>NC_081557.1:252038708-252330592 GCF_022355385.1 Mustela nigripes | reverse complement strand
GACAGAGAGAGATCACAAGCAGGCAGAGAGGCAGGCAGAGAGGGAGGAGGAAGCAGGCTCCCTACTGAGCAGAGAGCCCGATGCGGGACTCAATCCCAGGACCCTGAGATCATGACCTGAGCCGAAGGCAGTGGCTTAACCCACTGAGCCACCCAGGCGCCCCAGGAAATCTGTATTTTAACATATTTCCTCAGTAGTGAGTTATAGAGCTTCTTTGCAGTAGTTGTTAAATAGGAGAGGGGAAACATTTATTTAAAGGTGGTCAATAAAATAGTGACAGAAATTCTAAAAACAAAACAAAGAAAACAGTTTAATGTTTTTATTATATTCTATAGTACATATAGTGGTGTTGTAGGGATTATGGATTATACAGCAATTCTCAAACTTAGCAGGTTATTAAAAATGATTAGTAGTATCCATCCCCAGAGTTTCTGATTTAATCTGGGATGGAACCTGGTAACTTGTATCTGAACCAAGTTCCTTAGACTATACTTCAAGCTCCATTATCCCATATAATTTAGGCTTAAGTTATTTTCAATCAATTTGCATACGCTGAAGTTTTATTACATGAAGAAATATAAAAAGAGGGTTCCAAAATATTTAAACCCACTGATCACTAAAACAAAGTTATTTGCCTCCTAAAATAATTACACAAAATTGTGATAAAGCATTCTAATATGCCCTGCATGAATGATTTTTAATATTTACCATGAATAGGAACATCAGTGCTTCTCTCTCATCAAAAATATTCATCAAATATCTTGTTTTAAAGGCTAATCATCAATGGTCAATGGCCATACTTAACTACTCTTTCCTAAGCAATATAAACATGAACATAAAAAGGCTATGTGTGTAAATAAAAAATAATATTAACTGTTTTATTGTCAAAGCTAAAAGTTCTAAGTTTCATTTCTGATTAGAATAGTTGACTCTCTTTTCATTCATGTTCAGTGTTGTCATATTTAAGCTATTAAAAAGAAACAACATACTCAAATTAGAGTTACTTGTGCTAAACCCACATCCCCAAACCAAGGTTTAATACTTAACCTACCTCCAGCTCCAATTTTTTTAAGGAATATGTTGTCTTAATTAGTTAGTCTGGAATTTTCTAGCCAGCACCAATGAGGTAATCTACCACATAAACCCTCTCTAACTCCCAAAAGAGGATGAGGTAATCTGTTCTTTCCTTAACCACCTCCCCCCCTTCCTGCCTATTAAGTCTTCCATTCTTTCTTAACAAAATTTATTGGCTTATTTAATGGGGGGAGGGGAAGAATGGGAGGAAGAGGGACAAGGAGACTCTCACTGACTGCGGAGTTCAATGTGGGGCTCAATTCTAGGACCCTGAGATCATGACCTAAACTGAAGTCAAGAGTGGGAAGCTCAGTTCTCTAGGCCACCCAGGTCCCTCTACAGCTTTACACTTTGTGCAGCCCCTTAGAGCTCCTTTCTACTTGTTAGATGGCTTGCTGCCTGATTCATGAATTGTTCAATAAAACCAAATAGATCCTAAAATTTTACTTGATTGAATTTTTGTTTTTCAACAAAACTTATGGTTTTCTTTTTATGTTTTTACCTTTTTGATGTTCACCTTTATAAGCAACTGGTGAAAACTCATGATTTGAACTGTTTAAGTCAAAGACGATAGAGTATACCACTAAACCAAATAATGTAATGAAACACTGGCACTATTTCTACGTTCTCTGGAGTGAGAGATCAATATATTCAGTTATTCCACATTTCTGTATGAGAGTAGATTCAATCTGTGTTACACACATTTGTAGGGCTCTGTAACCAAGGAGTAGAAGCAAAGTCTCTAGGAACGCCCAATACTTTTAAGAACTACGCATTTTTCTTTCCTAACAACGAAAAACACAAAAAAGCCAAAAAACTAAAAATAGAGTAAGTCTCTTCTCATAGTTTTATTCTCAGTAAGACTTTGGCATTTTCTTCTTTGTGGGTCCTAGTGCTACTTAACTAGTTAGTTACTGTCCTGACACAATTAGAAGGTCTTCTCATATTCCATCATAGAATTCGATCTAGATTATTGGTATTCTATCCATGTGAGTATTAGCTCAATTTTTAGAAATGTATTTCACTACTTTAAAGATTATACATATTCACTAAAGAAATTTGGTAAAATCCCCCAAAGCTCAAATCTGAACAATTAAGAGCTTAACTTCTATTAAAATTTTGAATTATCTGCCTGTTAAAATATGCACTACTACTATCACTACTAAAATACTTAACTTCATAAATTTTTAAAAGCTTATTATAGAAATCCTCAAATATAAATAAAAGTAGATAAAATGTATAATGGTCTAAATTTAAACCTGCTTTAAAAAAAAAAACACAAAACTTTAGCAATACATAATGAACATTTCTCATATCATTAAATAGTCTTATACCCTATGACTTTTTTAGTTGTACTACTGAAACATTTAATAAATGATCTAAAAGAATATATTCATTGTTTGGGGGGAGAAGTTCTCACAGAAAGATTTATCCACACAGAAATAACTATGCAACTCTCTTTGTTAATACAGAAAAGTTGTATATCACAGATACATTTACTTGACATGAATTCAAATAGTTGTGTAATTAAAACACTATAAAATTATACTTTGTAAATGTACTTTTTGGGATATAGAATATACATTGCACATAATCTATCCTACTACCACAGCACTCTATAGGGATATGTATTTTAAAAACTCACTACATTTTATAAACTATTAAAGGAGTTTCAAAAATCATTTGATTACTTTTTTTTACTTTGATACTTGAGATTCTGACCCCAATATATAATACACTTCCACTAGATGAACATTTTTTATATTCCTTATGTGAAGTTTGTCCTGAAATTCAAGTTTTTTAAGATTTTTTTTTTGACAGGGAGAGAGAAATCACAAGTAGGCAGAGAGGCAGGCAGACAGAGAGAAAGAGAGAGGAGGAAGCAGGCTCCCTGCGGAGCAGAGAGCCCGACGTGGGGCTCGATCCCAGCACCCTGGGATCATGACCTGAGCCGAAGGCAGAGGCTTTAACCCACTGAGCCACCCAGGCGCCCCCTGAAATTCAAATTTTAAGGCATATATCTCTTCTGATTGGCTTATCTTTCTCATTAAATCCGAGAACTAAAACCCCCACTTTCATTTATATATAAATCTTCTTGTTCACCATTAGGTTTAGACAATTATAGCTTTCCCTGCTTACAAAACTGGGTACTTAAACTTTGTTGTGGCCTGTTAAATTTCTAAGTCTGGAACATGATCAGCCCAAGTCAGTAGTCCCGTTCATGGACGGACGTACTCTGCCATGTTCCCGAAAGCTTAAAAAGTATTAGTATACTAAAAACTATCATAAGAATCCAAAACACAAGGCAAGTTAATAGATTCACATTCAGGAGAAAATTCAGTTAAGGTGGTATAAAAATAATTTTTGAGCAATTAAATTCTCAAGAATTGTTTAATATGTTCAATAACTGAAACACACCGTAGTTACTATGGGTCACACTCAATTAAAATTCCAGAGTAACATTTTAATTTTCGACAAGAGAGGGCTTCTTTTACTAAAAACACAATGATTTCCTGGAAAGAGGTGAATGTTGTTGGTGCTCTGGGAAGCTGTAGTCCTGGCTTCTCTGAGTTTTAAAGACATGTGGGGCTATATTCTTAGAAAGGGGGAATGCCACTTCGGGATTTTTTCTGATTTACCTTTTTACAGGTACCAATAGTTGATTTGATATATTATTTTCTTTCTTTCTTTTAAGATTTTATTCATACATTTGAGAGAGACAAAGAGAGCACAAGCAGAAGGAGGGACAGAGGGAGAGGGAAACACAGACTCCCCACTGAGCTGGGAGCCTGACGTGGGGCTTGATCCCAGGACACTGAGGTCATGACCTGGGCTGAAGTCAGACGCTTAACCGCCTGAGCCATCCAGGCGCCCCTGGTACATTACTTTCTAAGGGATAATGATCACACACTGTTTCTCTCTACCATCCACACTGACCGGGGCTTTTAAAATCTCTGGTGCCAGCCAGAGGGTTGTCTCGGTCATATCTTCTCTTCCAGCTGCTTCTTATTCACCTGTGCAACCGCACACAAGCTGCTCCATCTTCTTTTCCTACACCCTGCAATCTTCCACCCACTGAGGGACAGTCCGGGGCACCCCACTGGTACGTTATCTTACACATGACATAATAACGCCCTTGTACAAGCCTCTCTTCATACAAATGCGAGTTTCTCTAGGGAGGAAACCTAGCAGTAGATACGCTAGTTCACAAAATAGGTCTATCGCGTAGAGAAGGCTATTCTCAGCTATTGCCAAGCTGTTTATGATAATTCGCATTCACACCATCAAGGTATAAGCGTTCCACACTGTGCCCTTAATTTTATCTTTACCCACTTAAGGCTATTAAATCAATCTTGGAAAATGACTTTTTAACATTTTTAAATGCAGGCTCTTTCATCAACTTCCCTTGAAAAATGAGAACTCATTCATTTCTTGTCCATTTATGTTTACGAAACAAAACACATTCATTTCCCTTTTATTTCTCTCGTCCCTAACTCCTTTCTTCCTTCATTTTGCTTTTCCAACATGTTGCCAATCTTGCCCCTAAACTTGAACATAGAAGTTGTGCTAGCAAAACATCTGAATTACAAAAAAAAAAAAAAAAAGAAATAATAATATAGGTTAACTAGAATTAAATTTTAATAAAGAGCCCACACCATATCCATGCACTGTAACATCAAATTCTACTATATTTGCTTGTGTGCATTATAATTTTTCCTATTATAAACAGAAAATATTGTGACTTCATGATTCCGTCAAATACACCTGAGTTTCTTTGAAACTCACATCGACATCACAGGTTTCGGTGGGCAAGCGACTGAGTTTCTTGGTCTTAGTTTCCTCATCTGTCCTCACAGAATTTTTTTAAGGGTGAAAGTGTGTGTGTGTGTGAAACCTGGTGCCATTGGGAGGAGAAGGGGGTGCTCTACAGCACCAGGTGCTGTTTGCTTGTCCTTACTCTAACTCAAGGTGGATGCGCCCTTGCTGCCTTTCATTTCTACTTCAGTTTAGCGGCCTTACTTATGTTCTCGTACATCTCCATTGGCTTCCTGCCTTCCCTCCTCCCTGTGGTAACTGTATTCCTTTCATTCACCGACAAATGCCGACCAACGAATTCGTTTTAATCACTGACGCATCAGAAAGCCCCACAGACTAGGATTCTAAGTGCAACTCTGGACTGTTGGCACTCTTGACCTTCTCTGACTCTCGAGTTCTTCATCCGGAGGATAATGTTTGCTCCGCATGATATTTGTAAGGGTTAAATTTGATAATCTTTGTAAATGGCAAGAAAAGAGAAAATTCAGTAAGTAGTAGGTGATACTACTATTTTTTGACAACCCCCTTTCTGCTTCTTTTTTTATTTATTCTCACTACTCTTTTTTTTTTTTTTTTTAAGATTTATTTATTTGAGAGAGAGAGAGACAGAGCGAGAGCACATGCACCAGTGGGAAGGGCGGAGGAAGAAGAAGAGAGACTCTCAAGCAGACTGTATACTGAGCATGGAGACCAGCTTGGGGCTCAATCTCATGACCCTGAGATCACGACCTGGGTAAAAACCTAGAGTCAGGGCTAAACCAACTAGGCCCTCCAAGGTGCCCTGGTTTTTTCTCTATTCTGTAAGCTCGGTGACGATAGGATCAATACCCGCCCTGCTCATAATTATAGCCGCAGAGCATCCCAGAGCGCCGGGCCTTAGCTGTACTTAAAAGACAGGGTTACAAGGCACCTGGGTGGCTCAGTAGGTTCAGCCTCTGCCTCTGGCTCAGTTCACGGTCCCAGGGCCCTGGGATTGAGCCCCGCATCGGGCTCCCTGCTCAGCGGGGAGTCTGCTTCTCCCTCTCCCTCCTGCTCCCCCTGCTTGTGCTTGCTCTCGCCCCACCCCCGTGTCAAATAAAAAAATTAAAATCTTAAAAAATAAATAAATAAAAGACAAGGTTACTGAGGGGAGGAAGGGAGGAAAGGAGAGGCAGAGAAGAGAAGAGGAGGCAGGAGGAAAGGAAGGAAGGAAGGAAGAACTGGGGCGGGGGGGGGGGGGGGGGGGACCCATCAATTACTGGGCTTCTGACTTAAAGCCAATTTGACTTTCTGCTTCTGCTTTCTACAGCAATTTTGATTATGTGCCTGAAAGTCACTTTTAATCTTTGGCTTTTTCTTAGTATTTCCAATTCCACTTTCAAGCTTCCTCTCACTAAACCATTACCACTTACATCTCTCGGTGGACGCCTCTATAACCTAGAACGGTCGAAGTTTTTAGCTTAATATGTGAATTTGTAGCTCTACAGCAATATTAGCATAGATTTTGGGAAAGTGTACTGTTTTTTAAAAAACACGGTCCATTTTATATTTTTTATGGAATAGGATATTTCTAAGTAAAATGCCATTTTCTTTTTTTTCCCCAAAGACAAAAGTTTCTTCAAAGATATTTCTTATATTTAAAAAACTATCATAAGAGATCATTCTAAATCATGAAATCAACAAATACCTATCAATTCACTCCTGTTGGAGTGAGTTTTTGGTAGAATCATTTTTTCTAACATTATTTTTAAAAATCTAAATTTTAAAGCTAAAATATTTCAGTCATTAGATGTTTCAGAAACAAAGGACTGGACAATTTTAATTTGTATCTTAACTGGGGTAAGCGGATACAAAAAGTTTGAACATGAATTGTACTATTGAAGAGCTTAAAGAGAAACAGGCGGAGTTCTTATTTAAACAACTAAAAAGGAAATGTCCTCCACTTGTTTTCAAGGAAATCTGATAGGTCTCTCCCCAAAACTGTCTAACACAGATTTTACCTATCATTTATGTATCTGAAATTATTTGGTCATGAATCATTGCAATTTGAGAGTTTAGCTTCCTGATGGAAAAGTACTTAAGAGGGAAATACCTTTGTCCTTAAAGTCATACTTTGGATTGCCAACCCTATTCTAAGCTATTCTAAAACTTGAAGGGGAAAAACAAACAAACAAACAACAAAACAAAACAAAACAAAACAAAAAAACAAAAAGAAAGCAAGCAAATGTCAGGTTTTGCTATATAATAAAATCAATTCTCATTTATCCGTGCTAATGTGGACAGACCCAGAGTATTCCGAAGTGGAACCTTTTAGATAATCAGAAATCTCATTTTAGTCATTCTAGCCACTGTTGCCAACTCTGAAGAGAGGTGCTAGTAAGGAGCAGCAGTTCCACCTGCCTGCCCTCTGGTGGACGTGCGAACGAGCAGGGAAATGGCTATCGAAAGAACAGCTGGTGTGAGTGGGAAGCTTATTCACAAGTAAGTCATCTTTTTGTGACTCTGTGTTGCATGTAGAAATGATTTTGATTACATTTCTAATAATTGCACATTTATCAGGGACATCACTCCGTAGGGGGAAAAAACATAGCAAGTTAAATCATCTGTGAACCTCTTTATTCTTTGCATCTTGTCTCCTACTTGTTAGATGAATGGCTAACACTGGGCTTGGCCCTAAAAGGGCGGGTCGAGCTTTGCTCTGTCCAGGACCGTGATTTGATATTCAGAGCCTGAAGAGCAGAAGGTGTCATTCTGAAGAGGTTTAACCTTCAATTATGATGAAGGGGAAATACAAGGAAGGAAAAAAACAAACAAGAGGAGACTTCAGCTGATGGTGAACGGCCATGGAGTACTAGCGAGGGCACATTTTGCAAGGTTTGGCTGGGCTCCCTGAAAAATCACCAGCAGCAACTCCCCTCCGGCAGCAGCTGGCACTCCAGGCAGTGAAGCCGCACGGGGAGGAAGACAGGGGCTCCTCTGCACACAGGGAAACAGCTGATGCACAAAAATACAGACCGGGATGAAATTAGCAACAAGTAGCTGACTATTTTTTTCTCTTTGTAAAGTTCACTCAGTTACTAAGACGGATGTAAATTTAACCCTAGAGACAGTGTGGCCTCTCACATGGAACTGAGAAGCAATCCTAACCCAGAGGCTCAGGGACAACCCTGATTTAAGATCCTGTTTCTTGTAGGCTCTGTCCTGCGAATAGGGTGCACCATCTTTAACCCAACCGTTCGGGAAGCAGATTCAGCTACCTATTAAACACGTGACAGTTTCAAAATGTTCAGGATTCTCTGCCCAGCACTCACATTACTCAGCTGTCAAAGTAAAGAGCTCAGATATATGATGTGAAAATTACATTTTAACGAGGTGTCATGTGTGTTTAAAGTTCTTATTCATCACTACATAGTCACAGCCTGTACTGGAGACACAAATGCACTTAATTAGCATATTATAAGGACAGAAGGTTCACCTTATCTGCATTGTTAAACTGTTATGTGTAGGCTTTTTGTTGTAGTTTTTAGGTTCTGTTATCTTCAGCATATAAGGAAGGATACATTTACATAATCTCAAACAGCTTTCAAGAAATATGGATTGTGTTCAGGAAGCAGAAGAACCGTGGTAAGAGACAGTAACTGCCTGTCTTCATTGTTTTGTTGTTCATCCTGGTTGCTTGATGTGTTTCATTAAATTGTAACCCATAGATTTTTAGATCTGTTAGACATGTTAACTGTAAGAAATTTTTGGAAGTGGGCTTCTCTGACTATTCTTATCACCAACCTAAATCTACTTCCTCCTCCTTCAGTAGCAAATACTGGAAAACTTTATATATTTGACAAAGAAAGTTTAGATTGTTCTACAGGCAGTTGAGAAGCAAACTAGAAGAGTCCAGGAAAATACCTCACATGTCAGTGCCATTTATTAATGAATAACGGACTCAGCATAAGGCAGTTTGAGACAAAGAACTAAAGGGTGAAAGTCCGTGACTAGTCATAGCTAAGGGGCGGTGAGGCAACTGATTGGCTAACACCAGATGTAGCTGATATAAGGTAGTTCTAGAATTACAATGCCAATCTGAGAATCACTCAAATAACATGGGACATAGCCAAGTATTATTTGGGGGGTTTTAACATCTATCTTATTACAAGAGCCGGCTAATGGCAATGATGAAAATATAGTTCATGGGGCACAGAGGTGGCTCAGTTGCTCAGGTTATTGTTCCAGAGTCCTGGGATCCAGCTCCGCATTGGGCTCCCTGCTCAGTGGAGAACTTGCCTCTTCTCCTCCCTCTGCTGCTCCCCCTGCTGGTGCTCACCCTCTCTCCCACACTCTCTCTCTGTCAAATAAATGAACAAAATCTTTAAAAAAAAATACAGTTCATATAATATTTTATAAGATAGGATAAAGGCTCAGTTAAAAGTACATTTGAAAAAAGTTCTAGATCTGGTAGTTCTAGGTATGGTTTTCTGGTCGGAAAAAAAGAGAAGCGCTTTTCCATTTACTTTATATTAAGATGCTAACGCTTGCAAGCATTTTGGATACAGGTGACGCAAACTGAATCCGCTGTTCTGCAGACAAAATGTGTTTTCAACAGAATACAATTATTATTCATTTCTGGATATGAAATACGTTCCGTTTTTTTCAGACATGAAGAAAATCCTAAAATTCATCAACTGAAAAATTTAAGAATATGTTCTGAATATAAAATTCATTGAACAGGGCTGCCTGGGTGGCTCAGTGGGTTGAGCCTCTGCCTTCAGCTCAGGTCATGATCTCAGGGTCCTGGGATCAAGTCCCGCATCGGGCTCTCTGCTAGGCAGGGAGCCTGCTTCCTCCTCCCATTCTCTCTCTCTCTCTCTCTCTCTGCCTGCCTCTCTGCCTACTTGTGATCTCTCTCTGTCAAATAAATAAGCAATCTTATAAAAAAATTAATTGAGCAGTTGCTCACTTTCTTCCCTATTATAAGACTACCGACTCCAATGTCTTCTAATTACTTCTGAAAGCAAGCTCATTAGGTGTTAATGTGCTTGGGCACTTCTCTCTAACACCTGCTAAACTTGCTTAAAGTTACCAAAGCTCTTTACAATCTGAGTGAAGAGGAGAAGAAGCTGGATGTAGGGGTTGGGGGTGGGGAACAGCTGGCATGAATCCTAAAGCTTCCAGAGTAGGGAGTGTGAGGTCCACCGTGATGGGGATGACCTGAGAGGCATACGTGTCATCTTCATAAAACAAATTTTAGGACTAATACTCTTATTCTCATAACATTCTGAATATTAATATATATGATAATTCATTCTTTGATGTATTAAATCGTCCAACAAATCTTGCAGAACACCCACTATATATTGGGCACTCCACAGGGACCTGTAAGCAAAAATGACTGAAACAATATCAACAAGATTATTTCTATGGGAATCAAAATCTCGTTTTAGCTCTGGAGCAAAAGCTTTTCATAAATTGGAAATTCTTTGCATTTGGTATGTTCTTTACCATGTGAGATAGAACTATATTATTAAAAACTGTTTTTGCACAATTTGCAAACATAAATTATTATGTGACTAGCAATACTGCATAAATACAGATTCATTTTCCATTACTTTCATGCTGGAAAACTACAGAAAACGCTGGCAAACTTCCATTTAATGTAATGCAAAATATATGATGACAGTTCCGAAAATGTTTTTAGACAAAAATGAGAACAAATTTTAAGCTTTTTAAAACTTGGCCCAGAAGCGCAGGCCCATTAAAGCACTTTTCAAGGAGAAACTTCACTTAAAATTATCAAAGAACATTTGGAAAACAAGTTTAAAAAATCATATTAATATTAATTGATTTATACGGCTATTGTTGAAAACAACCTGTTTCATAGACTGTACCATTCCCAGGATGATTTCCTTTGAAAAAGAACATAAACCAAGTCCTGTAGCTGAGCCAGCCCAACAAAGGCAGGGCAATTAGCAGTTTGAAGATGGGTGTTGGGAAAAATAAGGGACTGAAGTTAAATGATTTCTGAAACTACTTTTAGGAGACACTGTTTTCCTTGTTATTCTTCTTAAAGTTCACCATTTCAAAAGTTAAACTGGACTCTTGTTAAGAAGAGAAAATACATCTGATTTCATGGTTGAAGAACAGACACAACTTTTTAGAGCACAAATCTACGGTAGTCTTATCGTGAGAACTACAGATTAGATTTGCATCTAGAAAGGGCCTGGCATCTGGGGAAACTGAGATCACTTCCAGCAAATGAACGAATCTAGAGGCACAGCCTCCGTTAACACTTGCCGTGACCAATGCCATAGGAGGGAACATGAATCTGGAGTTGGGATGCCCTTCAACAGCTGTGGGGTATTTGAGTCATACAAACTATGGTGTCTTAGGTTCCTCATTTAAAAAGTGTGGATGAGAACAACTTTTGCAGGGTTGGTGTGCGGCTATTTGGTTAAATTTGCTATCCCTTCCACAAATATCATCTTGTTAAAATTTAACAAAATTTTTGGAGATCAGGGTTATTTTTTTCCATTTTGTAGTCGAGAAAACCAAGACCAAGCAATGGAGGCAGGATTCAAACCCAAGCCCACGGACTCCCAAACTCCCATTCAGAGTAGCATGTTACCTGTGCGTACGCTTCCCCAGAGGATTTTTACGTGCTCAAGAGAAACATATTTGCCCCCTAACTTGCAGCTCCCAGATCCTTTAATGGGTCAAAAAGTGATATTCAGTACAAGTATGACACAGATACCCCTTTGCATAAGAACTTCAGAAGTGTGAGTTTTTATTGATTAGAACTCAGTTAAAATCAGAGCAAAAAAGCTTGCTTCCAACAGATGGCAAGAGCAAATACACTTTAGATCTACAGACTCAGAATTAGCCTTTTTGACCCTAACATATTTATAGTAAGTTGTTTCTGTACATAAACACATGAGAAGATCCATAATAAGAATTCACTAAAGGCAATTTCTTTGAAAAATGTCAACCTAATTTACTAAAGGAAAACATACAGCTGAAGCTGTTTGCGAGGAATAAGATGAACAGCCTCTATTAATGCTAATTGGAATTCTCATATCCACACATACAATGCAGAAAATTTACTTCTACACTTACTCTTCCTGCCTCGAAACTGCAGTAAGTCCACACCAAAATGCTGGCTTTTAAATCTGAGCCTTAATGCATGAAAATTGGATCATTTTTCTTATGATTCTATTTACAAATTTACAAATTACAGATGGAATCTTACTCTTTACAAAACAGACAAGATCTTCATTGTTATTTAAAGGAGGAAAACCTGAATCTCCTGGCAAAGTTAGGAATTTGTTTCAAAAGCTGAACTTTCCCATTTCTCAGTGTTTGCTGCTTTAATAACCTCCTTTCAACAAACAAGAATGCTAGTACATTTGGGCAAGATGGTTTAATATTTTAACTCCCATAAATAAACAAACACATAAAATTAAATGAGTGGTGTACTTTTCCTTATGTCCACAATGACCGGTCATATAAATATATTCACATACATAAGTTTACTAATATCTACTGGAAATATCTTTGTATCAAGTCTCTAAATACTTGGGACCATGGTATCGTCTTGTTCTTTCAGGATAATTCAAAAAACTAAACTCAGAATTTGCATCAATTTATCAAGGCCAATTAACCTTAGCCTATTTATCATTAGTGATAAAAATAATGAATAATATTTTCAATAAATAAAACTTGAAACATGTTACTCTTTCTTCTTCACCGATTAACAACAAAAGATGAATTGTTACCTGCAGGCAATTAGAAATTATGTCCTATTGCAATTTAAAAGTCAAAAGACGTGTGGGGGGTTGGGAGGGCCTGGTGGTGGGTATTACGGAGGGCACGTATTGCATGGAGCACTGGGTGTGGTGCATAAACAATGAATCTTGGAACACTGAAAAAATAAAACTAAATTAAAAAAAAATAAGTCAGAAGAGGCTAAGAATACACATAAACAGAGTTTTCATGGAAAAAATACAAATTTTAGTTTAGGAATATCACTGTTATGAAAAAAAAGAAAAGGTCTTCCCAGAATACTCCAGATGGTTAATTCTTGCTTAGGTTTTCAACTGAAGGGTGTATCAAATTGAAAGAGCTTACCTGTACAGTGGTGAGTCAGGTACTGTACTTGAGCTAGGAGAGTTTTTGAGGATTTAGTAAGGAGAAGTAGCTCTTGCTGCTGTTGCATACTTGGGCCTAATATTAGCTCTGCTGGCCATGGAAAGAATTGCTGACACTCTGACTAAGGTCTCTTGTAGATTAGAGAAAATGCCAACTAATTTCTCATTGTATCAGAGAAAGAAGTGGAAAGCTATTCCCTCATTCATTCAACAAAAAGTTACTTAGCCTTTATTTTATATATGCCATATATTATACCGGTGTCCATATGGAACTTAGAATCTAGTTGTGTAAGAAGACGTGTGTAATGAACTAAGTTAGGAATCAGAACAGCATGGTAGTACACGTAGGGTAAGAGCATGGCAGAAAACAAGTTACATTAACATATGAGTACTGAGAGACACACAGTGTAATCTCTGAATTGCTATATTACTATCAAAATTCAAACACCTGTATCTTAGTTGTCCATTACACTTAATCATGAAGAACAGCATTATTGCTAGTTAAAAGAATTGAACCTCTAAACTTAGAGAATTCTATTCAGTTATGTAAACAAATATTTAAAATAATAAAACAATTTATGACTATCTCTAAATAACATTAAAAGGAAATGGTATGTCCTAGAGAGGAAAAAGACAATTTTAAAGAATTTGGGGGGGGGGCACCTGGGTGGCTCAGTGGGTTAAGAGTCTGCCTTCAGCTCAGGCCATGATTCCAGGTTGCTAGGAATCAAGCCCCACATCAGGCTGGGAAGTCTGCTTCTCCCTCTGCTCCTTCTCCCCAACTTGTGCTCTCTCTTTCTCTCTCAAATAAATAAATAAAATATTTTTAAAAAAAGAATTAGAATTAAAGATGATCTCTGGTTTACTTAAAGCACTGTTTTGCATTGTTTTTTTCTTATAAAATTGAGGTCTTTTGTTGTTGTTGTTTATTGGTTATAAACATTTTTCTGTATGTATCAATTAGGTATACTCATATATTCACTCAAACCGACAAGGTTCCCAGTAGGGGTGATCATATGTGACACTCTCTGCAAAGTGAACATATTGTCCTAGGGGTCCTGAAGTGTTATCTCAAGGCAGCCCTTGACATTTTTCCAAGTGGAGAGCACTTCTGAGGGTATGTCACAATTAATTAGACAGGATGGCATTCTATTTTAGTAAAGGTTTTGTGTACTTCACTACACAAAGAACTAACCAGCTGATAATAAAAATGCCCTTCAGAGAAGGGCTTAAGATTGGAGACTAGCTGCACGAGGGAGAAAAAGTTTCTTACACGTTTTTTGTTCTTAATAGCTTAAAGTGCTTAACAACAACATTTTGTTGATGAAAAGATAAGGATCAGTTTTCAGCTACACAGGCCAGAAGAAGACAACAAAGGAAGTCTAATCATATAATTAAAAACCTTATCAAAAACAAACCACAAACATCTCCCCCTCCAGTATCATCAAAAAGCCAAACTTACCTGATCTACCATCCAGAGGTCCAAAATCCAAGGAATATTTCACGACGTGATAGTTATTCCATACGTAAAGAAGGTTGTCCCTGGGGTTGTAATCCACAGCTGCTATGTACTGGTATGAATTGGGAAAGGGGACATCCACCAAACTATCCTTGCTTTGGTCGGTGTTGTAAATGTAGTCAATCTTATTCCCTGTGGCCTCATTGTCATCATCCTCGTAGACAGATTTGACCACATACAGAATCCCGCAAATCATAAATGCGTTGGAAGCGGATCTTTTATCGTATGCAGTATCCCACGTCCCTTCAATCCGTAGGGTATAAGGGTTCAATTGACTAATGACAATTTTACCATTATTTTGTTCTGTTGCATAGATCACCCAGAGCCCATTTTCATCCACGGCCAGGTCTATGTCAGATTTGCCTCCCCATCGGTAAGGGGAGGTATCATGGTAATTAGCATTTGCTATGATCGCCTCTCCGCTCTTGATCCTAGTCCGCAAATCAAACTTGACTATGTTCCTGGTGCGCTCTTTGTTGAAAAACAGAGCTCCGTCATACACGACAAACCCTGTGCCATCCACCCTGTGAGGGAGCTTGTAGGTTGTGGTAGGTCTTCCGGCGATGAAGTCGTCCTTGGAGGAGTACTCAGTGAGGGTGTCGGTTCTGTAGGGTGTCCAGGGCATATAATAAATCTTGTCCGAAGCCTGCAGAGGGTCTTTGCACCATGCCCCAGATTGGTGGTCGGATTCAAACAAATGTTCACTCTGGTATACCCCTTTCAGTAGTCCAGGACAAAGAAAAACTGTTGGAAGGGAAAGAGTTAAAATAATAAACATATTAATTTTAATATTTTGTTAGAGATTCTTCTTTTTCATCAAATGGAATGTAACTCTAACAAGATATACCCACCACCACTTAATTCTTTCCTTGCGTTCTTCTGAGTACACATATTAATTCTGACATTTGCTCAAAATCATTTTGATTTCATTTGCTGAAAAATGTGGCCTCTCTAGGAGTACTTGTGTTTTCCTTTGATTTTTACCTTTGTAAACATGTGATACTGTATTTTTGGATATATATATATATATATACAGGTGTGATGTATGTCTATGTATTCTATAGACATAAAATAAATACAAATGTTTTTACATAATATTTTATGTATCTTTTTTGAAATTAAATATATATATATGTATATTGTTTTCACTGTGATTTTAACCCCTCAATAACTTACCATTAAGACATAAGTAGAAATCTAATACTAATTAAGTATAATAATAAAGGAAAAGAAAAGCCCTATAATACAGGCCACTGAATCTTCTAGCAAAAAAAAAAAACAAACAAAACAAAGCCAAAAAACCTCTTAAAGCTACTATAGCACACACAGAGCATGCAACCCACACAATTAAAAATGGGTGATGGATGGATACTGGGAGGAAAAAGAGAAAGGAAGAAAAAGGAAGGAAAGAAGGAATAAGGAAAGAAGAAAGGTAAAAGGTTACAGAGAAAAGAACCCAAGATCTAGATTTTAATCAGTTAAAAATGTCCTGTTAAATACAGTAGTATTGGAACTTAAAAACATGTACCTTTTACTGTTACATGAGAAGAACATTAAAAAACAAGCTTACTTGCTACAATATTTTGCTGCTCATACTTCAGATTGAAAATGGGCAGGAATTATCTGATTCACTTCATTTTTAGTATGATTCAGTTAGCACACTGTGTGAATAGGGGTAAGCAACCCTGGCCGGCTTATAATGCAGGGGCTATAAAGCAATGTTTCCCAGAGAGCGGTCCTTGAAGCACCTGTTTCAAGTGGTATAACTAGATGTTACACAGAAAGAAAACAGGGATCCTCAGCCGTGTTTAAGAAATAGTATATTAAATAGAATTGTGGCAGAGATTCTAATAGCTTTGGTATATCAGTGAATCTCCCAGGCAGGAGTGAGGAAGATGAGCAAATTTCACAATCTAATTTAATCATGGGACATTTTCTACAGAGCCTGTTTAAAGTGTAGTGTTCTGTTGAACCTGCTATGGGAAACACTGCTCTAATATTTTTGCCAAGCAATATGCTGAAAAATAATCATGCAGTCCAATGTTATATTTGAAATGATTACAAGGGTACCAGGTGGAGAAATTAAGAAATCATAAGGAATTCGGATGTTGAACCATATTTTAATGATTAAAGTATTATTCTCTTAATATTAGTCATTAGCTCTTTAACAGCAACTATAAGCCTAGATCCAATGGAAAATGGGCTAAGATAAAAACTCAGCTAGGATGTGTAGGTTATTAAAAAGGAGAGTGCATTATTAAAATGTCCGAAGTTTTTACTTTTGTAGAAATGAAAAGTTCAAAGGCCAAGTTGACCACCAAAATCTTCCATAGCAAGGATAGAGGGCTTTCATCAATTTGTACTCAATAATAAAATTGATGATTAGAAGAATTTCTAATATGATGCCTATAATTATAAAGAATGGAGAGGCATTGTTGTCAAAATTGCATATAAACTTTAAGTTGGTTAATAATGAGCCCATCATTACTAAAGTAATTTATTAGAAGGTATTTCAGAAAACTGTCTCCCCTTTTCCCCCAACAGTTAAAAATTAATAAAATGGGGACACCACACCAGAGCTATGGAAAATTAACTAGTATAGAAATAAAAACAATTTTAAAGCAGTCATATCCACCACCATTTACTGGATTTTTCTAACTACTTATTTAAAAGTAAAGAGGAAGAAAATGCATGGTTGAAAATTTTACATGATTAAACTGTTTTAGGATAAAAGGATCAAACCAGCACTGGTCATCACAACAGATTAAAGTGAAGTTGAGCAGCAGAAGTAGTAAATAAATTTTCATAAAATAGATGAGAATTAATACAAAATTATTTTAACTAAATGTTAAACTGTTAAATAACTTAGCCTATAAATAGTATATAATTTATGAAAGGTATTTAATTACCTTTTTGTTCCACTTCTATTGGAGAGAGAGAAGTACAGAGAGAAAGAAGAAAAGAGAATAGATTAATGGTACGGTATTGGCCAAGCACTTTTTATTCACCTCTTCCAAACTGAAAGTAAATCATTTATTTCACTCATACTTGGTTTTGGAACATAGGTTTTATTCTTAAACATTCCCCTAGTAAAATTATTTTTTTTTAAAAAGCAATCATGTTATAAACTTAAAAACACAGTACAGACTTAGAAAACATAAGGCAAAAGTTATTCAAGCTAAGATTGAAAAAAACATACAATTTCAAACTATAGGCATAGGACATACAATATTCATCATAAGAACACCAATATTTCCCTTCGAAAGTTAGGAAGGTAATTATACACATAAAGCTTTCAAATAGCTTGACTAGTCTCATTTATAAAATATTATAGTTTATAACACTATTTAACATAATAGTCTTGATTTTTACCCATCTCAAGGATTCAGAAGAAATTACTCGGAACTCATTTCCTAAGCCTAAGATTTTCCATGTCAGTCTTAACGAGAAATAAACCTCATGAGGCTACAAATTAAGAGGAAATGCTCTCATCCTAAGTAAATGGATTCAGAATCTTTATCGAAGAAACTTCTCTCCCTCCCACTTTCCAATATTTGATATTGTGGAAAAATATCTTTCAGACAAATCCGTTATCAGAAGGTTGATATAAATAATGAGTCTATTATATAGACTCAAATAATGAGTCTATTCAGGCCTTTTCTGAAATTCTTAACAGAGTCAACATACCTTTTAAGAATAAACTGAAACCCTCAGCCATGTTATGGCCATGCATGCCTCAAATTAGATTCCATTTTTATTTTAAGGTACTGATCAATATAAGTCAGGAAAAATTCTGGGAAATTATAACATATCCATGTATCTCACCAAGCAGCATCTTGTTTCTCTTACAAGCATTTGTCTCAGCAGAGACAATTTGCCTAAATCATAATAAAGAACAGGGACCAACAAAAAACAAGGGGAAGAGCTGGGGGAAAATGGATTCAAAATACAAACTTAAAAATTACAGATTGCAGTTGATATAAATCTAAAAAAAAAATCAATGGAATAGATGAACTGAAATATTACTGCACAATAAATAAAATTCTAGGGAAGTTTCAAAATAAGGGAGAAATACTGTTTTGGTAATTATATTTGGGTGAGATTTTTTTTTTTTTTTTTTTTGTGTGCTTTGATCTAAGCTCTTGTGTCCTCTGTCGTCAAAATCACACTCATTTCTCTCCACTGACTTTTTGAAAGCCCAGTATTACATGTGTTCGAAGATCGATCAAACTAGCCTACATCAGATGCTACGCTTGGGGCACCGGGGGAGCTCAGTCAGTTGAGCCTCCGACTCTTGATTTCAGCTTGGGTCATGATCCCAGCATCCTGAGGCCCCTGTCCTCAGGCTCCATGCTCAGTGGGAAGTCTGCTTGAGATTCTCTCGCTCTCCCACTGCCCCTCCCTCTCACTCAATCTCTCTCTCTAAAATAAATAAATCTGAAAAAAAAAAAAAGAAGTTATGCTCAAGAAGTTGCAAATGGGGTATTTTTTTTAAAGATGTCTCATCTCATTAATATACAAATCTTATTTTAATAGTATTTCTAGGATTCTTAACAACTCTGTTTATACTATTGTAATCGATCATCTTTTTCGGTCTTTATCGAGCGACTGCCGTATTCACTGGATTATACGCCTCATTACAGGTCAGTTAAATGCTTTCCTTAGGAGGTGCACTTCCTTTTGTGACTAGAATACTCAGGTCTGAATACTCACAGTCTGAGTTCAGACTGACAACTAAAGGAAGCAGAAGAAACCACCTTAAGAGATTATTTAATTGGGGAATCTGGGTGGCTCAGTGGGTTAAAGCCTCTGCCTTCAGCTCAGGTCATGATCCCAGGGTGCTGGGATTGAGCCCCGAATCTGGCTCTCTGCTCAGCAGGGAGCCTGCCTCCTCTCCCCACCCCCTCACCCCCGCCTGCCTCTCTGCCTACTTGAGATCTGTCTGTCAAAGAAATAAATAAAATCTTTAAAATATATATATTTAATCAATGGTCTCGAAAGTTTGGACGCCAGACACCTTACAGTGAAAGTGGAGATTGAGAGTGGGAAGTCATAGGGAAGCTGACATTTTTCAGCGACTAGACTATAAAAATATAGATAGAACTAATTTTGTTCCTTGAAATACTTCTAAATATATATCCTTTTGAGAATTGTATGCAGAGGATTTGTACTCTTTTTTTTTTTTTAATTAAGATTATTTATTTATTTGTTTGACAGAGAGAGGGAGAGAAAGCACAAGCAGGAGAAGTGGCAGGAAGACGGAGAGGAGGAGGAAGAAGCAGACTTTCTGCTGACTGGGGACCCTGAACCAGGGCTCGATCCCAGGGCCCTGGGATCATGACCTGAGCCGAAGGCAGAGGCTTAACCCACTGAGCCACCCAGGCGCCCCTCATTGTCTTATTCTAAAGCACAGTTATCCTAACTTCTTGGGGACTCATATTTCTTCAACAAACACTTAATGAGGAAGACGGGATATGTGACACAAACATTGATAGTGATATTTATTATTCTGTAAATACCATCTTACTATTTAATTGATATTGTTTTTTCAAAGAACTTTTCCATCCATTTTCTCAATCGTCATTAGGTAAGATTTTACTTTTAATTCTCTGTTTTTGGTCTAATTTGAGATAAACTGGCATCAGTCATAGCATAAGTAAAGCTTGCTTCTCTTACTTATGGGTTATTCAAAATTAAGATTTATTAGGCAGTTTCACTATGGAGAAAATTATTATGTTCTTGCCTATGTCATGACTGGCTGTAGCTCATTTATCACTTATTTGCTATTTTCAAGACTCAAGTAAAACAATCCTATAATTTAAGTGGAAACAAGCACACCCAAATCATATTCCCGTAACAAAAACTGGCAAGGCAAACATAATTTGTCACTGAAAAGCTTAGTAATATTTAGGATTAGCCAGTCACTGTCATCATCTAATTCTGATTCTAGAAGCTTCTTCCCCTGGGGAAAAAAAAATACTCACACAAACAAATTGTATGGATACAAGTTAACACCATTGCCACTAAATGCTTCATAACCTCATAGTGCCCGGCACATAATAAATACTCAGTGAACAGCTACTGAATTAATACATAATCCAAATCGAGGTGATTACTATTTTAAGCATGTAGCAAAAAAGATAAGATGGTGAAGGGAATCTGGATTTTCTCTATACAGTCATACATACATGACATCTGTACAATGTCTTCGTATATTTTAATGGATGTGGTGGAAAGTACAATTTTTTTTTAAAGATTTTATTTACTTATTTGACAGAGAGAAATCACAAGTAGATGGAAAGGCAGGCAGAGAGAGAGAGGGAAGCAGGCTCCCCGCTGAGCAGAGAACCTGATGCGGGACTCGATCCCAGGACCCTGAGATCATGACCCGAGCTGAAGGCAGCGGCTTAACCCACTGAGCCACCCAGGCGCCCCTGGAAAGTACAACTTATGAACAGTATGCATCTCTACCCTATTAAGTGTAAAACTGGAGGGAAATAAAGGAAAATAAGAAAACCTGTACAGATAGTCTTGAGGATTATATTGGCAAGAAAAAAAGTGTTGCTATAAAACAGTCTGCAATGATCTAAAAACACAGACCAAAAATACTCCCTTTTCTCCTCTCTGTAATAAGATAATAAATAAATGAATTGTACGATGACATCTGTGCTCAGCCTTCTTCAGTACCTCCTGTCTTTTGATCTAGTCCAATATCCTGAATTCTGGCATTATAGCTGTCATTGTTCATTTCCAATTCTCTCTGGAACTAGTTACTCTCTTTTTCGCTCTTCACTTTTAATCCCCGAACTATTTTTATTGTCCATTCAGCCTCTGCAAATACGTTTATATATTTCCTTAAAGTGATTTCATTGTTGTCCTTTGTCAAACTTAATGTCATAAGCTATATCCTGTGGTTAGAGTAAATAACAAATTCAAACTAAGGGTAATTTTATTCTGTATAAAAGGCAGAAACAGAAAAAAAAAAAAGACTGGTAAAATTTCCCTTCATTTCCCAACAGTTCATAAAAGAGATATAATATATAGCCAATAGCCATATTATTGTTTAGAAAAATAAGATGTTATTAGTTCTATCCATATCTGTACCATATGCAGCTCTTTTGAATTGCATTTTTTAATTAGAAAAGGTATGGATGAGAGAGCGTATGCATGCATTGCCAAGCTCTTCCAAATTACGTCGCAAATTACAGAGAAATAAAATTGTTGTGTGCTGAAAACTGTTAGAACTAAATTGTCATAACTAAGAACTATAAAATTGTGTCGAATTCTAGTGTAGCTGAAATTTTCTTTTCTTTTAAACTGTAAGTCATACCATACATTTTCCATGTTATATAATCCAATGATGCCTCTGTATTTCTGAAATATAAATAAAAAACACAGGGAACACAAGATGGTTATAGAACATTAAATAATGTATAAACAGCTATTTTTATCATTGAAATTTGGTAGTATTTTGAAGAGTATTATTTTCTTGGTTACATCTGGCTTGGACTATTAAAATACATTTGGACCACACTTGTCACTAGCCAGCTGGGCAGTGAAGGAGAAAATAAAAAGGCAAACTAATTAAGCAATAAAAAATCAGTCTTGGATGAAAATTTGCTGGTGTATCATCCATAAAAATAGCCATCTATAAGTGGATAATCAAAAGTTTACAATCATACTGTCACTTGTATAGCACTTTGTAACTTAACAAAATGTTTTCACATGAATCACTCGATTTAATTCTACAAACACTGTGATGTGGTATTTATTATTCCCATATCAGAGATGAGTCAACCAAAACCCAAAAGGTTAAGGAATTTGACCAAGCACAATACTGGTAGATGGCAGAGTCAGTCATTTATCTAACATACACCGGCTCTTACAACATGCAAACTCAGTGAAACTGTTGCATTCTTGCTGTCCATTTCCCTTCTGTCAACAAATCCAGTGCACTTTAGAGAGACAAAGAACACAAATGGAATCTTCCTGAGGCAGCCACTCTGTTACAACAATGAACATTCACTAAGCATGCACTAAGCATGTACGGTGTGCTACAAAGTGCACTGAACTTCTGCATACAGTCTAACTTAATCATCTCACCGCAACCTTATGAAGTAGATATTCTCCTTGTCTTTTCAAGTGAGGAAATACGTACAAAGAAGCACTGCTCTTTTGGTTAGTGAGTGGTAGAGTTGGAATTCAAATACAAGTTTTGATCTTATTCATTATTGCATCTCCAGTGTTCAGCACATAGAAAAAACTCAATTAATATTTCTTATGCCTCCATGCAATGATGAACTGCACTACAGTATTTTCAGAGAATGAGCCTGGATACCATATTCTTCAGTGCTATTAACCCTGAGATTAGTGACACAGACCATCTCTCCAGAGAAGATAAAAAAATAATACTAAAAAAACAGCGGTTCCTCGTTTCTTGGCCAAGGAAACAAGATATTTCTTATCACCAGAAACAAACCTGTGCTGCATACTTCATATCCTGTTAATTCTCATTATTCTGATACAGAGAACATTCTCTTTTTCTACTTCACATACACCAAGAAAATACAGAAGCACTTGAGTAAAAAGAAATGAAAAGATCTGTGAAGTTCATTAATTTTTTTGGTATACTGCATATCAAAAATTCTGACAGACATCTGTCTCTTTCTGTAAATAAGGTGCTAATCCTTTATTTTATGAAAGACAGGGGTAATCTCCGCAGCTCAGCTTCTAAATTGTGTTTTTCAAATAATACCTGTGCATCAGTGAATAAAAGTGCTGCTCAGGCACCTTGTGTTACAATGGCTTTATATATTGTGCTTCCAAAAATTACTGCCTTCTAATGAATTTCATTCCGGAGTGTGTAGATTGAAAATGTCAGTAATTCAGAAGATGCTTTCACTAGGGACATTCTCATTTAAACATTTAAATACAGTGTCTATAGGTGATGCAGAAACTGAGGCTACCTTTCCATCCTTCCGGTGGATCTGTAAAATCTTTCGGTGAGTTTAACATTTAAAAGAAAATGGTGTTATTAGTAGACTCTGGGGATATATGAGGTCATGATCCCAGGGTCCTGGGATGAAGCCCAAAGTTAGGCTCCTTGCTCAGTGGGGAGCCTGCTTCTCCCTCTGCCTGCGCTCTCCCTGTTCGTGTTCTCAATCTTTCTCTCTGACAAATAAAAACTTTAAAAAAAAGGTTCTGAACAACAACAAAAAACAAAACAAAAGGAGAATTCCTTCAGAGTGTATAAGACTATGCTTTATACATAAAAATACACATACAGTATATTAGGCCCATGGAACGTATTTGTTATTTACAAGGCCTTAGAGCTGTGAATACAGAGAAGTGATAGTAATCATAATAACGAACAATTCCTGAACATGTACTCTGGGAATGGTAATGTGGATGATTTTGTGTAATCCTCAAGAAACTATGAATTTGGTGGTACTATTATGAGCACGGTATAGAGGAGGAACTGAGCTCTGCCTTCAGGAAACTTACAATCTAATAATTGGCGATTTTCAGTATAATTATTTACCAATAACAAGCTATTTTTAAATGCTTTCAGAGGACCTGTGTAAAGAGATTACAGATAGACAAGAAGTGATTGGCAGAGAGAGGGAATCATTAAGAGAAGTCAAAGTTAAAAACACCAGCTACAGCACTTTGACTAAAATCAAATTTTTATGGGAAATGTCACCCATTTGTTCCTGAGATATTAATTTCTGACTGATCCCAATTACCAGATTCTATACATCCACTGCTTATGCAATAAACAAGATACTCAAAATTAATCTAATCTAATCCTACATTCAGTAAATATGCTATAATTACTGCAGTTTGGGGATTGAATTTTATTTTAGATGTCATTTGGTTTCAGCCAATATTTTACAAATAAAAAATATGAAGGCAAAGAATTAGATATTAGCCCCAAATCACAATTTGCTTTTTAATTCTTAATAGTACTAAAAACAAGTTATGAAAAATATACTATTTTTGATTCATTTAACAATTTTATATATTGTGAGTACAGAAATGAATGTTCTAATTTTCTGATGAGAAACATCAAAAGCTACAAGAAATCAAGTAACTTTTTTTTTTGACCAAACATTGTTCCTTCAGTCTTATAAGAGCACTTATGATCTTGTGATTAATTAAACATGGAATTGGAAGTTTCCATCATCATATGGTGCAAGAGAATGAGATGACAAAACGCATAGTCATTCAGTAAGGGGGAAAAAAAATCCCAATGCACACCAAAAAATCCTGAGTAAATAGAAATGAAAAGATCTGTGAAGTGAGAGGTAATTTAAGAATCTGGAGCTACCAAATACTTCAGTACTTTGTAGAAGTACTCCAGATACCCCACCCAATTTGAGACTGGATTCACTAGCCTAAAAGCAGAAAAGATTTTGTATTACATAATATCATGGTTAATAAAAAACAAGATAAATAATGCAAATAGGATTCCTAGAGCTATAAACAAAACAAAAAAACTTAATCTCGGAATTCATCAGCAAAAACGTACACACCATGTATGTCCTATACGCGTTAAATGAACCTCTTGAAAAGTAAAGATTCTTACCTATTTGTATTTTTGTTGTTTGATAAAATTAAGATGCTAATATTGATTCTTCTGAATAAATTCCAAGTTTCCAGATTCATTACTATAAATTTCCATAAGTGTGTTTCTTATAATATTTTTCCAATTTTATGTCTTATTAGTCCTATGGGCTAATCATATTCTTCATAATGGTTTATTTATTTTTACTTCATATAGTCCACACTTATATTTAGTTTTCAACTTTTCTCACTCTGTTGCCCCTCTAAAGAATGTCTCATATCTCCTACTATTTTTAGTTAAGCCAAACCATCTCTCGGTTCTAAATTCTTCCACCATAAACCCTGCTTTACTTACCAGTCCCATATTGAATAAACATAGAATTTCAACTTGATTTGTGTGTGTGTGGGTGGGGGGATTTTCAGTAATGTTCTAGGGTGGGGACTGGAAAACTTTTCTACAAAGGGGCCAAAAAGTAAGTTAAGATTTGTGAGCCACATACAGCTGCATTGCATGGCTGTTGTCCTCACAGTCGTCATCTTTTTTTTAACATCCCTTAAAACATGTAAAAGATACTCTTAACTCATGGGCTAGTAGAAAAACAACCCACTGGATGTTTGCCAATTACCTATTCTAGTTTACTCCACTTATACTGCCTCACTATTCTGATTGGTACTTGATATTTTTACCTTCTCTTTATCTTTCTTCTGGAAATATATGAAGGTTTTTGAAGGCAGAGAACCCGAGATCATTCACCCAGGCATTACTGGGTTCTATCTCATTTTCTTGTTTTAACTGCTGGTCAGTAAATGTTGGTACTGACACGTTTTCAAAATCAGAGGCAAATGGCTCCAAATATAAACTTGGTGTGGTTTGTTCAATGATATGAACAGAGGAGAAGAGAACAAATCTTACAGACGGTAAAGAATGTAGCTCATTTCTGCTAAGCAGGAGCACAAAATCTTCCTGAGATAGCACATCTTATCTCTCGATAGTAGAGTCCATTATCTATCTCACTATCTACTCCTAGAATGGCACATTGCAAAATATTTATTTTACAATCAATTGCTAATGAAGATTCTGTCATCTCTGTGAAATTTCTCCTGAACACTGAAACAGGCTATTTTTAGTCTAGTTTACTTAACTTTTATAGTAGGTCAGGGTTTTTTGCTTTTTTTTTTTTTTTTTGGCCAAATACTTAATCTATTTCATCTTATTTAATCCTCAGAACAACCCTGTTGAGATTATTGTCACCATCATAACAGAAGGAAGATTGAATATAGAGGTCATTAGCAGTTAGTAGAGCTGATATTTGAACTTCTGAGCCTACAGTTTTAGCTTCTCTGCTTTGCTCTCTGGCAAACAAGAAAAGTGATTATGACAAAAATAATGAGGATAACTAATAATAATTGAGTAGTTACTAATGACCAGTTTATGGTTTTAGTTTTTATTTGTTTTTTATTTATTTTCAGCATAACAGTATTCATTATTTTTGCACCTAGTTTATGGTTTTAAATAATTTATAGGTATTATCCACTTAACAATTATATTACTGCTGTAAAGTAGGTAGCATTATTAGTTCAATATTAGAAAGAAAGAAACTATGATACAGATAGGTTCAATAAATAATAAGTGACAAACCAGGATCCAAAGTCAGCACCAAGTGCTACCCCAATGTTTATAGCAGCCATGTCCACAATAGTCAAACTACGGAACGAGTCCAGATGTCCATCAGCAGATGAATGGATAAAGGAGCTGTGGTATGGACATACAGTAGAACATACAATGTGAGAACATACAAGGTGAGAATCACTACACTACGGAAACTGAACATACAATGGATACACAATGGAATACTACTCAGCCAACAAAAAATGAAATCTCACCATTGGCTACAACACGGATGGAACTAGAGGGTATTATGCTAAGCAAAATAAGTCACTCAGGGAAAGACAATTATCATATGATCTCTCTGATATGTGGAATTTATGAAATAAAACAGAGGATCATAGGAGAAAGGAGGGAAAAATAAAAGAAAACGAAACCAGAGAGGGAGATAAACCATAAAAGACCGTTTTTTTTTTTTAAGATTTTATTTATTTATTTGACAGACAGACATCACAAGTAGGCAGAGAGGCAGGCGGAGAGAGAGGAGGAAACAGGCTCCCCGCCGAGCTGAGAGCTCGATGCGGGTCTTGATCCCAGGACCTTGGGATCACGACCTGAGCCAAAGGCAGAGGCTTAACCCACTGAGCCACGCAGGCGCCCCCATAAGAGACTCTTTATCATAGGAAATAAACTGAGGGTTGCTGGAGGGGGAGGGGGTGGTAGGGTTGGGGTAGGGTTGGGTTGGTAGGGTAGGGTTGGGGTAACTGGATGATGGAATGAGCACTGGGTGTTATATAAGACTGACGGATCACTGACCTCTACCTCTGAAACCAATAATACATTATATGTTATTTGATTTAAATAAAAATAAACAACAACAAAAGAACCCAAGTGCTAAACCACTATCGCTGAGTTACTTTCATTGACTAAGGGAGGAGGCAGTTCTTGGCTATCTCCTTCTAAATGCCAGCCCTACTTCATCCTCTAAGTTACATTTAATGGGTATAGAAAATGATTTGATGGCCTGCTGTTAGTGACAATATCTGATTTTGATTTCAACAAAGAAACAAAAAGTCTTTTAAAGTTAGTGTTAATACCAATAATAACATATATTGAAAAAACTGACTACGCTGATTTTTTTTTTTTTTTTGCTAAAGAACCTCTTTTCAGAACCATCTATTTAAGATCTGTTTTCTGACAGGAGACTTTCTTGGGACACCCCTAGGGCAGGGTCAGATTTCAGACACACTAGGCACACTGTGGTCTCCTGGAAGGCCAGGAACCAGCATCTGACTGAAATCTGTAACGTCTGCAGAAAGGTAAGAGATGCAGGGGTAGAAGGGTTAAATGTGCCTCCCAAAGAAGGTGGCATACATAAAACTATTTGCTACTTTTTTTTTTTTTCCTAATGAAGGAAGAAAACAAGTTTTATGAATTATGGAGTTTAGAGTAAACTGCAGAAGTAGCAGTTTTTTTCCTGAGAGTTTCCTGTTTCTTCTTTAACTCTCCAGGGTCCACTGCAGTGGGTCTGTGACAATCCTGTATCAAGATCCCCCTGGCCCAGCCCAACAGAGTTTCTACTTACTTCCCATTCCCAGTTGAAAGCACTTATAACGGGGTCTAGTTCTGCAACATTATAATCTTTGACACAGGAATTGCACGCTCCCAAGAAAGGGAGCTTATGCTTCACGGTCATCTGTTTTCCTGATGGATTTATGCTCTTCCTTGGAGAGACAGTGACAGAAGGAATAAATACTCAAGTGACCGTTGTGCATTAGCTAGGTCAAAGTTGAGAAAAGAAATGATCAGAGAGCCCTTCAAATGTATGTAATGTGGTGTAACACCCAAAGCTCACACATTAAATCTAAAATTAAATTAAAACAAATAAACAACAAAGTATGCTTTCCCGCCTGTTCTTTATAACACTCAGCCAACATCTGTTCAGTAATTCACTGAATGCACTTTTTGTTTATTTTAGTGAAATGTGTGAAATTAGAGGAAAAGCAAGTTTGAGGGAATGAAACAAGTGATTACATTATTCTTTTCTCGATTGCACTAGTGGCAACATACCTTACTGCCTATTTAAACTAACTAGCCCCCAATGGTTTGTTTTCCCTTGAAAGCTTTCTGTAGAGGAATCATAAAAATGAATTTGCGGGGGTTAGAGCACCGAGGAACGAAATATCATGGCATAATATTATTAGGTGTATTTTTTTTTTTTTTTTACTTTTTAATGAAATAAACCTCCTTGTAGACAAAACAAAATAAAACAAAAAGTTGATATCTACTCAAGTATGGTTGGTATTTATTAAACTTTTAATTTGTTATGTATAGTAGCAACACTATTTTTTTAAGATTTTATTTATTTGACAACGAGAGATCACCAGCAGGCAGAAAAGCAGGCAGAGAGAGGGGGAAGCAGGCTCCTGCTGAGCACAGAGCCTGATGCGGGGCTCGATTCCAGGACCCTGAGATCAAGGCAGAGGCTTAACCCACTGAGCCACCCAGATGCCCCAACACTAATTATTAAATAAGTATTATTATTACATCTACCACATTAGGTGATTATTTTTAAAAATACAACATTAAACACCAGATAAATTTCAAATGGAAACTCTATCTCCTCAGGAAACCTCATCCCGTGACACATTCTGTTAATCTATTAGAAAGTTAGGCATCTATATTCAAGCGCTCTCTCCATTTTATTCACTGCTGTGTCCCACCATTTGGATAGTACCTAGAACAGAGAAACTACTCAATAAGTAGTTTAAATTTATAACATCAGGACAATGAGCCTCTTCCCTTTGATGCTCTTGAATAACTGGTATAAGTTTACTCATATTACCAAAGGCAAAATAAAAGGAAACACAATTAAAATAAAATGTAGGTATGGGTTGCATAATTGTGCTGCAGGAAATATTTTCTAAATACGTGGTTTAATTAATAAGTCCATTTGAGTTTTGGCTTAATATCTAATTACTAAAACAAAACAAAACTACTCCACTCTGTTCCATCCTGTTACATTGTACAATAATGAACACTGAAAATAAAATTGCTTGTAGTCTGGGGCATTTTCAGATATGACCGAATAAATGCATAATTTGAACCAACAAGCAGTTATGGCAACAACAGCCCACAGTTTTTGAATGTTTACTGTGTGGAAATACTATTAACTCATTGAACTACCAAAACCTCTCCTTACGCTAAGTATATTATCACCGTTTTACAGATGAAGAGAGTGTGGGGCAGAAAAATCCAGTTCACAAATCTTAAGGTCACAAATCCAATAAGAAACGGAATAAGGATTTGAAAAAAGACAATCTGGCTGCAAGGTTTATGCTCATTGGACGGTCGCATCATCTCCCAAGAAATTACGGACAATTTTTCTCATCCAGAAAATGAAGTAACTCAACAGTCTGATGCCTGATTGCAAATGTCAATAAAGTGTAAAAAATACATTTGAAGTATTGATGATATGATGATAATATGATGATATTTTGAATGAAATCTCAACTTGTGAGTTTTGGCTGATTTGCCACTTATCTACAAACTATACTAGCTCAGAATCTGGTATCTCTACTTTTAAATAAGTGACACACACAGTTGGACAGAGTGAGTTTAGAGTAAGTTTTAGATATCTTAGATTCCTCAGGTTGCTATTTTTAAATTCCAAACAACCGGATGGTAACCTCCAAGTCTTCTCACTTGTTACATGTGTATCAAGGATTGATCAGATCAGGGTGGGGCTCTAGGCTCTACTGTGCCTACCAGTTTTAAAGAGGAGAGATTTGTAATGGAGCATTTTAAACTCCGCACAAGGAAAGTAAGTATCGAATGCTTATACTGCCAAAGGAAGAACAGAGTACAAAATTCTGCTGTGTAGCATCCCGTGGGAATGTGTTTTCCTTTTTCTTGAAATCAAATGTAATTTCTTCTGCCACTGAAGAACTGTTGTCTTCATATCATGTCTCAGTTAAGTTTATGCATTGAAGGATCCAGCAGACTAATGAATCTTCCCCCTCAGCTTTGTAAACTATGTACTGTCTACTTGAGTCCAGGCCCATTAAATTCTTGCGAAGTGTTTGTTGCATTATACATATTATTGGTCCTGTCACTAAACAGTGCCCTCTTTCTGTTTTATAGCTAATGTAGCATTTCTCTATGGCATCAATAGATTAAAACATTTACTACCAGAAAAAGTATGTGAAAATGGAGCAAGCTCATTTTGCTACAAGCTAACTCAATAAATCTGTCTAGTTTAGTGATGTTCACGTTCATTTAAAATTGGTACGTATTTATCTTGCAAACTTCAAGAAGGCAGAGAGAGAAATTGTTTTTCTGTTTTTGCTTCTGGCAGTAGTGTTACTCGGCTAAGGTTAATAAATGGCAGTTTAATAGGACCAGATCTCTATTTCTAATATGTATTTGGGAATATTTAGAAAAGGCCCAATCAAGGGTATATTAAGACTTCAAAAGCTATCGTCTATCCTTTTGACAGCCATATGACTGCTTCACTACAGAAAGAAGCAAGATAGCTTAAGTTAATTGTTTTAATTTTATGATGTTAGTTTCATGCCTTTCTTAATGTTACCCCCAGAAAAATAAGTCATTAACAAACTTAGTTTATTTGTATTTGGACAAATAAAAATTAAAGGAAATTTAGTCATCATTTTTAAGCTGATAATGGAGGAATAAACAAAGTATTTGGAATAGTCAGTACTTCTCCCAGCAGTATTGCAGAGAGAAAGATTTTTTTTTTCTTTTTTTCTTTTTTCTTTTCTTTTTTACTTTGAGAACAAACAAACTCTTGCCTTTTCAGTCTCTTACCTCTCTTACCTCCCACGGTTATACATAAGGCTTCTGTAACCAGTCCTCTACAGCCCTTTTGACCAATTAGTCAAGCATGCAACAGCTAGACTAGGTACATGGGATGCTGCAACCTGTCCTCTCCCATTTCTATGTGCCAATCATTTTATCCTTGGTTACGAAAATACAATCGAAGGAACATACTGATATTTAGTAAGACAGATCATGTACACAAATGTAAAATAGCTATAATACCTCTTTTACACACTTATGTCAAATCCAAAATATCTCAGTAAATATATGCCAGAATTTTTATTTATGACACATTTTATATTCCCTCTGAAAAGCTGTGTATAAATGAATGACTTGCTTTCATTTTTATATATATTTTTTGCACATAAACTTCCATTGTTACGCAAGAGAAAGTAAGGTGGTTATAGGACCACTCTCTCCCTAACCATCTCTTTTGGATGAAACATGATGACTCTCTTCTCTCTGTGCCCTTGTACATACCACTAATTTAATACGAACCTTCATAGGGTACCTGGGTGGCTCAGTTATTAAGTGTCTGCTTTTAGCTCAGGTTATGATCCCAGGGTCCTGGGATGGAGCACTGTATGGGGCTGCCTGCTCAGCAGGGACTCTGCTTTGTCCCCTTCCTCGGCTCCTCTCTACCCCGATCATGGATCATGCACTCTCTCTCTCTCTCTCTTTCTTTCTCAAAGAAATAAATGAAATCTTACAAAAATTTTTGACTCTCACAGTCTCCAATACGTTCATCTAAAATCAGGTAAAATCCCTCCTCCTCTATGAAGTTTTTTTCATAACTTCCTATGTGAACCACAGCTTTCAGGAAAGTCTGTTTTTTTGGTTTTTTTTTTGAAAGTCTGCTTTTGAAAGATAAGATTTCAGAAGAAAGGTTTGCTGAAATTGATCACCTTGTGAGATCTGGAGTAAGACATCACTCTAATTAGTAAGCTAACAAGAAACGCAGTAATCAGTAAAATGCCAGAAAGGAGCAGATTCTCATAATATCGGCCAACTGTTTCAAACATGTAAATGTTATTTCACCAACAAGATGACAGTTGCTTTCCAAGAAGGTAGATGATATATTAAATGTTAAAGGAGGTGATAAGATGATTACTATTTTGTCAAATCAGATTTACAAAAGGCTGTGTGACATTTTCTTTTCCTTTCTTTTTTTTGGTTGTGTGATATTATTTTCGTAATAACACTAAATAATTAAATGGTTGGTAAATACTCATTGATTTGTCTACATGTCTTGAGTTATTCAAACATAATAAATTCAAATGTTCCTATATGATATAGCATTCTAATTTGGGCTCCCCAGAAACCAGAGGCCAAGATAGGGACTTTGATGCAGGTAGTTTATTTGGGGGAAAACAAGTGTTAATAATGGAACAGGGAGAGAGAGACAGAAAAGGAAGAAAAGCTACAATATGTGTTCTTATTGAAGTTGTCACTGATGGCAAGGAGGACCAAATTCTGTTAAGAACTCCGCGAAATATAAAGCTGGGGTAATGATGCACAGACCTTTCTTCCCCAGTGAATTCCCCAGACACAAGCAGATGGCTGGTTGCTAGCCAAGCAGACTACTGGGCCTTGGGGAAGTCTTACGGGAGAATGCTAAAAGACAAATAGGAGGCATTTGAGATGAGAATTAGGTAGTGTCTAGTGCACTAAGTGCCAGCAAAATAGCTCAGTTTGGGTCTGGGTAAAATCATAGTTGAACCAAAGGTATACTATGTATGTTAGAGGCGTCTACTAATAGTGTGTGTGTGTGTGTGTGTGTGTGTGTGCACATACATGTGCACATGTATGCACAGATATGCAAACAAAACAGCATCTACCTTAATCTTGAACTATTATTTTTTTCATGGTGTCTAGTTTTATATTTATTTAATATCACTTCCATTTGGGATACCACAAAAATGTTATTAATCCCGTTTTTTGAACAGAGCAGTTTTTCTTCACTTTTCCTCCCATTTAAAAGAAAAATACTATTGCAATACTTCTAGCTTATTTTTCTAACATCCTTTCCAGTTACCTGCAGTTCAGAAGGTAAAGTTCAGAAAAGGATTGTTGCTAAAGGTCTAAAAGGTACACATCCCACAGAACTACTGTTGCAGGCAGAGAGGAAAAACAGAACTTGTGGCTGATTCTGTCTATTCTTACGTCAAACGTGGGAATGGAGAAAGAGGACGATAAATCACTTGGGTCTTGAGTCCTGAGTTCACAAGCAGCTAAGGCTCCACTGACGAGTGGGCTTCAGCAGAAGTAATAATTCTTTCCTGCTACTTTATGCAATGATGGAAGTCAGCTAAGTTTAGCCCTGGGATAGCCCTTCTTACATTGGTAAGAGAAGATGTGTTTAAATAGACCTCTATCACAAGAAATTATTAAAATACTTCCTACATAAAAACCATTGCTCTTTTTCTAGGGTCTTGCTTCTTGGCCTTTAAAAATACAGAACAGACCAGCTAGTTAACATACAGTGCAGCACTAGCAGAATTCTTGAATAAAGAGTATGAGGGTGCCTGGGTGGCTCAGTTGATTAAGCAACTGCCTTTGGCTCAGGTCATGATCCTGGAGTCCTGGGATCAAGTCCCACATCAGACTGCTTCTCCCACTGACCGCTCCCCTTTCATTCTCTCTCTCTCTCTTTCTCAAATAAATAAATAAAATCTTTAAAAAAAAATAATAAAGAGTATGAAAGAGATAGGAATGTTTGCAACTTTAGCTCATATATTTTCGTTTACTAACTTATGTATGGAAAAGTGAGCTCTTGTAACTTTTAAGATTCCAAGAGAACATAATTTAAACCTAGAAGTAGATCAAGGTCAATTAATCTACACAGTAAATTAGCAAGCAACCTGAAATATTTATAAGCAATTTAAAGGCAAGAGAATGCATGCTTTGCTGAACACTGGGTACACAAAAAATACTTGCTGATTTATTGACTTAATGAACGTAATGATGAGTTAATACAAACTAATTTTTAGACGGATGAAGAACATACCAAAAAAAAAAAAAAAGTACACTCAGTCCTCATCCTAGAAGCATAATTAGCTCCATAATATTTCCTCATTGGAGAGAATAACCAAAAATAATAATTAAGTACTGATATAATTAATATAAAATGACACTAGGTATATGAATGTAAAAGCAGTCTTCTGAATCAAGTTAGTGATATGATAATATTCATTCATATTTACATACTTAAATAATAATAAAATCTTAACATTACATATATACATAATTAGTTTTTAACGTGGAGGGTACTTAGAAATAGTTGCAATATCAGTCCTCATAATTTTCCATGTAATCTGGGTGTTAGACAACTCAGATACCCAGCTTTAACTGATAGACAATCTTCAAAGCATATGACAATCATTTTTGTCACAAAGGACGATTTTAATTTTAAAACAACACATTTCAACGCAGAAATGTGAACATACGTGTACACAGAGTGCTATATCAAGAGACAGAAAGAACCCAAAACACAGAAAAGAACGAGACATCATTCGCTTTCATGCAGATGGCAGCTGTCTCTTGAATTTAAATAGGAGACAAGTACGCTCACATAATGTGATCAGCTATGTAACCGTACCGACCATGAGCGAGAGGAGAATATCTCCTTACCTATGGCACCTTGGCACAGTAAATATTTTATGCTGAAGGACTGTGAGAAACAGTAAGTATAAGAACGACTCTCTAACCTTCCCCTTCTCACTTAAAGCCAGTCATAAAATCCTTTTGCCAAGAGGTAGCCTCATTGTACCCAGAAGAAAGGAACATCCTTATTTCTGAAGAAAGACGGATGCTGAGAAGAATCCAAAACAATAGACCTAAATTTCCCCCAGTTTATTACCCTTCACTCATGCTGTTTTATCCTATCCTTTTTTCCCACAACTTTCTGCTCTTTGTCAAAACTAGCATAAAAGCTCTCAGGTTTAATAGTTCATAGGGTCTTCATTTCCTTATAAAGATTCCTATGCCATATAGAACTTAAATATTAAGTTCACACGCTTTTTCTCTTTTTACTCTAACTTCTGCCAATGCAGCATGGAGGGCTTCAGATAGGAAAACCATGAGGATAGTAGGAAAAAATAATTTCTTCCTCTCCCTAGATAACTACAAGTAAAAACTTGTGAGAATTCAGGTATACTGTAGTGAATTACACACCTTAATTTTTTAAATTCCATTTAGTTAAGTGATTGATTACTATATACTTGACAAATGTTAAACATTTTACACATAGCTTCTCATTTATTCATTTTGCAGTTATCTTCATGTTAGCAGATGAGGGATCTGAGGCTCATGAACAGAATGGTCTAAAGACACACAGCTCATAATTGACAGGCTGGGAATTTCAACCCAGATTTGTAAGGTTTCAAAACCTCTAACTAAAATGATGTACTGTTATTTATGAATATAGCACAGTAAGGAATCAAATGAAAATGTTTGATACAACTTTATCTGCAAGGATTCCTCAAACTGTCAAAAATGTTTTTCCCTGATACCCTTCGAAGCCAGTGGTAGTCTAACTGACTCATTTAAACAGTGGTATCTATTGGTTTTACAACTGTATCATTATAGCAAAATATCTGAAGCATATGTTTTGAGGTGGTACTGTTAGGTTCACAAGATGCCCTGTTGCCCAATGGATCCTGACTTTAGCAGCGCACAAAGAGAACTGAAAGAAGCACCAGCAAACGTGGCAGAAGGAACTTCCTTCCTTCAAGCAGAAGGAACTGGACATTGCAAACAAAATATCCGTAACTGGTACAGTGAAATACCGTCTCCCAATAAAATGTAAACAGACAGGCAATATCTGGTTGCACTGTAAATACTGACAATCATGCTACAATATATGTTTTAGGAAAGAGCAATCTGTGATAGATGAGGCTGTGTTAAGAAAAGTATATGCCTCAGGGCGCCTGGGTGGCTAAGTGGGTTAAGCCTCTGCCTTCGGCTCAGGTCATGATCCCAGGGTTCTGGGATCAAGCCCCGCATCAGGCTCTCTGCTCAGCAGGGAGCCTGCTTCCTCCTCTCTCTCTGCCTGCTTGTGATCTCTGTCAAAAAAATAAAATCTTAAAAAAAAAGAAAAGAAAAGTATATGCCTAATTAGGTCATTAAAGTATTGGGATTGGGCTTTACCTAGGAATAATGTCCACCTTTCAGTAACATTTCTAGAAAGTTTATAAAAGTCTGTTTAATTCATGGTATACCACAACTCCTTCCTATATTGTGCTGTCAGATTTTGATCAATATGCAGAATTTATCATTAATACAACTACAAAGCATAATATCTCCTGCACAGTGTGTTAAATTAAGTGGAACCACATGGTAACATGTGGGGCACAACTTACTTAAAGGACAGCCACTGTCCAAACAAAACAAGATAAAATATACAAAAACCCACATCAGTAACACTTACTTGAAATATATGAACCTTGACAATCATGTAAATGTAGTAGGTCAGCGTATAGTTATGTTGAGAGGGCAAGACACTAAGTGAGTTATACAGACAGTGCTATATTTGTGAATGATCTTTAATGTATTCAAGAGAACCACCAAGATTCTGGTATTTGGATGTGTTTTAAATGCACATGGATACATACAAGTTCACAACCATTGATGTACAGTGTAAGCATAATCTACAATACCCTTACTCAGTAACACCCTTTTGGAATTAGACCTCTTGGCTTTCCACCTTGGCAGACAAATCGATGCGTCAACCATCCAGGACAAAGGCAAGAGCTCTTGTGGGCAGGTACCTGGAATACTGCACGTTACAGTCTCCAGAAAAGTAAAGGGACATTGTGAAGAGACCAAAGAAGAGTAGGGAAGACCCATCAATAAATTATTTTGACCCATCAATTATATTGACCCTTCAATTATATTGGCCCATCAATAAGGTTGTTTTGAAGTTCAAGACTGGTCAATGGCCACTTCCCACCACTGACCCATTGGCTTTTCTTTCTGTAAATATCACCTATTCCTTCTGAACAAAGTCATTAAAAATATTTCTTTTGTAAATACAGAATTTCACAAAGACTTTAACTCCAAAACCTACCTAGGGAAACCTACCACCCAGCCACTTCAGAACTGCATTCATTCATTCATTCATTCATTCGTTCGTTCATTGAGGAGGGAGAGAAAAAGAGACAGAATATGATGGAGGAGGGGCAGAGGGAGAGACAGAATCTCAAAGAGGTTCCACGCTCAGTGTGTTTCCCAACAGGGGCTCAAACCCAGGACCCTGAGATCACAACCTGAGCTGGTATCAAGAGGCTGATGTTCAACCAACTGAGCCGCCCAGGCACCCCAGAACTTCTTTCAATGTCATTGCTTAGACACTTGGATAAGATGAAGAACCCATCTCATTTGTAAATATCTAGAAGAGTAGCTTCTACTAACCAAGTTCAGCTTAGGAAGTAAAAAGCATGTTTTCTAGGTTAATTATTTCAAAGCTTTAACCACAGCAAAACCCACTTGGCTATCATAAAATCTTATGCTTCTTTGAGTTATTGCTGCCTTGGAGATAGCATGCCCACATTCTGATAAAAGTCACTGGGACCCAAAAGTCACTCTAGGAAGTTTTATGCATTCACCTACTTAAATTCTATACTATCATGTGTAACCCTCTCTGCCCAAGTATAAGTAGCTTGAATAAAGCAGTAATTTAATTACAATCATTAACACTGCCTATACTAATCATTACTGGGAGAATTAAGATTGATCTATGAAAAATAATTTATTCAACAAAAAGTTCATTGGACAGTATATTTTACTTGACTGAATAGTGTAGCAGTTGAGAGAACAGGTTTGAGTCACATCATTTCAAATGAGTTCAAATCCTGGTGCTACCACGGCACAGCTATATATCATTGTATGAGATGCATAAGGTTTCTGTGCTTGGTTTCCTTGTTGTTAAAAAAAGACAAAGTAAAATAAATGTCTTTACCTGTCCAGCTTATTTTCATAATAAACAGGCCTAACACAGAGTAAACACTTTGTAACTGCAAGTATTACTCTTACTATTACTGGTTTTTTTAAATAAATATATGATTTCTGCATTGCATAAGCAGAAAATTAAATACATGGGCCAATTAGATAACATTTAAATATGAAATCAAGTACCATGTTAAAGATGAATTGGGCTAAAATGAGCTAAAAATAATAGGCTAAATTTAAGAAGTTCTACAAATGGAAGTTTGTGCTACAAATGGTAAGAAGGACGTATATCAAGATCAATTATAACTCTTTGAAATGGCCTATGGATAAACTAGGGCTTAAACTGAATATTTAAGAGTTGTTAAGAATGGAATAGTAATTCTTTAACTTCGATCAATTTTCATTTGTAACTGAAAAAACGTAAGTAAAAAAAAAAAATCATCATGTATTTCTTTGACACCTTACTGAATTTTCCTCTTTCTACTTAAAAATACATCCAAGAAATTCTGAATTTTCTACTTGGAAATTTTGCATTTAAAAAATCTGAGAGCTTAAGGGTTTAAAAAAGCAGTAACTTAAAAACAAAAACAGTATCCTTAAAACTGTCTTAAGCCTTCCTTAAAAATAAGAATAATCAAAGCTTTCTTGCTAGTGATATAGAAAAAAAAAAAAAAACCACAAAAACAACAAATGTCCAGCAACTGCAATTAAAGAAAAGCATTTGAAAGGTAAGATTTATGACTTTGATACATTACTTTACCTAGAATGAGACAATTTATTATATAACTCTAAATCCCTCTATATCCCAAATGACACTTATTGTTGGCAAAGAGGCCACCCTCTCCCAGTGCCAGTGTAAATTCACATATTTTTTATGAATAAACAAGAAAATGTCAGCAATACTAAACAAAAGGGAAACGGCAAATTTGGAAAGAAGCCAGTAACTGTGCCAAATGACCCATGAAACCTGAATTTCAGAAGGGAGTATCTGAAATTTGGGTGAATGGAAAGCCACATTCTGAAGAAAAATTACACGTGTGGGCCACAAAAGAAGGGAAAGAAGAAAAGACAGGGTGACTGACCCACATTGAGTTTGAACCAGAGTAATACACGCAGTGACACTGTGAGTTAAGCCCTCCACAGTGCCTCTAACAGGGTCCTAGGAGGCTTAAAGCAGGTATGTGGGCACATATGGGCCTCTCCTCAGGGGGTCTCAGAACAGTGGCCGATCCTACATACCACAGTACATGCCAGGATCCATACGAAGAGAGAGAAACACGTGAAACTCTGGGGTTTTCGTTTCCTTTCCGTAATTATTTTCCATTTGCTTAAAAAGATTCTCACACACTGCAAAGACTTTCGAAGATCTGATCAGACAACTAAAAACGTCCGTGTGCTTGAGCAAAGTGAGACGAATATAGCATGAAGAAAATCAAGGTCAAGCAAATACCTTTACAATAAGTTGAAAAGATAGTAAAATTAATACCTTAAAAGAAATGAACAAACTGCCACTTATTATTATTATTTTTTTTAATCAAAAGTCTCCATTGGCATTTTACCTTTCTTGGCAAGTATGAGAACACACAGAAGGGTACGTCCTAAGGAAATGTTTACTGAGTGGCAAGGGGAGAGACTGATACTTTATTTTTTTTCAATCAATCTTCGATTCGCTGTGATATCAAATAACAAAGCCTGGGCTAACTTGACCTTCTTTAGCAATTACAATTTTTATGTTCCCATTAAAATCCTTCAGCCAGTGATAGTGTTGTCCCGTGAAGCATTGTTAATTAGATTTTAAAGAGTGTTACACACTAGGTCTTCTACAGGGCATAGGAGCTACCCCAAAGAAAGGGTATCTTGCTCTGCACTTTCGAAGCAAGGCATGATGGGACCGAGATGACAGACCATCTCCGAGGGCACAGATACTAGTCCTCATCTTTTCTCCATCCTGGTTTCCAAACACACATTTTTTGTAAAAGGGAAAATGAATAAAATAAACATCAAAGCAAACAACAGAAGAAATGTATCATAAAGGAGCATCATATGGCTTGGTGGAGGAAGGGGACAGATTCTCTGGTGACAGGGTTTGGTCTTTATTGGCGCCATTTTCTCTTTCGTCTGCCTCTTTGAGTCACTGCCCAGCAAGACCATCCTAATTTGCTCTCCCTAACAATAGAAATAGCAGTCTTGATGCCTACCTCTTTTATAAATTGATCCATTTTTCCTAATACTAGATGCTATCTTTTTATACTGGGCACTTTAACTTCAAATTCATATTGTTTTTGTTTTCAGATGTTGGATGGACCTATTTCGCCTGGGTTGGCATCTCCCACACACTGGGTATACAGAAATAATTAAATACTAAGTTCCCAGTGTAACCCTTTCACTTTTTAAGCTTAGTAACTGAAAGGAACGTTTGTATTGTTTTTGCATTTATTCAACAATGTACAGTTTTAAGATTTTTATTTATTTACTTGACAGAGAAAGAGAGAGCACAAGTAGGAAGAGTGGCCGGCAGAGAGAGAGGGGAAAACAGGCTTCCCACCCAACAGAGAGGCCGATGCGGGGCTTAATCCCAGGACCCTGAGACCATGACCTGAGCTGAAGGCAGAGGCTTAATCCACTGAGGAATCCAGGTGCCCCTGAGCATTTCAATTTATCTAGTTCTTCAACAATTATATAAGGTAGATACTATCATTATCCCCAAGCTACAAATCAGGAAACTGAGGCACAGCGGATTTTAGTAAATTATTCAAGATATCTCAGCCACTAGGTAAAGCTACTTCATGAAATAATAAAACACAAAGGAAAATTGTGGGTAACAAGACAAATGACTTTTGTACAAAGGGAGGAAATATATGTCTAGAGAATATATTAGTGATGTTGAGTTACGGCACAAGCAAGATGCTAGCATGAATGCAGAGATGGTTTCTAAGTCCCGAAAAATGAAAATGGAATCGTTTACAAAGTGCCTCTCATTACTACCACTCTCTGTATAGATAGAAAATCAGAAAACTCAGGAATAAATAGTTTACTGGATTCCAGACATCTTTGGCAAAGTTCATCCTGATATAGAAGTGGAAAGAATGTAGGAATAAAAGCAAACAAACCACAGATAAACAGGGGGATTCATTTAAGAGGACTCAAAGCTATCCCCGAAGATCTGGACACAATCACTGTAGTCAAACAGATCCCTGGGTAAGTGAAGGGTGTGCAATTAGTTCTTGTGGCATTCAGCAAACCTCTGTCCTTCATACTGATCGCTTTAATATTAATATTCAGTTGATGAAATCAAAGGCATAAAAGTAAAATCTGTTCACACAAAGCTAGGAGCTCTAATAAAAAGGAATTCGGAATGAATATTTGAAAAAGTCCTTTAAATAACAGACAAGAATAAAGGGCTGATAGTAATAAAATGTAAATGCAAATTTTACTTACAAAATGGTTCGTTCACGTTTAAAAGTTGAATAATTACTGGGATAATTTTAAAAATTCATATAAATTGAATACAATTGACTGAAATTCAAAGGGAACATACCCTCTGAACATGTTGTCCAAAGAGAGAAAACACACAGTGCCCTAGAAAAGGCAAGTAAAGTACTGTTTTCTGAGCAACGTATTTTGAGAGCGCTGTCCATCAAGGTGGACTAGTCCAAAGATTGAGACTGGACAGGCGGGGTCCAGAAACCATGAACAAATAAAGCAGAGCAATGAGCAGGAAAAACCAGTAAGGGCCTGGTTGTCCTACCACCCTTTATACATGCCGCGTCTCCTCTACTCAGTGGGCTCTGTAACTGACCTGGCTCCGAGTGATGGAACACAGTCAATAAACTACTGGCCTTACCCTTTGGTTCTAAGGCTACAATTCCTGTGTCATGAGTTTTCTTCATTTGTTTGTCCCCAATCCTCATGCCCAGGTTTAAACTGTTCTTTTCTCTCCTATCACCCCCCTTCTAACATTCCTCAGTTCTTAATAACTCAAGAGCTTCTCTCTTGTACAATCCTTATCTTATCACGGAACACGATTCTTTTGTTAAAAATATGTTCAAATCCATATTCTCTAGGTTAATTTTTTTTTAAAGATCACTCTAAGTTACCATGAAGTTAATAACTTCCTTTAATTATTTCCCCATGCTAATTTGTGCTAAATGTACTAATTGTATTGCGGTTCTAGAAGATGAGAGAAAAGAGGGTAGGGATAACTTATTATTTTGTGTCTTGCAAACGTATTTAATGATGGATACAGTCCTCCCAGGGCCCCTCAAATACATTGCACAGCAGATGTTCCGTAGAAAGTACTTTGAGAAATGCTGCTCTACAGAATTCTGTAAGGTAATTTGCTTCTTTCTCTTTAAACTTCTTTCCCCTAGAATCTAGGTTCTTCCCTAGATTCTGGGTTAACTGCTTTCAACTTTGACATACCTTCTCCACATACATCTCCAGCATGTTTTCCTTCACCAGCCCTTTAGTTCATTGTCTACCTTTTTTCCTTCTTTGGTTAGTTTCAGATACTTCTACCACTCTCAGAATTTCACTTGTACCTTTATACCAATGATTCCTGAATGTCCACTTCTTCCCGAGGGGCAGCCTAGTGACGTGGTTCAGCATACGGACTTACTTTCAACTCCAAATCACTGAACTCTACAAATCAACATTTCTTGATTTTTCTATTATAAATAATGGTATGCCTACTTCACCACGCAATCACTACAGCTCAAAACTCAGTTCTTGACTTTTACTGCACTCAAGATGGTTAGTTTCTGCAAAATTTTCTTTCTCTACTGCCTCATCCCAATCCCATTCCTTTTTGTGACTCTCATTGGCCCCTTGTGTCAGGTGGAATTATGCAGCAACTAAACTGTGGCACTCACCTAACTCATTTACTTACGATTCTTTCCTCAATCTAAGGCATCTGAATGCAACTGTAGTTGTCTTCTCTGACATTACTCTGGCAATGCTTTTGTGTCCTTTAAATGGATATTTAAGAGAAGATTTGTCCTCTCTTCAATCAAAACTTGGTATTTTATTTTAGACTATTCTGTAATGTAAAATCTACTTGGGTTCTCTAGTCATATTAGGTTTCCTCTTTCACATTCTCATTTGGAGGCACTTGTGGCATTACATGGAATATTCCAGTGTTTGATGGAATTATTTATTCTTCCCATAGACCAGGAGCACTCTGAATATAGAAGCAATGTCTTATTCATATCCATAACCTCTTTTATTCCCCTTGAATTTCAGTGTAGTTAACACAGTGATATATTAGTTTCTGGTGTATAATACAGTGATTCAACAACTCCATATATTAGTTATTGCTCATCAAGATAATTGTACTTTTAATTTTTTTAAAAAGATTTTATTTATTTGTCTATTGAGAGAGACAGACAGAGCACAAGCAAGGGAAGCGGCAGGCAGAGGAAGGGGTAGGCTCCCTGCTAAGCAAGTACCCTGATGATGCAGGATTCGATTCTAGGACTCTGGGATCATGACCTGAGCTGAAGGCAGAGGCTTAACTGACTGAGCCACCCAGGCGTCCCAAGACAAGTGTACTTCTATGGCTCATCACCCACTTCCTCTTTTATTTAAAAAAAAAAAAAAATTATTTATTTAAGTGAGAGAGCGAGAACGAGCCAGGGCAGGGGCCGATGGAGGGGCAGAGAGAGAATCCCCAAGCCTGCTCTTCACTGAGTGTGGAGCCTACTTCCGGACTTGATCGCATGACCTGAGCCAACATCAAGAGTCAGTGCCTGACCAGCAGAGCAACTCAGGCACCCACCTATTTCCTCCTAAGTCACTTTCCACAGTGTTTGGGAAATACCTGACACAATATTTGTGAATTTATTTATATACATTTCATGAATTCACTCATATATAACCTCTTTATTTCTCAATGGCCACTTCCCCCTCAAATATTGGTTTTCTTTTCAGAACTCCTACAATTTCATATCTAGCCATCATGCCATGTATCTGAGCACTTTCCTATCAGATTGTAACTTCTTGTAAACATGATTTATTCATAATACTTTCAAATTAAGCAATTTTCAAGTAGCTCCTGAAAGAAACAGCATGTTTTGTTAGAAAAGTCAATACATTTAACATTACTTATTCCTATATAATTGAGTTGCTTTCTAGAAGGGATTATTATCTGTTTAGGACCCACTTAGCATGAAAGCAAAAACAAACCAATTTACAATGTTAAAAATAAAAGTCTTCATGGGTTTTCTCTGTTCACATTCTTAAATCCTCTATTTCACAATTCTACTGAGAATAATTTTTTAAAACCCTAAACCATCTTTTAAGCCCTTCCATAAACTGATACCAAGTCTAAAACCCATTCTCTGGCCCACGGGCCCTGTAGGATCTGAATCAATCCTGTGTCTTCCTCTCCAACCTCATGTGGTTCTATTTTGTTTCCTGGTTCACTCAGTGCATAACATACCACAGGACATGGAGTAACCAGTTAATAAATGATTCCTAAAAAATTATAAAGCAAATTACTTATTAGAGTTGATTAGCAAAAAAATTCTAAAAAATCACATATTCATTTGCACTGCGTCTGATACTCAACTTACTCCTTCCAGTTTTTTTTCCCTCATATTTAAATTCTCATCGCAGCATATCAGAGTGCCCTTTTAAAAACATTTTTGGAAAACTCAGCTTTTCTCCTCTGGCCCATTTTTTCCATCTGTAAAAGTGAAGGAATCCTTCTCAGCTCGTGGCTACCTCGTAAGGAGGCTGTAAACATTAACAAGCTCACATTCGGAGGGCTCAAGACTTCCTCAGATAAAAGATGTTACCAAGTATAAAGTATTATTACCGTTTCTGATAGGATTACATTCTGATTGGGAAAGTATAAATGGGAGTCCCTGGAGGAAGAAGCACACTAATGGTTTAAGGGAGATGCTGAAGCCTCTAGATAAACTAATTTAAGTCAAAGCTCCAGAGTTAAAAAGAAAGTAATTTTAACTGGATTAAATAATGCCACCCATCACGCAAGAACACTCTGCCATTTACATAAAAACATAATTTTAAAGTGGATTTTCTGGAAGTCTATGCAATATGCAATTACCTCAGTTTAGAAGCGGGGGCTGGAATCAAAGATCAAAATATACTGTCAGCGAATGAGGAATCACTCACGAGAATGATTCTATCATACTTGATCATACAATTTTTCCAAATAAACTCACACACTACAAAAACTTACCTAAATGATGTATTTAATGTATAATTGGTAAAAATTTAAAAGTAAGTATTTGAGAATGTCACAAGTTCTCTTTTCCACTCAGTAAGGTCAGCGACCTACTGTTTTTTCCCCTTTGGGCCTCAGCTTTTCACCCAATGCCTAGCATATAGCACTGGAGCTCAATAAGTATTTTTTGTTTAATAAATCATATAGTTCACAATCATTAATACTATATAACAACACAGAGCAAGTCAGTTTAGGTACTAATGCATCAAAGGAAGAGTCAGAAACCCAACAGAGGAAACTAAGGTGAGTAATATTCTTTTCTATGAATCCCAATTTTTTTTTTAAGATTTTATTTATTTATTTACTTGACAGAGAGAGATCACAAGTAGGCAGAGAGGCAGGCAGAGAGAGAGGAAGAAGAAGGCTCCCCACTGAGCAGAGAGCCCGATGAGGGGCTCGATCCCAGGACCCTGACATCATGACCTGAGCCGAAGGCAGAGGCTTAATGCACTGAGCCACCCAGGCGCCCCATGAATCCCAACTTTTAATTGTGGGAAGCATCTTGAATAGCATTTACGTATTTTAAGCATTCCTCCATACCTGAGAGATCATGATACAGTTGAGAATGATCTGCTACAGTCCAGTGACCTCTCCTGGGCAGCACGTGACAGAAATGTCTCTGTGGTTAAGCAGTAAATGTAACAAGCTAATTTCAGATGAGTAAGGGGGATTCCATGCTAATGGCATATGCCCTCTGAAGAAGAAGTGGTACAGAACCTTTGTACCTACCTCGTGGGTTTCCAAAGAGGGCACTGGCTCAAGTTCAAAGACACAACAAAGTCCTCTAAGGATAACCAAACTATGCTACAATTAATAAGCCCAGCTCCTGGAGAACCGAGAAATGGACAGAAATCCAGGTGATGTGATTTCTTGAAAACACCTTTGCTTCTTCTACAGGGTTCACTGAGCTTTTGGATGTTACCCTTTATTCTTATCCATTTTCAAATAATGTCAAATATATCTAATTTGTAACCTTATTGAGGCATATTTTTAAAATCTACTTCATTGTATTATTTCTATCTCAAACCTTCACTGATTTTCAGTTTTGAAGATTTCTTTCTCCTCGTACAGAATCTGGAAATATATATATTTTATATAGATATAGATCTGTCTATATCTATATTTTATATAGATACAGATATAGATTTTATATATCAAACACTGTCATAGTTACTTGTGAATTTACATTACTTCACCTATTTGATGATAAGTTTTTAAGGATATTGAAGTAATGTTTGTACTTAATCTTCATTTGGTCATTTAATCAATAGTACTAAGTATCTACTATGGATTGAGCAATGTGATACATAATGGGATATGAACATGGACAAGAAATATGTAGTTCCTGGAAACATGGGACTTGGGGGATATATCACTTGTCTCTCATATAGAAGGCATTTAATAAATATTTATAGATGTATAGAAGAAAACTTTTCTTCTGTCGTAGGTGGAATTTTAAAATATAGCATCTGTTACAATTATAAGTAAAATATAACCTAACTGGACACATATCTTACATAATTAACTTAATAAGTCATCACTGGAATCCATGGTAATAATGGTTAAAAAGAAATAAAATAGATAATTAAAACCACAGTTAACCTACTATTTTCTTATGGAAGGAAAATTACTATGAAGGTAAAGTATCACCTGTAGGTGATTCGTAAAATTCAGATAGTCAAAACCTTGTGGTAGGAAGCAAACTGCTTTCTGGAATAGTATAGTCCCTCTGACTCTGTGGATTCAAATCAGATTTAGAAATAAGTTTAATGAAGAAATTCAACCCTCGGGGCACCTGGGTGGCTCAGCTGTTAAGGGTCTGACTTCGGCTCAGGTCATGATCCCAGGGTCCTGGGATCGAGCCCTGCATCGGGCTTCCTGCTCAGCGGGAAACCTGCTTCTCCCTCTACCACTCACTCCCTCTGCGTGTGTTCCTTTTCTTGCTGTGTCTCTCTGTCAAATAAATAAATAAAATCTTAAAAAAAAAAAAAGAGATTCAACCCTCAAAAATTTATCACCAAACATTTTGCTAGGGGTTTCCTCTATCATAGTTATTTGTTATAAATGTAGTTATATGACTGACTGTATTCAGTCACTATATGCTACACTAGAGAGAAAACATCTTAAGGACAAGACAAGAATCTCTTCCAACTTATTCATTTTTCCATGAAGACTTCTTTGCATGCTACTTATATTAATTTTATACAAGATTCAACTGTTGTGAAAACTTTGTAATTTTTGGAGTAAACAAAAAATCTTCTTGTTGAGTAAATAAAATATTCACACCTCAAATGTGGCCAAGTTTTTCATAAATTAAATTTCTATTTGTTTCCTCTTTGTACATGTAGTCACACCTTAAGAAAGCAACTGCAAATTTTTCAGTAAGGAAAGGCAGAAAAATGAGATGATTATATGATAGGTGCCTGGATTACAAATAAAATGCTGTTTTGAATTCATTTTCATTTGCTTGCTTCAGAAATAATCTTGAGAATTACATTATATATATTGCCCCATATTAGAAGAAACAGAGTACTACAGATTTCCGTAAGCCAGTTAGAAAATGAATATCATACATAAAGCCTGCACATATATTTCAAACTTTTAGCATTAGAAGATGACTAGAAATTATTAACTACCTTGACAAAGAACTTGGACTCCCTGATGCTCTCCTAAATAGACTCACAGTATATCTGTTCCATTTTACTGTACATAGTCTTTACCAAATTTCACAAGATGCTATTTAATATCAAGCTGAAGAAAGCTGACACGACCAGTCTTTTCTTGCCAAATATTGGAAAATTTAATTAAATAGACATTTGACTTCAAGAAGGCAATGTTGAAAACTAAATAAACTTTATCCTTTTAACCTTATTGACTGGCCAGAGTAACATGAAAACATCAATACCTCATCTGCAATGAGAACTCATATTGGATGAACTTTGTCTCTGTCAGGGATGTGATTACTAATGGAGGTGGTGGAGCCGGACTTAAAATCAAATTACTCTGGTGTGACAGCTTAATCTCAGACTTAACATAATCTTTATTCTACCACTTTGAAATCTCTTGGTGATTTAATAATACTGAATTTAAGGCTCAAGCATCATAAGCTTTAGGTATGCCAGATAGAATTTAAGGGTGCTAAATTTTTGGTTTGTCTAAAACACACAATAAAAAAAATAGAATAGATTTTGGTTGGACAAAAGTTATCCACTTGCTTTGAAGCTTTAGAAGAGTGAACAAGACAGCTTAAAGTTTCGTCTGGTTACTTTACGTAGGAAACTTAAATAAATGGTGTTTAATAGTGAGTGAAAGTGTGATAATAGAATGGCATAAAACCAAAGGATACACTTTCTGTTATTAACAATTATTGCTTTTCTTTTCACAAAAGTGGAGATCCTACAAAGCCAGGAAGAAAACAACAATAAAAACTGTCCTTAACCTTAAGTACGTCAGATCATGGATTTCGGCATTTTCCCCTGAGTTCTAAATTCCACACAGGGAAGCTTTATGAACAATGAAATTATACGATAGTTTATGGACATGAAGGGATTGCTATGAGCAATAATAATTTTTAAGATAAAAATTCACATTTTTTTTCCATGACTAGTCAAGAACACACCAGAACTACCTACTGCATATTTACTGACGGAGTAGAATCATTGGATTCTTCAAAGTATAAAAATTCAACAAAGTATAATAATTGTAATATGAGACTGGACTGGAGAAAGGCTCTTCAAAATTTAAAGACATATTGACACGACCAATGAGAGAGTCAGAAAGAAAGACTGAACGACTCATGGTCAGGTGGAAGGTATATAAAACTCCAACAACCAGTAGTGTGACTGTACAGCTGTTCATATGGAGTTTGAAAAATAGAGAGGAATGAAAGAAAGTACAGAAAAGAGGGAAAGAAATTAGTGCCAAAAAGAAATAAGAAAGAAAAATAAGAGAATGCAATTTGATTATTATGTAGAAGATAATTTCACGCAAGTCAGAGGAAGTGTTTAGTAAAGGAGGAACGATAAATGGTCATAATTACTGCAGAGATATTAAGATGACTTCTGTGAAAATCAAGCTTGACTCAAAAGGAAGTTTCAGATGATTTTTTGAAAAAAATATTATCTGTAAAATCATGGAGGAAAAAGATTGTGAAGAGGTGATCATTAAAGTAGATCATTAAGGTAAAAAATAGAAACAAAACTTCCAGCTTTGCTGCCAGCACAGAAGTTAGTGTAACAGTCCCTCCTTTTTGGAGTAGTTCGATGTTACTTTGTTTTCTCCTCGAATAGGTATTTTCATTAAGTTAGCTGCACTGCCTGTGACAGATGTCATTCAAGACATTCCCACAGTTTACTTAATGAAAATTTTCCCAATCAACTGATTGTACGGATACATAAAACACATCCCTCAAACATTAGCAAAGGCTAAAAATAGTCAGTGGTATTGGGTCAGTCACTTCACTGGACGATGAAAGGTCACAGTCTCTATCCCTCTCAGATTTTCTCCAGAGCTTGAGCCATTAACTCTGGTCAGCAGAAAAGTTCTCTTGTGTCAAGTTGCAAGTGCCTCACTGCTGTTGAAGATAAAGCAGATGTTCTAGCAGATCAAGCAAAATAATCTTACCAGTAAAGATAAAGATTTCAACATCATTCACCTTCTGACATAATGAAGCAAAAAAAAAAAAAAAAAAAAAAAAAAAAATCCACCAGTAGGGGAATGACTGAATACATTGTCTCTACATCAAACCATGAACTACTTTAAAGCCCTTAAAAAGAATTAAATAAAATTATGCCATCTGACTTACGGGAACCATCATAAGACGTTGTATAGTGTAGTCATATAGCGAGAAAAGCAAGATGTGTATAATACGATCCTGTTTTTGTAAATACACAAATACAGACATATTTAAATCAATATTCATGTAAAAGTCTCCAAAGGACCTCTGAGTACATAGAGGACTGTGAAGAACGCACACTACACTAACACACCCCTCTATACACATGTATATATACATACATACACACAAGTATGTGTGTGTGTGGGTATGTATATACATATATATTTTTCATTTATTTATTTTATCCACATAAAATCTTATGTGTGTATGTATACACACTTGAAGCAATACCTAAAAGAATGGTCATGGCAATGTTAGTTGAATTTATCTCCAGTGGTAGAAACTCAAGTGTTTACTTTCATCTTCATTTTATTATTAGCTTACTTATTATCTATGTAACCAGGAAAAAAAAGACATTTTATTGTACAGGAAAAAGGCAAATGGCGTGGCTTCAATTTAATTTATAGTCTGAAATCAGCCATGGATGGCCCATATACTCCTAGATATATGAGCATTCTATGATCACTGGTGCTCGATAATCAGGTATACTTGATCATTAAGAAACAGAAAACAGACATTTCTCCAAATACAACATACAGATGGCCAACAGACACAGGAAAAGATGTCCAACATCATTTACCATCAGGAAAATACAAACCAAAACCACAATGAAATATTACCTCACATCTATTACAGTGACTAAAATCAAGAAACAAGTGTTGGCAAGGATGTGGAGAAAAAGAACACTCATACACTATCAACTGGTGCAGCCACCTTAGAAAACCATAGGGAGGTTCCTCAAAATATTAAAAATCAAGCTACCCTATAAGCCAATGATCACACTACTGGGTATTTATACAAAGAATAAAAAAACACTCATTCAAAGGGATACGTGCATCCCTATGGTGATAGCAGCTTTATTTGCAAGAGCCAAGATATGGAAGCAGCTCAAGTGTTCACTGATGGATGAATGAATAAAGAAAAAGTGATATATCAAAAAAAAAATGAAATTTTGCCATTTACAATGAAATTGATGGAGCTAGAAAGTACTATGCTAAGTGAAACAAGCCGGTCAGAGAAAGACAAATACCATCGGATTTCTCTCGTATGTGGAATTTAAGAAACAATACAAAGGAACAAAGTGAAAAGAGAGAGAAATCAAGAAACAGACTCTTAACTATAGAGAAAAAACAGATGTTATGGGGAAGGGCGATAGGAATGGGTGAAATAGAAAATGGGGATTAAGGAGGGCACCTGTTGTGATGAGCACCAGGAATCGGTGAATCACTGTATTGTACACCTGAATCTAATAAAACACTGTGCATAAAACATAAGTAGTTTCATGTGTGTTCTGCATGAATCGAATGTTAAAAAAAAAACATCTGTACTTAATTAAGAAAAATCTGAAAAATGTCCTCCCCCGAGATGTCCAAGCCCTAATCCTCAGAATCTGTTAATATTTTACCTTTCATGGCAAAAAACAAAACAAAACAAAACAAAAAAAAAAACAAAAAAAACACAAAAAACCCAATAACAAAAACAAAAACAAACAAAAAAACAAACACACACACAAAACACAAAACCACACTTATTTTTCCTCCTCAACTGTGATTCATTTAAAGATTTTGAAATGATCCTGAGTCATCCGGGTGGAACCAATCTAATCCCAAGGGTCCTTATGAAAGGGAGGAAAGCGGGGTGGACAGCAGAGATGTGAGGCAGAAGCAGAGGTGGAATGCTGTGCTTTGAGGTCGGAAGAGGCCACATGCCACTGAATGCCAGTGGCTTTTGAAGATGGAAAAAACAAAGCAACAGATTCTCCCCTGACATCTTCAGAAGGGAAGAAGCCCTGTCAGTACCCTGATTTCAGACGACTGGCCTCCGTACCTGTAAGAGAACACACTTGTACGGTTTCAAGCCACCATGTTTGTGGGAATGCAGTACAGTAGCAGTAGAAAACTAATAGAAAAGCTCAACTATTAACAGCGACAGAATATTATAAATAATACTCAATTCCGAACAATTACAGAATAAGCGATACGGAACATTCCACTCACCCTCTGCAGTTTTCTCTCCCTCCTTCTTCTAACACTAGGTTCCTCACAATGATTCCTACCTCTTAATGGAAAATCCTTTAAAGTCAGGTGAACTTCACGCCTGATTCTACTTTTGAGGCATCAGGATAAAGGGGCAGTAAAATACTTTAAAAGAGAGCTAGTCAGTCTTGTCAATTCTCAGACAGGTAGTTTTTTTTTTTTTTTTTTAAGATTTTATTTATTTATTTGAGAAAGAGACAGTGAGAGAGAGCATGAGCGAGGAGAAGGTCAGAGGGAGAAGCAGACTCCCGTGGAGCTGGGAGCCTGATGCGGGACTCGATCCCGAGACTCAGGGATCAGGACCTGAGCTGAAGGCAGTCGTCCAACCAACTGAGCCACCCAGGCGTCCCAGGAAGTTATTTTTAATGCTTTCTTTAGTATAATGAGAAGAACAAGACATAGGAATCAAAGGGAAACCCTTGTTTTCAAATTCCCACTCTACCCCTTTCGGTCCACCTTGGACAAACTAAGCTACTTAATTTATATTCCTAGGTTCCCTATATTTAAAATGGGAATTGTATCATGTAAATAAATTGCTATGCAAATAAAATAATACTTTACACAAAATATTTAGTGAAGTATTGGCACTTGGTACTTGCTCAGTGGACAATATCTACTCTCAGGAAAAAGTTCTTCTTTTTTCTAGCAATTTTTCTTTCATTTTTGATTATGACAAAGATGAAGAAAATCAAGTTGAGGAGTTACTGTCTATTTGTATTAAACACCTCAAGATTTTCTTTTTCAATCAGTTGTTTCCTGGGCTGTCGGCTTCGAAGTCACTCCTGTTTCCACTCCAATCAGAGAATGAGTTGCTAAATGTTTAATGATTAATTTGCATCAAAGAGTTACCTAGCAACTGCCACTAATATAAAATTAGATCAGAGTCTTTGTAAAAGTCTATATTCTACTAAAAGAATTCAAAGACAGATGAATTTGAGTCTGTGCCAGAATTTCAACTCTTAAAAACACATCCAGATAGAATATCTCAAAAGCTTAAATGGGGGATATACAGTATGTTTTATATCTTGGTATTCACAGTTTTTTGTTATAGTGTTTTCAACCATAAGCTAAACACTCTATCCATTAAAATAGAAGACATTAAAAGAAGATATTAAAATAATAGCAAACTTATTAAGAACTAATTATGTGCTAGAAATTATTTTAATTCTGTTGTGTCTATCATTCCAATCAAAATAATCTTCTTACATTGAAGAAATAAATCATATTTCAAAAGCATTAGCTTAATTTGGAAATTTCTGGTAAATAATAAGACTCTTCATCCCTAATAGCCAACATGGAATTAAAAATAGGTCCTGGCCTTACACTATGTAGGTAAAATAAGATGGCAACCATGGTCTCCCTATGTTGTTGTTTTTTGTTTTGTTTTTTCACTTATTTTTTGAGAGACGGAAAGACAGAGATGGGGCAGAGGTAGTGAGAGAGAGCCGGAGCGGGGAGCCCTGGCAGAGCTCCACCCTAGGACCCCGGAATTATGACCTGAGCCAAAGGCAGACACATAACCCACTGAGCCACCCATGTGTCCCTCTACCTTGGTTCTTATCAACTCTGGATCTTCAACATTTTTGGAACCTATGATAAATGGAGTTTTTAGTGAACAGCTCCTACTGGTGTTCAAGATAGGGATAAAAACAAGGTATTTCAACATTTTAGAAAATATCATCTGATTTTCACAAGAAGCAGCAGCTGGTAAGATTCAATCAGGTAATATAACTCATCATAAACTCTTGAATTTTGTGTTAGAATCACTGCTAACCAAAAACTGAGGGCCAAGTATTAAAAAATGACTAAGGATTGCTGAGCCCTAAAGAAAGTTAATAGCATATGTTTCTTGCTTTACTCTTATCACTCATTCCTAAAAAGAGTAACACACACCGTTTGTTGCAGGGAAGACAGTCATAATTGATGATACCCGATCTTGGTATTTGAACCCATTTAATAAGAGCATTAGAAAGTGCATGATAAAGTAGGAATGAAGAATTCTTAGAGGTTTGCCTGTTAATACCCCCAATAATATTCCTTTACTCAGTAGACTTTTGTTTTTGTTTTTATTTCTGTTTTGGGTGCGGGTTTTTTTGTTGTTGTTTTGTATCTTTTTTTTTTTTTTTTTGCTTTTTTTTGAATTACACTTGATTGGTTATCTCTTGGCAAGTAATAGATCAGGATAGGACCAAAATACTGCCATAAAAAGTTTCTATTAGATTGTGATACACATAAGCAACCAGTTATCAGTTCTCTTGGCACTTGAACAATCAGAATGAATCCAAAAGAAAAAAAAAAAGAAGCTTTGTTGTAGGAATGAATGCATTTTTGTTTCCAACAAATTTGAATATGAACTTCCTTCTGAGCCTTTCCTCTTATCTTGATGAACTTAACATCAATGAGTTCTCTAAGAGGTCAGGAGAATAGGAAGGGAAACAAGTCAAGGAAAATCACAGTAAAGGAAATTTTATGTTAGGCTTTTTGGAAGAGATTAATTTTTCTCTCAATAATTCCATTAGTTGTGCGTATGTGTGTGTCTTTTAACTACAGTTTTTGGCATCTATGAAATTTCAATGTTATTGAGTACTGAACTTATTTCAAGCTGTTCTCAAAACCGAGACAAGAAAAGATTTGTCACAGAAACTTGAATGTCTATTTGAAGGATTCCAAAAAGCAAAATTGTTAGCGTGTGGTGATTTACTATATGGTGAACATAAAAGCAAATTGCATAGCCCACTTTCTCTAAAAATGTTCACTTATGGAATTTCTTGAGGCAATTTCAAAATAAATTTATGAGAAAGGACTAATAGCTTGAAATCTAGCACTATGCACAAAAAGACTGATCTCTCACATATGGAGAAAGCTGGGTTTTTTTGATATCTCAATATGCCATCATTAATTATGTTAATTATGGGCCATACTGAAGGCAAACAAAGACCAAATAATCAAGCTTTCACCTTAGGACCATTTTGAATTCTAAAATTTTTCTGAAAGAATTTGAATTAAAATGAGGCACTGGGCTAGAATGCCAAATTTCAGTTAAAGAGGATATATTTAGATATTTTATATTTTTGAGTGTACGTTTTAATCACTCCTTACATCTCTAAGTATAGAAAAACTACTCTGAAATTAAAAAGAGAGAGAGAGAGAGAGAGAAAGTAGCATGATGGAAAGAGAATTTGATTGACAATTAGGAGTCAGTAAGTTCTAACTACATAATCATTGACTATTTTACTTATTCTGACTCTCAATTTCTTCACCTATTAGAAAATTAAAGATGGATTTAGGTTGCTTTAAATTTAAATTCCACCGTTATTTCCTAGAAATAGTCTGTGAAGACTCATATAATAGAGACTTAACCTATATTTGTTGAATGAAATAGAACGTTGTCAGGGTCCACCTAGAGACATTTTAGTAATTGATACCTCTTTACGTCTTGCTGCCTATGAGAAGAAATAGGACTGGAAATAAATTAATTGGTAGTAAAAGAGCTAACACCGCTGAGAAAAGCATGAAAATAAAAGATACAATGCCCAACCTCCATGGCAAGCTTGGTGTGATTCATACAATTTCCAGTACCAGTAGTCAAATCCAAAGGGGTGCAGAGCCTGAAATTCAGGTGACAAAAGAACTCACAGAAACCCAGTGGACTGAGTGTGGACTCAGAAAAAAGTTGTCTGACGTGGCTTAGTCATCACACTGGGATTAAAAAGAGTAACCCCATAAGAAAGAATTGGTTTAAGAGCTAAATCACATAGCAGATGACCTTGTATCTGCGAAGGAATCACATTTCAGATGTAATCTGAAATGAAAGATGGAGAACTGAGATAGAAGTTTTGTAAAATTGCACCAGTAGTCAAAAGAACTAGAGAAAGTTAGAAGTCTAGGATGTCAGGGGTCTCCCCAAATCCTGGGTTAAGTTACCAGCATTACATAATTCCAAGCCCCAGAGGATGATGGCACGGAAAACAGATGAGAGGCAATATGTAGATTCAGTCAAACAGCAATGATATAAAGAGCATTTCCAATGTTGTCATCACTGTACTAGGCTTTTAGCATACATTTCTTTTTAATTTTCACAAAGTCTGTGATTTGAGTATCATCCTTATTTTCTATATGAAGAGACTCATTCACAGAGTAGTATACAACTTCATGAGAACTTAGCTAGTAATTGGCAAAGTCGGAATGTCAATTTCCAGGCTCTCACTCTTAACCACTCTTACATGGTCCAATGCTTGAGAGAACTAGGAGACAGGAGCACAGGGAAAATGTGGTGGGAACTGACAAAGAGCGTAGGTAATATGTCTTTGCCATAGAAGATGTACGTAGGAACAGCCACTTCTTTCTCCGTATCACGTACTGTTCTATTCTGCATTGATTTCTGTTCTAATTGAAGTTGAAAAGCAATTAGCATAGAGAGAAGATAATACATTTATAAAATAATATTAATAAAAACTAAATGGTACTTAGTTTCCTTCTAGGCTTTGATTCTAACTTGATGTGATTACTTGAAGGATGATAAATGATGAGATTATGGGTTCTTAGATGGTAAGAGCTAGTCATATTTATATTATTGGGGGTATCTGAATGCTGCAATATTTTAAAGATTAGATTTTCACTAAATGTTGGTAAAAGAAAATTCAATTAATACATACAGAGCAGATTGGGAAGTCTATACATATGAATTAAATTCAGGTATTACAAGTCAGTTATTGTGAGAAATTCCTACATAAAGATACAACTAAATTTACAGGGAAACTCAGTACATTTATTCATGCTATTTATGTAGCTCATATATTCACAATCAACTCCTTATTTACCCATCATTTATTTTTCTTTTGCTGCCTCACATAAATAGTAGGTAAGTGTAATACAGTAAAATTAATTTTAATAAATCCTAACTTGCCTTGGGATTATCTACCATAGGGTACATTATAAAGAGAATTGACATGACTTCTGTCTATAATAACATGCTGCACTCCCTACATCTCGCCTGTCCATTACAGAAGGTTTCTATGTTTATGTTTTAAAAATATGATAAGAAGGGCTGCCTGGGTGGCTCAGTGGGTTAAGCCTCTGCCTTCAGCTCAGGTCATGATCTCAGGGTCCTGGGATCGAGTTCTGCATCGGGCTCTCTGCTAGGCAGGGAGCCTGCTTCCTCCTCCCTCTCTCTGCCTGCCTCTCTGCCTACTTGTGATCTCTCTCTGCCAAATAAATAAAATCTTTAAAAAATATAAGTAAAATATGATAACCTAAATTTAGAAATGTAGAGGTTAAAAACAACACTTAGGTCAGAAGTCCAAAATGGGTGCTAAGGGCTGAAGTGAAGAGTTGTATCCATTCTGGAGGCTCTGGGGGGGGGGAGGAATTCCTTGTCCCCCCGGCTTCATACAGGCTGCCTGCATTCCTTGACTGGTGGCCCTTTCCCTATCTTCGTCTGTCTCACACTAGGCTCTGTCTCTGTTGTCATATATCCTATTTTCAACATTGGCCTGCTCTTAGAAGGACATTTGCAATTACCTTCCATCTACTTGGATAATACAGTACGATCTCCTCAACTCCAGATCTTAAATTTAATCACATCTACAAAGTCCCTGTTGTCACTTAAGGTAAAAACTCACAGGTTCCAGATATGGATATTTTGGGGAGCATCATCATGGAGTCGGCCAGATAAGAACTTAATTGTTTAAATGTCTTTGGGATATATAGAAGGGTTCTGAAAAAATTTTAAGCAATTAAAAAATTTTCTAGCATTCACATGAACTGGGATATCCTTCCATTTCAGAAATTCCTCAATAAGGAGAGGGATTAATTTAAGCAGACTGTGTGCTGAGTGAGGAGCCCAATGTGGGGCTCAATTCCACAGCTCTGAGATCATGACCTGAGCAGGAATCAAACAGTCAGAAGCTTAAGCAACTGAGCCACCCAAGGGCCCACTTACATCAGTGTATTTTAAAAACAAAACGTTACATTCTATGTCTTTTTTAATCTTGCATGTTTATGCTTCTCAGTTAGAGCACGTTGTAAAAATTTCTTTGAATTAAGTTTAAGTGTCCAAGCTCTATAATTTTATTATTGCAAATAAAGCAAATGAACATAGTTAAGTTAACCTCTCAAACTTTATTTATGTCTATAACACTGTACTTCCTAAACCAAATCTTTTCCTAACACTGGTAATCCAGTTAATTTGTTTAATACTCTCAATTCATCTTGTTCCCTTACAATTAGCATCTACGCATACATTTACATATTATTCTTCTACCGGAAGTATATACAGAGCTTATCTAAATGTTTTTTTTTTTTTTTAAGATTTTATTTATTTATTTGACAGAGATCACAAGTAGAAAGAGAGGCAGGTGGGGGGGGGGGAGCAGGCTCCCCTTTGAGCAGAGAGCCCGATGCGCGCGGCTCAATCCCAGGACCCTGGGATCATGACCTGAGCTGAAGGCAGAGGCTTTAACCCACTGAGCCACCCAGGCGTCCCCAGAGCTTATCTAAATATTGATGCCACCTGATGTTTGACTTATTTGATGCAAGTTTATCTTTATATTATTGTAGAATCATGCAGTATGTTTTTACACTACATATTTTAAAGAGAATGCCAGTTTATTCAATTTCATTTTGCAAACATATTCTGATTTTTTTTTTTTTTTTTTTTTTTTGAGAGAGAGAGCACAAGCAGGTGGGAGCAGCAGGCAGAGAGAGATGAAGAAGCATGTTCTCCAAGCAGTGAGCCCAATGTGGGGTTTGATCCCAGCACCCCGGCATTATGACCTGTGCTGAAGGCAGATGCTTAACCAACTAAGCCACCCAGATGCCCCTGTGTTTTGATTCTTAATAAATCTTAGAACCTTCAAAGAAATCACTGCTTCATTAACAAGGGTATTAGCAGTACTAGTCGCTGGCCTGTTTCTCTCCAAGTCACTCCCCTCATCTTGACCGTAGTCACATTAACTTTCAATCAGGTCTCAGAACAGGCTGACCTCTTCCCCTCAGAACAGGCTGACCTCTTCGTTACTACTCTTCTATTTGCCTTGGAAGATTTTTCCCCCAGACTCTTTGCCTACTGTATTCTTCACATCTTTCACAACACCTTAGGTGAGCTGGCCCTTTCACTATTCTCTATCATGCAACCGTGCTTATTTTCTTCTTGCATTTTATTTCAATCTTTAATGATTATATGGTTTATATTATATATGATATAATGATTTTATTATATGATAAAATGGTTATTATATCATATAATGATTTTAATGATTATATGTTTTGGTTCATGTGATGTTGCCTTATCTCCCAAGCCTGCCAGCTTTATAGGGCCCATATCTATTTTTCCCCAGCACCTAACATAGGGACTGACCCATATTAGGCACCAAAAAACTTCTTTAGGTAGAATTTTTGTTAGTATACCAACTCTCTATCTTTTGAAAATTAAGAAATATAGTAACAATTTAGAAGTGTTTTTTACATCTATTAGCACTGATTACATCAAAACTCTAGAAAAAGAGCTGCAAAGTTAAGTATCTTCAGAAGCCATTTTAAATGATTATAGTGAACCAGGTACAATATGATAAGTCCTGGATAATATAGCTATTTGAGAAGAACAGACCCTATTTAAAGGAAGCAGCACCCCCCCCCCCCCCCCCCCCCAGTTCTAGTCTATCACTGATGAAGGAAATGTAGGCTCTGGATTTTATGGTGAATTTGTCTTTCCAGTTTTTTATTGTCTTTTCTGTGCTCTACACTGGGATAGAGGAATCACAGCCTACAGGGAGGTCACAATTTCTACCTGCCAATGGGCATGTCCATCTCCCCTGTCACTCTTATGTTCTGTATTTGATGGAAACATCAGTCTGTTTGGTTTCACCTTCACCGTACAATTTCTTATCTTACACTGTCCCATCTGTTACAAATGCTTGTTCTTCTTATTCTTTAGGACTCCGCTCAAGAGTCATTTCCTTTAGAAAACAGTCCCTGAAGATACCCATGCTCAACACCACACTAGCCACTATGGGGTGGGAGTGCCTTCTCTGTACACCGCTAATGTGAAATGCTCCATTGCTTTGCTGACCTAAAAACACTATCACATCGGGGACTGAGCCCCATTTGATTAATTTCATGGAGGGCAGAATCTTTTTGCATAGTTTTACGTGCCAACACGTGTAGCAGTCCCTGGTATCTAACAGATGTTGAGTGATGACAGATAAGTGGGATGTCTTGAAAGCAAATGGCATCCTTGAGTTGAAAATAATTTCCATAAACCTATGAGCAGCTAGAAAAAGGTACGAGAGAGTTTAGGATTCTGACCTCCAAGAAAGTATGGTCCGTCTATTCTTCTCGTTTCCTAGTAATTTTTATGAATATATGATATTTTGGGCATATCAGCAAACTTTAACTATTAGGTAATCACTGATTCATTTCTAAAATATTTATGGATTATCTGTCACGTATAAGGTACTGTGAAATAGAGAAAAAATGTTTGAGAGAGAAGGAAAGAAACTGCAGTGGGAGAGCAAAAGGAGAAAAGAAAGGGGCACGTGGGTGGCTCAGTCGGTTAAGCATTGGACTCTCGGTCATGGCTCAAGACCCTGAGATGCTGAGACTGACCCTCGTGTCAGACTCGACACTGAGTGTGGAACCTGCTAAAGATTCTCTCTCTCCCCGGCTCTCTTTCTCTTCAAAGAAAGAAAGAGGAAGAATCTGATAGTTATTTTAATAAATATTATTCTAAAAAATAGTTTTTTTTCTAAAAGAGAATTTAAATAATTGACCCTGCTCTTAGAAAGGGACCAATATTTAAGGGATAATACTTGCTACATTACTTGGAGGCTCAGGGAAGAATAATAGGAAAAACTGGTTGCTGGTAGCATACTTGAGGAATAAAATCACCAAACAACTTGAAGGAACTAAAATTCATATACTCTATATTTTTACCATAGATCTTCCATTTGAATTAATAAGGTCTTGTTTGTAGACTAGAGTTTCTTGAGTTTAATCATTCTAGTTGTGAACAGAATACTTTGGGAGGAGCCATTTTGACTAATTTTTTTTTTTTCTCTAACCATCTAATACATGTTTCTCGAATGTCTCCTCTGTGTCAGAAACTGAAAAATGTACTGGGGCAGAAGCAATCAACCTATATCTTGACATTTCTGTGCCATCTTAAAGATTAAACCTATGGGCTAATTTTGGCACTTGTGTTATAAAATATATAAGTATTTTTTACATAGTAAGAACCAAAGAATGCATATATTAAAATATGTACTCATTTGAATATTACTAGCAAAAATATATTTAGTTATTTATAACTAAATAAACACTTGTCTGTTTTAAATGTTGAAGTTTAATGCTTATTCTTAGAGTAAAAAAAAAAGACAAAAACTAATAGATTATGTCATTGTTTATAAATATTAATTTTCCGGTAATACTCATTTTGCCTGTTTTTCCATAGACAATCACACTAACTTCAGATGGCTGATGTGAATGGTGAGAAAATCTGTAAGTGGTGTAACATAAGATCGGTTAAACCACTCATTTCTAGCAGCTCTCCAAATAGCGTGCTCCCTCTCTCCAGTTCTTAAGAAAATCCACCGCAAGAAAAGGTTGCTAGAAGAAGTAATATGTGGTTTGTATTTCTAAAAGGAACAAACAAAGCACTGAAGAGAAAAGCAGGACTGTGAGAAAAGACAAGCACTTTCTGAGTGTAATGTGCGTGAAATTGTACGCCTTGGAAGAAAGACAAATTGTCAGCAGGATGCAAAGTAAAGATTCTTTGCTCAGAAATACTCTATATTGGTGGTTAGTTGTTTTATTGTTTTCCTCCTGACACAAATCTTCCCTGTGAACCAGCTAAATGAGGGAAACTCTACCTGAAGATGCCGGGATTTCAATCCCCGATCAGGCCAGAAGGTATGGAAATGCGACACGAAGAAGCAAGGTAGAGAGCCAGAGTGTGGCATGATAAACGCTGCGGTTTAACCTCTGAATATCTGGGTCATCTCCCAGGAGGAAAACAACAACAACAAAACACTCAGGAGGAAAATCAAACTCAAAAGTAAATGCGAAGGCTATAAAAGTCACACTGCGACTAAGGTGTGACAGGAACCGAGAAACGTATTGATTCACCTGTCCCAAATTTGGTCACAAACAGGAGATCTGTGAACCCAAACAAGAAAATACAGGCAGGAGGGAGAAGGCTGAGATTTAGGAAAAATTAAATAGAACTACAGCAATTCAGAGAAGTGTGTTATTAGAAGGTAAACTTCAGACTTAGGATTCACTCAAAGAAAGTGGCCTCACAAAATTGTTTTTAATCACTATTTTTTTAAACTTTCTTTCCTATGAACATCTTAAGAAAGAAAGAAAGAAAGTCAGTCATACCATCTGATTCAGGTTAAGGTTCTTCTAAAACTGTCATTGTTTAGCCATGTATCTATTTATTGACGCCAAAATCTCTGCAAAAAATTATTGCAAGCTTAAAAAATATATCGCAAGCTTATCTCAGATATTTTAACTCCATATTTCTGATGTGAAACAAAGAATTTTGCTGAATTTTTATGTCTATCACCTTTATTATGCTAATGTATTATTAATACTAATGTTTCCCACATATTTTATCTATACTTTGATATTCTCATTTTTTCTATATTTTTCCATTGGAAAGTATCACTTTAAAAATATTACCAAGAGAACTCACACACAGAGTCTATATAAAGAAAGAAAATTTAATAATAGTATTTTTCCCACATCTCCATATTAAGAAGAAAACATTCATAAAGATCAAATATATCACTTATATATAATGAAGTTTGTTGTCTTAAAAATGAAAATGGGTATTACTGAACTGTATAACAGATAGAACCTAACATAATTTGTTTATTGAGGTGCTCAGTTAGAAAAATTTAAAACACTAACAACGAATCCTAAGTCTGAAGTTTACCTCCTAATAACACATTAGGGATATTTCAATACATATATTACATACAAGGATTTCTCTTATAATATGGGTGATTTAAAGATTTTATTTATTTATTTGACAGAGAGAGATCACAAGTAGGGAGACAGGCAGAGAGAGAGAGAGGAGGAAGCAGGCTCCCTGCTGAGCAGAGAGCCCGATGTGGGACTCGATCCCAGGACCCTGAGACCATGACCTGAGCCAAAGGCAGCGGCTTAACCCACTGAGCCACCTAGGCGCCCCATAATTTGGGTGATTTAAATAACTTCTTAAGTTACTACTTAGCTAAGAGCCTCATTCCAAACTGTGGGCACAAGTTTTATAGCTGAACTCCTTTTTGTCATTATGCTTTCTCAGGTGATTGGGAAGATCAAAGTTTGCAGCGAACCAGCTATTTTAAGAAAGGCATAACAACCTCTTCAAAGTTAAGTAGCAAAAGAACTAACAAAAAGAGTCCAGCTAGACGCCTGGCTGGCTCAGATGGTTACACGACTGCCTTGGGCTCAGGTTATGATCCCGGGGTCCTGGGATTGAGTCCTGCATCAGGCTCCTTGCTCAGCAGGGAGCCTGTTTCTCTCTCTCTCCCTCTCCTCCTGGCAAATAAATAAACAAAACCTTAAAAAAGAAAAAAAAAAAAAGATTCAGGCCCTTGAAGCATTTGCTTCCACCATGTGCCATAACTACAGTGATGAAAATTTTGAGTTAAACAAGATTGGATAACTCATGAAAATATAGAGGAGAAAATCTTTGGGTAGAATTATCGCTGTGTCCTTAACAGGTATTAGAGACAGGCTCAAATCTTGGCTATGTCATTTTCCAGCTACTCTGTATTTTACATGAAACATTAACTTATCCTACTGAGCTTCAGTCAGAATAGTGATACTCATACCTAACAGGGAGGATATAATGAAACTTAAATAAAATAATATATACAAATATTTAACCCATGTGGTAAATAAGATGTAGTAAGTGCCAATAAATGGTGGCCAATTTTAAGTAATTGATTTTTCTTTTTTTATTTCTTTTATAGCATTGGAAAAGGAAAAAGTATTTTATGCTAGGGGTAAGAAAAAGAACTTAGTGTTGATCTAAATCAACTTACTACAGATCAGGGAATGTCTATAAAGTGAGGTCAAGAAAAATTTAATAGTTTACCTTTGCTTAAGGACCTATGCTTTTCTGTTAAGTAACCAGACCATATTCTGAACCCAGTCTTCCTGATCTCTGGTGGTATTTTCCCATTAAACCAATCTACCTTTCAAGTAAGTCACTATACTTTACTTCATGGTTTATACTTCCTTGTGTATTTTTTTTCCTTTTAAAATCATGTTAAATTTACTAAATGAATCCCAATTACACATTACACTTTCAACTGAATCATACTGAAGATATTCAAACAAGGGCAATCATACTAACCCATGTAACTTAAACCAGTATGTTAACAGGCAAGTGGCTGCACTTTAAATTAATATTTAATAAAATAATCGGATGAATATTTTAACATAATGGATATACATCTAAGGTGATCCATAGATTTTAAGGATACCAGAAACCTGTATATACGGGATACACAGAAATCAAATAATTTGTCTCTGAAAATTTGTAAAAGAGAAAGGAAATAATGTGGTAAACCATACTCCTTTTATGCCAAAGGGTATGCACAAATTCTTGTTTATATTGAAATGATTTAAGTAGATGATTTTTTTAAATAAGTTGGCCAGAGGATTTTGGAGTAGTTGTCCTCAAAGAAATTCTGAAGAAATACAGAAAATTGAAGAGACAGCTGTGAAATTCTTTAATATTTAAAAATTGTGAAAAAATCTAGCTTGACATTTCCTACTTCAGCCTTCATGTTTCAAAAATATGACTGAAAGTTTCCTCAAACTGTCTTTAAAAATGAGGTATTCCTTATGGTGGATTTTTATGAAATGCCTTTGGAAACAGCTATTCTACATAATTCACAATGATCTTATTATATAATCTAACGATAATTGACAAAGTTGCAAAAGGCAAATATTATTACCTTAAAATATCACTAATGAACAATAACTGGTCAGTAAGAGCTTTATCTTTCCATAGAAGGATCCCTAGAGATAACAGTGTACACGAAGCATAACTTCAGTGGAGATTTCAATAGAACCCATACGCTTACGATTTCTGTTATAACAAGGAAAATTAGCTTCTAAGACTGCACCAGATAAACTTTCTCTAATGAATTACAAATAAATAAAACAAAAATGAAATTTTCTCTCGACTGCTTTCATTATTACTTTAAAATTTCAATTCATTTCTTGCTGGCCAAATTGCTCTCTATTATTAGATTATGCACAACTTACAGTTTATGAGTAATGTGCTGCTTCTTAAATAAGCAGAAATGAGGCGAGCTTCGACCTATCTCTTGGCACAGCTACACTGGCTGACCCCCAGATACTTCTCTTCAGAGATGTCAAAGGAAGTTGGAACCTGGGATTTATGGGCGATCCCCAGTGTCTTCTACTCTTGGGATGAACTGAATATGTAATGTGAGAATGCAGGACTTCCTGAGTGATCTTCACTGAGGAATCCCGTGAATAATAAATAGTCAGATCAAAAATATTTCTATGAAATGGTGATTCTTCCTTTGGGTAGAAAAGTCAGAAAAATGCTCCAGTTTTGATTCTTCATTATTCCTGAAGAAAAAATATGTGGTTGGCATATGCCCTATCTGACTGAAAAGTTGCAAAGAAAACTTCTTGAGGCTGTAAGAGGTAAATTCTGAAGAATGCTTTAGTTCATGTAATTTTTGTGTTTTCTTTTCAGTTTGTTCCTTCTGGGTGAATATATTTCTCATCCTCAAAATGTCGACAGCACTTATAGATTAGACATAACTGCTTCTATTAAACTTAAAGTTTATCAATTTCTATGCCACTATCATTATATAAAATTAACATTATATAATGTTACATATAGTGATACATAATATTATATATAATATTTACATAATATAATACTATGTAAGTATATTACTCATTTTCACTTTCTATTTGCTTGGACGTAGAAGGATGCAGTATTGGCATGTCATTCATTTCAACTTTCTTCTAAAAATTTTATATTCTTATATTAAGAAACCTTTTAGAATGAGTATTGATATACAGAAATGTATATCAATATAGTCAAAATGGATGCTGCAGAATCCTGCACGCAACATCTAATTATTCCAATGGTGGGCGGATATATGATCCTGAAAAATTCAAATTAGCCAGTCTTTAAAAAAAAAAACATGTATAAATGTGATAATTCTTATGCTTTCATAGAGAATACTTTGTCAATGCATGCAAAACAAAGCTTAGTATCTTTTCACAAGAACAGAACAGGAATATACATACTGTAAGGGACACATTCGTACTGCACTTCCAGGTATTTATAGGTTCCTGGACACGGGTCTGGAAAAACATCAGGACCTGCCACCACTGCACACTGCGTTCTGTTATTGCACCTGAAGTCAAGAGAAAAGAGATAATAAATTTATGGGAAGTTAAATCATTACTAACACCAGTACTAATTTTATTTTGGTTCTTGTTACAAAGATTTTACATAAGGTTTTGGTCAATTTAGAATTTCAGACCTTTGAAGGAAATATCTGTGGTACAGTTAAAAAACTAAAAATAAAAATCAGTTCATCCAGTTTACTCTTACTAACAAATTTAATATTTCAGGGAAAATGGTATGATTTTGAGTTAGAAATTAAATACTGCTTAAGCAACACTAACCGGTCCGTAGAATACTGTCAATATGAACACAGGTAAGGACAGTTTGGTAAGAATTACAAACTGCCGTTAATTTTAAAAATTGAGAAAATATGACTACAGAGTTTTATTAGAAATTGTAAAATAGGGGCGCCTGGGTGGCTCAATGAGTTAAAGCCTCTGCCTTCAGGTCAGGTCATGATCCCAGGGTCCTGGGATCGAGCCCCACATCGGGCTCTCTGCTTGGCAGGGAGCCTGCTTCCCCCCCTCTCTCTGCCTGCCTCTCTGTCTACTTGTGATCTCTGTCTGTCCAATAAATAAATAAAATCTTAAAAAAAAAAAAGAAATTGTAAAATAAATTCACCAATTATCATGATATCCACTTTAAAGGCAGTGAAAATACGATGTGGAAAAGCTTTTAGCCAAACTTTTAAAAAATCAATAAAAATTTAATATTTGAATATAAAATATATGTAAAATTTAATATATATGAATATATAACTAACATTGTAAGTAAAACTATTTTTTAAGAATTGATGCTCATGTCCCCTTGTTCAGATAAATAATTACATTAACCTCACACATTGCTGTTCACCAATGCCAATCTCCTATAATTTAAAATAATTTTAAATCTCCAAAGAGAATAATCAAAAACCACTGCTGAAGTAGAAATATAAACTATGCATTTTTTGTGGCAATTGGGTTAAACAAATCTGGGCTGTGCAGACTTAATCATGGGTAAAGATACATATAATGAAATTGATCCTTATTTTGAAAAAGACGCCCAAGTTCAGAATGGATTTGCTACGGTCAATTTTGCTCAGAAATTGTCTAGATTTGATAATTTATTGATAGGTAGATATTTCTATAGAAAAAATCATGGTTTTTTTTCCAACTATAATATTGCCACTAATTGTATGGGATGAGACATTCTAGTTATCCTGTTTAATGTGCTTGTTTATTCATTTCAGAAATACAGTCCCTCATGGCTAGGATTTGCCATTATACATTCTTGAAGAAATGCTTCACTCTCTGATATGACCATATACTTCTGTATCCTTCTTTGATACTGGCAGAATAAGGAGCATCGAGGGCAGACTTTAGCTTGTTTACTGTGAAAATGCTTTGTGTTTACTGGAGGCTACCATTTGTTGGCCTTAATGAAGATTTTATTTAGTCCCTAAATTAAAATTGATTCATTAGTGAATGCTGTAAGCTGAAAAATATATTCTGTGCAATCAGTGGAAGATTAATAAAAGTCAATATTCCATACTTATCAGGCAATTTAGCCTAACAGTTAATGTTGAGGATCAGCATGTCCCCAAAGTTCTTTTGTGTGGATTTAATGTCTGAGGGCGATTATCAGACAGCCGTGTAATAACATCAGCGTCTATGTGGCTTTTCTTACACATATGCTGCAACGAGGCACCTTGCCGTGTTAGTGTATTCAGACTTTCAAAAAATAGCAGCACTTCCCTTTTACAAAGAAAACTTTTTGAAAGTGATGTCTCAAGATAAGATACATGTTTCTTTGCAGTTAAGGCATATGATTTTCACATCATGCCTTGGGAAAAAAAACCCTCATAAGTCAATCTCAGATATTTATAAAATGAGAAGATATAAAAACCTACAGTTATTTCTTCCTCATCTTTTCTTCATCGAAGAAAAATATCAGGAATACTTTTGAAGTAGAAATGATTAACAATAAAAGAAGTATACATCATGAAATTTAGTAAAATGCACATATTCTGTAAAAGTAGTATTTCTGAGCTGCAGTCATTAAGCCAGGGCAAATTTGAAATATATATATTATAAATATATGTGTGTGTGTTGCTTTCTTTCTTCATCAACTCGTTTTATACCCTATTATCAACATTTTATTCTAATCGCTACAGCTCAGATAATAAAATTCATTTAGAAGTTATGTGAACTCTTATAATATTCTGATATGGAAAAGCAACTAACACAACTTTTATTATTTAAACAATCAATGTTTTATATCAACAGACAGAACACTAGCAATGTATGAGTTGAGTGTAAAGGTTAAAATTTACAATTATCAGGACGCCTGGGTGGCTCAGCCTCTGCCTTCGGCTCAGATCATGATCCCGGGGTCCTGGGATTGAACCCTGGATTGGACTCTCTGCTCAGCAGGGAGTCTGCTTCCTTTCCTCTCTCTCTCTCTGCCTGCGTCTCTGCCTACTTGTGATCTCTGTCTGTCAAATAAATAAATAAAATCTTAAAAAAAAATTATAATTATCAAAGTACACAGAATGTGGTCTTAAATCAGAGACTTCAAATGGTTATGTCCATATAGACTAGATTAAAAGATGTATGACCACTATACTAATTACTACTTCACCTATCTGCTTATCTATCTAGATATGTGCACCAACCAGTTTACATATTATATTATTTTTTACAAAAATATTAATTATTTTTGCATATATAAGAAAATTGGCTGATCATTTGCTGTAAACATTAGACACCTTTGTGAGTCCCAAATATCTTACTCAACGTTAACCAAAAATAACTCAAAAAAGTCTTTCAATTAGTGGGATATATATGTGAGAAGATATATAAACCAAAACATGCTATACCAATAATATATTTGCAGTCATTATCATCATTGTTCTGCACTGAACAGCAAGACTTTAAAACATTAACTTTCCAAAGTAATTCCATATTTTACAAATGATTATATTAAATGTTCTTTATAAGTTAAGATTCTTAAAAATCAGGGGGAAAGGTAGATAATCTAGAATATTATTCTTGTATACGATACATTCTAATATTGTTTAAAGACTACATTCCAAAAACAGAAGTTTTATGGTTCTGTTTTCTTTTTCTAATTGCAATCACTATAAATAAAAATAAAATGAACTATACTTCTGATGAAAGCTTATTGAACAATGAACAATATACACAAGTAAGAGTACTTTTATATACTTTTGTAGTGATGTCAAAATCGTTAAAGTAAATTCATTCTAAAATACTATAGATGATAAATGTGAAATAAAATAATCAAATGTTCTCAGGTCCCTTAAACTCAGAATTTTTCATTGTTTATTTTAATATAAATATAAATTTAAAAATGATTTTCAGTATCCTTGATATTAAAGATACTTTTAGAACACATAATAAAGGATGAGAAAAGACCGCAATAATATGGTCAAATGCATCCTAATCCACTAATATTCACAGAGAAAACCTCATAATCTTATGAAAGTATTAAGGCTTATTTACAGTGATAGAAGTTTCAATATTTTTCCAACAGAAACTTGATGCAATAAAAACGAAATCCACTCCAACAGCAGACAGTTTTGAGGAGAAATGGCTGATGGGGGTCAAAAGTTACCACTTCCAGTTATAAAATAATAAAGTCATGGGATGCAATGTATAGCTTGGTGGTTATGGTCAATAATACTATATTGCACATTTGAAAGTTGCTAAGGGTAGCCAGTAATGTATGTAGACAGGAGGCACTCACAAATACCAAACACTATTCTCAGTGAAATCTCTTGGAATTTGAATTTTCACTTACATAACATGGGAACCAGTTATTTTATTCCTTTAAGCCAGTTACTTTACCCCTTCACGAGGTTAATGTGCTTATAAAAATGCATTAGAAAAAATGTAAAATATCATACATATGCACAAAGTACACTTTTGGTTGTCATAGTTAGCATGGTTACCAGTATGAACATTTGTTTCAGGACAGGTTAAAAATACTTCATTTCAAAAGACTGTTCCTTTTGAGAGGAACTTTCAATACGAAAGAAGTAGCAGCCAGGAAGGCACTCTTGGGGTTTAGGCTAGATAATAAAATAAATAACAATAAATTAAGGATAAATAAAATATAAATAAAATAAATAATAAACAATAAAAGAAAGAAGATTCACATTAAAAACAAACAAACAAACAAACTGTGGGTGCCTGGGTGGCTCTGTGGGTTAAAGCCTCTGCCTTAGGCTCAGGTCATGGTCCCAGGGTCCTGGGATCAAGCCCCGCATTGGGCTCTCTACTCAGCAGGGAGCCTGCTTCCTCCTCTCTCTCTGCCTGCTTCTCTGCCTAGTTGTGATTGCTGCCTCTCTCAAATAAATAAATAAAATCTTAAACAAACAAACAAACAAACAAAAAACTGTAAGCCAAGTCATCAGCTATATGCAAACTACTTTAACTGGGGCACCCTAAGTCCAAAATTTATAGTTACAAAGTCCTAGATCTGTGTAACCCTTCACACTTGGAAAACATATTCATATATATCCTACTTGTCACTTCTTTTATGAGATGAATATTACTACCTCCAATTTCACAGAAGAGGGAATAGGTGTGAAGATGTTACATGACTTTTCAGACTCTCACAAATCAAATGGTAGTCACTGGATTCCAGAACAGTGACCTAAAAACCATTTTACTGCTATCTTCTGAAATGTACGAATGTCTAAATGTATGAATGTCTTCATACATTTCATAGTCACTCTGGAGAACTGATTTAATTCACTCTGACAGGTTCTTAGGGGTACTATGATGATCTGATGGGGCACAGATCAGGTGTAAAATATCCAAGTGGCCTAGGATTCCTTCAGTCATGATGTGGATCAGCCATTCCAAGGAGATTCTGAATTTAAATTAATATTACACGACCAGGCCCCCTCAATCCAAATGGGTATGTAACAACTGGAAAGATCAGTGTCTGAGCATAAAGGAGGAAAGGAACAATGAATATTTATGCAGACATTTCCAAAAGAAACAAACCAAAAACATGTCCTTTGAACTCAACCCATATATAAGCCTTCAACTCACATCTAGTTGCCCTCCACTGATCAGGTTTTTTTAATAAATGTTACTTAGTATGTTGAATGCTTTTGATTATGAGCACTAATTTTAAAGCAAAATTATTTATTTTTTTAATATCTTATGATGACTGCCAGGGAAGATACACATAATCACAGGATTAGTAATATGATACGGAATCATTTACTGCTTACTAATTCATTCCAATATAGTTCAGAGAAGCATAGGAACAAAATTAAGTGTGATAATGAAAAAACCATCTTTGGACAAAAAAGCACCACTATTTGCCGCAACACAGCAACATATAGTGAAAATGATATTGCTATGTTTATGTGCGTATCTGCTATTCATTTAAGTCCTTCTTATGTATAAAATAATCAGCCACTTTTCTGCTCAATACAATAAAGTGATCTTTGTTTTAACTTCTATTATCTAGATAAAAATCATCAGCTATTATCTCACATTTGGTTACAAATATTTATAGGTTAAGCATATAAACATGAACCTCAACTACATTTTTAAAACTTCTCATATGATAGATATATAAGGATGGTATTAGTTTGTTTCCATGGTCTAGTAATTTAATATGGTACCATTAAATTAATTTAAGTTTATTATTGTTTGATTTATATGTTGGGAGTCTAATCCACAGGGGTTCTCCATCAATAAAGGCTTCCACCACATATTCTTATTACACTCTAAAAATCAGTGTGTTCAAACAAGCATTCCCAGGGATGTTAAGAAATTTTCACATGATGCTGCAGCCACGTAAGTGTTAAATGTGTAAAACTCCATTGAAAATCATTGCAATGACAAGATAGAAGAGTGTGAAAACAAAACAAAAGGCTCCATGAGTGTCTTTTTGTTAGCAAATTAGTCATTGCATTATCGCGTTTCACATGGCATGTACGTGAAGAAACACACACAGACTTAGTACAGCCAAGTATTTCACAGCATCTAATGTACAACAAATTAGAATCTGAATCATATAAAACACTATTCTCTGAGAGGAAAATGTTTCACAGGTATCTCTTTATGCAAAAACAAACAAAAAAGCAAAAATGACCATCATAATACTTTGCTATTTAAATCTGAAAGCAGTTTAGGTAATCAGAGTAACTGATTTTCATGATAAAATATAGCCATATTAAAAAACAAAACAAAACAAAAAAGCAGGGGCGCCTGGGTGGCTCAGTAGGTTAAAGCCTCTGCCTTTGGCTCAGGTCATGATCCCAGGGTCCTGGGATGGAGCCCCACATTGGGCTCTCTGCTCAGCGGGGAGCCTGCTTCTGTCCCAACCTGCCTGCCTCTCTGCCTACTTGTGATTTCTGCCTGTCAAGTAAAGAAATGAAATCTTTAGGGGCGCCTGGGTGGCTCAGTGGGTTAAGCCGCTGCCTTCGGCTCAGGTCAAGATCTCAGGGTCCTGGGATCAAGTCCCACATCGGGCTCTCTGCTCAGCTGCTCGGCAGGGAGCCTGTTTCCCTCTCTCTCTTTCTCTCTCTGCCAGCCTCTCTATCTACCTGTGATCTCTCTCTGTCAAATAAATAAATAAAATCTTTAAAAAAAAAAATGAAATCTTTAAAAAAAAAAAAAAAAGGCAGCATTTTAGGACTCCTGGCTGTCTCAGTCAGTTAAGCACCCAACTCTTGATTTTGGCTCAGATCACGATCTCGGAGTCCTGGAGCCTGCTTAAGATTCTCTCCTCCCCTCCCTCCCTCTATTAAAAAAAAAAAAGACAGTTATTTGTTATTTGTTCAGGGTCAATCAACAGAAAAGCTTTTTTATACTTTCCTTATTTTTCACTGCCTGACATCCAAAGACCTGCTGCTTGGAGTTCATTTCAGACTTAGAAGCCTGGGAAGGAGAAGACAACTATTTCATGGCACATATATAGGTACCATATATTTCATGGCATATTTCATGGAGCATGTGTATATGTGTGTGTGTGTGTATGTGTGTGTGTGTACACACATAGATATATAATATGTGTATGTATGTGTGTGTATATATTTATATATGTGTATATGTATATACACACACATACATACACATAAGTCTAGATGACTTATGACATATATGTCATATATATGTATGTATGACTATATATTGTGTATGTGTGTATGTATGTGTGTGTATATATTTATATATGTGTATATGTATATACACACACATACATACACATAAGTCTAGATGACTTATGACATATATGTCATATATATGTATGTAATATTTATATATGTGTATATGTATATACACACATACATACACACATACACAATATATAGTCATACATACATATATATGACATATATGTCATAAGTCATCTAGATCGTATTCAAATGGTAAGAGAACTAAGTAATCAGAGGAAAAAAAAATCAATCATTATCATTAAAAAAAAAAAAAATCAGGGTGCCTGGGTGGCTTACTCTTAAGTTCCTGACTCTTAATTTCAGCTCAGGTTATAACCTTAGGGTTGTGAGATGGGCCCCGCAGCAGGCTCCCTGCTGGATACGGAGCCTTCTTAAGATTCTGTCTCCCTCTGCCCCTCTTCTCCACTCTCTCTCCCTCTATGAAAAAGAAAAAACATCATTTTTATATTGTAGCTATACATCTAAGTATTCACAAAGGATTTTGCCGATGTTGCCTACTTTTAATTTAAGTGTCAATTTAATAAGAGTAACAAAAGTGATAAAGTGTTTTCGTTTTTGAAATAAATTATTCTATATCAAACTAAAATTAATGTGAGACTTTATAGAACACATTGTGACACGTATGAAAACTACATTCTATGTTTCACAAGGTAATTAACCACAAGTCTCTCTTTTTATACATTCCTTTTTTAAGATATTTTATGTATTTATTTGTCAGTCAGAGAGAGAGCACACAACCACGGGGAGTGGCAGGCAGAGGGAGAAGCTCCCTGCTCAATGGGGAGCCTGATGTGGGACTCGATACCAGGACCCAGGGATGATGCCCTGAGCTGAAGGTAGATGCTTAAGTGACTGAGCCACCAGGCATCCCTTTTCTACAGTCTTTTACATGTAATTTCACAAACATTTCTTTATATTAGAAAAATGTAATTTGACAGAAGCGAGTAAAAACATGACCAAAGTGATTAGTGAGGAGTACAGAAACTAAGATGCTGTTCTACTTTTCTTGTTGCTTCTGGAACAAATTTAGCAACTTAAAATTATGCAAATCTATTCTCTTACAGGTATGGACATCAGAAATCCAAAATGAGTCTTACATGGCTAAAACCAAGGTGTTGGCAACATTGGTGCCATGTGGAGAGTCTTCAGGGAATCTGTTTCCTTGCATTTTTCCAATTTCTGGAGGTTATCCCCTCATTCTTTGGCTTGGGTCCCACATCACAGTAACCTTTTCTCACTTTGACATGACATCATTTTCTTCTTTGATCTGTTCGCTTCCCTATAAAGACCCTTGTGATTATATTTAAGGTCACCTCCATAATCCAGGATAATCTGCCCATCTCAAGAGCCTTAATTTCAGCACTTATGTAAAGTTCCTTTAACCATATAAAGTAACATTCTTAATTTATAAGGATTAGATGTGAGAAACTGAGCTATATTTACCCAACAAATAAAAGTAAACTTTTAAAGCATTTTACAGAAACTGGAATATAGTTTCACTTTGGACCTACAAAAACCTTATAAAATATGAAATATCAAACATTAAGAAATTATTAATGAAACCCAGTGATATATATTAAACTGAAATTTATGTTTCTGTGTTATTAATATCACTCTATAAATAAATTAAAAATAACTATTTCATGTTTATGGACTGAAATAATTTTATTTTGACAAAACCCAATTTAAAAGAGTAATTCTCTAATGCACTAAAAAGGTATTACTTCCTTATGATTTAAACATTTCCAGTAGCAACTTGAAAAAATTAGAAACCTTTTCAGATTCCCTTACTGCAATATAAATTTACAAATTTATGAAACTTTGAATTTTTCAAATCGATTTAATAACACTCTAAAATACAGAAATATATTCCAAAATGTGGTAATCTTGCAAGGAAGTCCAATTTCCCAATAGTCCAAATATCTCTGGGTAATATTTGATAGAACAAATTATCATAATCAGCAGTCAACATCCATACAATATTTATGGAGCCCATTCCAAAAATAAAATGATTAGCTATGTCAGACACATGAGTACAATTCATAGAAGCATACGTCCAAAATAAATGGAAATGTGGTTTTAAAATTAACATATTCATAAACACTGCTTGGAAAAACATTTCAATCCTGAGTTCTGTACCAATGATTTCTAAGCAGCAATCTTCTAGTAGTTGAATGCTGTAACAATGGGAATGCTATAACAGTGTAAAATTATAAAGAAACTTCTTATTTAAAAATAACTAGCATTGCATCTATACTGGTTTATTACCTCCTACGTATGGCAGCATTTCAGAGCTGAACATTCTTTACCTGCAATGTATGGTTAACAAAATAAATCAGTATGTGTCTGCATTAGTTACCTGAAGGTACAGCAAATAGAGACATTGTTCCTTTTTCTCCTAAATAAGAAGGAGCAATATTTTATATGCATATATAGTATATGCATGCTTTACTTAAATGAAAACGATGTCCACTTACTGAGAGCTAGTGAGGATATTGATATATCCATTTTCCAGGATAACTTGTGTTATTCCACTCTTTTTTTTTTTTTTTTCTTTTTAAGTCAGAGACAGACTTACTCCATTATCCTCCCTCAAATTGTTGCAAGGCATTCTTTCCTTCCATGAGCTGCAAAAATGTCTTGTCTGCATGACTGGGCTAAGATGAGGAATGTTACACTGAGCCATTTAGTTAAATCTTTTTTTTTCCCCCTTTTCAATATGTGGCATTTCCAAATGATCCTATTTATACATGAACAATCAAAATAAAATAAAAGCTTCAAAAAGAATTCAAAGAAAAAGGAATTTTTCTAACATTGGATACTGAAGTCAGTTAACATGAAAGCCTGTAAAAGGAACAACAAGATGAGCAGGGAAAAATGCCTTTGGCTTCCTCACATGTGCTTTTAATAAAGTCCTAAATGAAAGCAAATGAAAACCTGTGTGTGTAAGTATGCACACTTACATGCATGCATACAGTATATCCAACATTTATATATTAAAAATAAGATTTCCAAAGCAGGAATGCATAGCAGAGGTAAATGATGTTTTCTGTCTAACTGTGCCCTTATACATATTTTTTTAATAGTGCAGCTGTGAGGTTTTTTTATATATTACATAAAAATAATTTTAGTTGTCTTCATACTTTGTAAGTACAGTATAACAGACATGGTACACAATAACTAGGAAAGGAAGCCCACATATGCCAGTGACTAAAGACCAATAATTTTCATGTGTTCCTCTCCTCTTCTTTGATGTTTCATCTCTCATTCCTGGTACCAGGGCTTATTAGACTGACTCTGTTATACTAATTCCCGGTATGACCTCAGATGAAGACACATGTCAAGCATATAGCCTACTTACTTTGATTTATAGGGTCACCAGAAAGCAATAAATGTAAGAGAAAAGCTATGACATTTCTTTGTATAAATGCTTTATCTGGGGAAAAAAAAAAAACAACACAGCAAACATAAATAAAAATGGTTTAAAAATAAGGATTGCAATGTCTCACAGATTAAAAATGGGAAGTTTGGTTTGTTACAAGTTGATTAATTCAGAGATTTTAAAAAGTCATGATCGTGGCTTGAATACTATGGAATTCTCTTGGATTTTGTCATATGGTCCTAAGACGGCCACTGTATCTGTAAGTGTTACACAGAGATGATACAAACCAGAAAAAGCAAAGTCCTATCTTATCTTGTGTATCATTTCAATAGTAAGGATGTTCTACATATAAGCCATTCAGCAGAAAATCCTTAGAAAACATTACCCAAAAGAAGCCAATGTCTATGTCTATGTCAACATGCCTATGCTTAAAACAATTGTGCAAGGGGAATGGTACCCACATGACTGATTTTGCCCAGTGAAAGTTCACCACCATAGGTCCAGAGAGATACCCAGTCTTCTCTGAAGGACCTCACTCCTTACAGGAAAATGAACAAATCAGAATTTTGTTGTTGAGAAAGAAGGGAAGAGTGGTTAGAGAATGGCTCTCATAGGCAAACAATAGTATCCATCATATTCTCTTAAGTTTCCTTCTCTAGTGCAAAACACCTCGTATTTAAGACATTATAAAGTTTGTAGCACAGTTACTAAAAAAAGAGATATAAAAAAGTACTTTCTCTTTCAAATTTAAACACAGGATTTTACTTTGAAAGTATATCATATAAGCATTTTAATGTAGAGTTTGGTTAAATACATTAAAATGCATCCTTATTATGGGATGCTAGACAGTAATTAAAAATGATGAGGCCAGAATTACCCTGATACCAAAACCAGATAAAGACACCACAAAAAAGAAAAAAAAAAAAAAAAAAAAAAAAAAAAGAACTATGGGTCAATAGATCTGATGAACATAGAACATAGATGCAAAAATCCTCAACAATGTATTATCAAAGCAAATCCCACAAAATATTTTTAAAAATTATTCAAGTGGGATTTATTACTGGGTTGCAAAGCAGTTCAATATTCTCAAATCAATGTGGTACTATATTAATAAAAGAAAGGATAAGAACCATATGATCCTTTTAACAGATGCAGAAAAAGCATCTGACAAAGTACAACATCCATGCATGATAAAAACCCTCCAAAAAGAAGGTTTTGAGGGAACATACAGATAATAAAGTCCTTATATGAAAAACCCACAGCTAATATCATCCTCAATGACGGAAAAACTGAGAGCTTTTCCTCCTTAATCAAGAAAAAGATAAGGATGCCCACTCTCACCACATTTAATTGACATAATACTAGAAGTCTTAGCCACAGCAATCAGAAAACAAAAAGAAAGAAAAGACTTCCAAATTGGCAAGGAAGATGTTAAACTTTCACTATTCACCGATAACACAATACTATATGTAGAAAACCTGAAATATTAACCCCAAAAGCTGTTAGAACTTATAAACAAATTCAGTAAAGTCACAGGATATAAAATCAATGTACAGAATTGTGTTGCATTTCTATACACCAAAAATGAAGCAGTAGAAAGAGAATTTAAGGAGTCCATCCCATTTACAATTGCATCACAAACAAGGTACCTAGGAATCAACAAAACAAAAGTGAAAAATTGTACTCTGAAAACTATAAAATACTGATGACAAAAATTAAAGATAACACAAAGAAATGGAAAGACATTCCATGCTAATGGATTGGAAGAAAAATACTGTTAAAATGTCTGTATTACCCAAAGCTATCTACACATATAATGTAACCAGTATCAAAATATCAATAGCATTGTTCACAGACCTAGAACAAACAACCTTGAAATGTGCATGGAACCAAAAAAGATGCCAAATAGCCAAAACAATCTTGAAAAAGAAAAGCAAAGCTTGACATATCACAATTCTGGACTTCAAGTTATATTACAAAGCTGTAGTAATCAAAACAGTATGGTACTGGCAAAAAAAAAAATATAGACATAGATCAAAAAAATAGACATAGACATAGACAAATGGACTAGAATAGAGAACCCAGAAATAAGTCCACAATTACATGATCAATTAACCTTTGACAGTGGAGAGGAAAATATCCAATATTTTTTGGGAAAAAGAATGTCTCTTCATCAAATGGTGTTGGGAAAACTGGACAACACCATGCAAAAGAATGGAACTGGACGACTTTTTACACAACTGACAAAAATAAATTCAAAGTGGATTTAAGACCTAAATGTGAGAACTGAAACGATAAAAACCCTAGAAGAGAGTACAGGCAGAACTTCTTAGACATTGGCCATAGCGACTTCTTTCCAAATAGGTCTTCTGAGGCAAGGGGAAAAGCATAATAACCTATTGGGACTACATCAAAATAAAAAGCTCCTCAGAGAAAAGGAAATAATCAACAAAACTAAAAGGCAACCTATGGAATGGGAGAAGACAATTGCAAATGGCATATCTGTTAAAGGATTAGTATGCAAAATATAAAAAGAACCTATAAAACTCAACACCAAAAAAAAAAAATCCAACTAAGAAATGGGCAAAAGAAATGAATATCCATTTTTCCAAAGATACAAAGATGGCTAGCAGACCTATAAAAATATGCTCAACATCACTCATCCTCAGAGAAATGCAAATCAAAACCACGATAAGATATCAGTTCATACCTATCAGAATAGCTAAAACCAACAACACAAGAAACAACAGGTGTTGGTGAGGATGTGGAGAAGAAAGAACACTCTTGCACTGTTCGTGGGAATGTAAACTGGTGCAGCCACTCTGGAAAACAGTTTCCTGAAAAAGCTAAAAACAGAAATACCCTACATTCCAGGGATTGCACTATTAAGTATTTACCCAAAGAATACAAAAATACTAATCGAAAGGGTACATGTACCCTGATGTTTACAGCAGCATTAACTACAAAAGCCAAGATATGGAAACAGCCCAAGTGTCCATCAAAACCATGAGTGGATAAAGAAGATGCGCATACTTATATATTTATACATCCATACACACACACACACACACACACACACACACACACACACAATGGGTTATTACTTAGCCAAATACCATATGATTTCACTCATTTAAGAAACTCATTTATTTAAGAAACAAAATAAATGGGCAGAGATAAAAAAGAGAGGAAGGCAAACCAAGAAACAGACTCTTAATTACAGAGAATAAACTGGTGGTTACCAGAGGGGAGGCGGGGTAGGATAGATTAAATAGGTGTTGGGGACTAAAGAGTGCACTTGTGATGAGCACTAGGTGATGGATGGAAGTGACGAATCACTGTATTGTACATGTGAAACTAACATAACACTGTGTCTTAACTAACCGGACATTAAATACATACTTTAAGAAAAAGAAAAAAAATATGAAGTAACTCTTCCTTTATTAGCCTGAAAAAAACCTCCACAGTAATATTTTAAATGAAAAACATTTAAAAAACACTTTAATAACTGTATGCATGTATTAATGTAGAGAATAGCTCTGAAGGATTTGTAGCAACAGTGATAATCACTGAAATATAGGATAATTGTGAATTTCAGTCCTTAATATTTTTTCTCCCTTTTGTTTTTATTTATTTATTTTTTAAGTAGGCTCCACACCTAGCATGGAGCCCAACAGGGGCTCAAACTCATTACCCTGAGAGCATGACCCGAGCTGAGATCAAGAGTCAGACACAACCAATTGGGCTACCCAGGTGTTCCATTCCCTTTTTAAAACAGAGTGAACATTTGTTATTTCATGGTCATTCCAAAGACTATTTAAAATTTAAAGAGAATGAAAACTCCTTCCGGATTATCCATATTGACTACTTTACATTTTGATAGCCTTTTAACTCTTCTAAGATTTTACATAGTAACATCTACACTATGCAGCTTTCATACAAGTTTTGTTTTGTTTTGTTTTGTTTTGTTTTGTTTTGTTTTGTAAATTCCCCCCAAAGTTTCTCCTATATTTGCTGCACATCTCTCTGTCTTTAAAACACTATAATTATTTTTGGTATTGAGGTGAGATATTGCCTTTTTCTAGAAAAAATGAGCAGGTAAGTGCACCACACAATTCTGGCACAATGGAAACCAACCTGCCAAATATCCGGAGAGCTAGTACGCATCACCCACAACTGGATAAACTCTGCTACAGTTTGCTAATGGCCTGAAAATGATGACAGTGTTAGTTGATCCCTGTTAGAATAACTGATGACAACTTATGACATTTTATCATGAAGATAGATAATGTCTGCAGGAGTGTTTTACATTTGTCTTTGTCAGAGTTGTGGACCTATTCCATAATTTAGAGAAATATATTCAGAGAGGTTATCATACTCAACCCAACACAGTGAATTACCTGGGACATAGGACTCATAATTTATGCATGGTTGAGAAAGCCACCAACAATTTAAGGTTTGTGGTGAAAGAGAAAAGGGGGGAAAATCTGTTATCACAACTATTTTTAAAGCGAATAAGCAACACTTAGGTAAATATAATTGTACTTATTTTCTTGGTTGCCATTTCCAATGATTGACAATTGGCCGCTGAAACAGATTCAGATGATACTATAAACTAGTTTTGGGAATTATCGATAGCAGAAATAATAAAATATAGAAGCAGATTTCTTATAGGCTGTCTATATTAAATGCAAAAATGCAGATCTGCATATTGCTTAGAGATATGGACACAAATAGGATTGGGACCCCGGGGCCCAAGCAGACATAGTAAGGAGAAGGAGCACACCATAGGTACCCAGGCTCAAGAGTACCTAGAAGCCTTCGACTCCACAGATATGTTTTATTTTATTTTATTTTTTAAGATTTTATTTATTTATTTGTCAGAGAGAGAGGCAGGCAGAGGGGGAAGCAGGCTCCCCACTGAGCAAGGAGCTCGATATGGGACTCCATCCCAGGACCCTCAGACCATGACCTGAGCCGACGGCAGACACTGAACAACTGAGCCACCCAGGCATCCCTGATAGATTTTATTTTTAAGTTGGGTAACATGTACCCATCTGTTTATTACATTATTTATATTTTGTAATATCATTGATATTTTCAAGGTAGTTTGAAAAAATGAAAAAAAATGGAATAGATATTTAATGAATATTTCATACAGTTTGAACTTTAAGTGAAAGAACTTTGCATTACTGAACCAAAACAGGATGAAACAATTTTATGTTTTATTAGTTTCCTTTATGATTATGGAGCCACAAATATGAAATATAAATAAAATATGTAATGGAATGCCTAATGCCCCAGTCTAGAGAAGTTTATAATGAAATACACATAATCATTACTTTCTGCCTTAAACTTGAGAGCTAAAATCAATATCAATATTATTCAATAGTCATTACATTGTTCGTTAAGGATTGTTTCCTTTAGAGAAACAAAGTTTCATAAATATTTCTGATAACGAACAAACACACAATAAAAACTAAAGGGGTGCCTGGGTGGCTCAGTCAGTTAACATATGACTCTTGATTTGAGCTCAGGGTCCTGATTGATCTCAGGGTCCTGGGATCAAGCCTTGGAACCAGCACTGGGTCTTGGCTGTGCTCGTTGGGGAGTCTGCTGGGCACTCTTAACTCTCTCTCTCTCTCCCTCTTGCTCTGTTCCTCCTCCCACCACTCATGTTCTCTCTCTAAAACAAGTAAATCGTTAAAAAAAGGAAAAAATGAAGTTTTTTTAATGACTACCTACTATGTGCCTACTATGTACTAGATCCTTCCTTATACATATGTATTCTAGCACCTAAACAAGGAGAATGCTTGGACAGAAAGCTATCTTTCCAAAAACACAGTACTTCTTTGTTTGTTTGTTTGTTTTAAAGAAAATAGAGTCCCTCCTTTTCAAAGAAAAAGACAATTCTACTACAGAATAGTAGTTGCAGTTTCACTTATTTATTTCTAATTGAAAAAGTCTATAATGAGGGATGCCTGGGTGGCTCAATTAGTTGAGCAAACAACTCTTGGTCTCCGACCAGGTCATGATGTGGGGGTGGGGGTGGGGTGGAGGTGAGGGTTGTGAGACCCGGCCGGGTCAGGTTCCATGCTCAGAAAGCCATCATTTTATTCTTACCATTGTTAAATGGATTTATATTGTATTATTCACAATGGATTATATACACATTTTGGAAAAGACACAAAATATACAAAGTATCTAGGTTATTGACGATGCTTGAAATGTGAAATAATTTTGAGATACTTAAAAAGGTAAGATACCACTAGTGATAAAGGGAGTACCTTAGAATTAAACTCAGAACCTACATTTGAGCAATACCATTATGAAAAACAACACAAGAACCATGGTTTCTCAGGACCTCAATTTCTGTTTATCTGTAAGTATGATCTGTGATCATTTTGAAGCTTACAAGCAATAACATAGGAAAACACAGCATAGAATCTGAGATGGTGTAGGTACTCAATAAATGTTGGGTTACTGAATTGAGGATATATGACAATTAATAATTTAAAATAGTTAAGAATTAAATAATTTAAAAAAGTAAAAAGTAAAACAAGTTTTCTACAAAAATAAAAAAAAGAAAGAAAGAAAGAAAAAAGAAAAGACAAGAAAAGAAAGCCTCTCTTAGGTCATTCATTTGGAATTCCAAGTAAAATAAAACCTCACAGGAGTAAGTAAAGCATTCTACCTCCAAACTTCATGGTTTCACTTTTGACCAACTGGATTCAATTTAGAAATGTTAGTTCAGGAGAAAGAAGCCATTTTGCACTTGGCACCTCAGTTTTCTTCCTTCACACCAGATTGCCATTAACTAGAATTATTAATATAGGGTGATCTTTACATCACTATGCTATTAGATTTTATTCATGAATGGCTTCATTAAAATACTCTTGATTAACAGACACAAAAATAGAAAACCATTTAGTTTGGGAGAACTGTGCTCCACTTTAAAATCATGTTCATTTTTAAAAATACACAGTATTTTTTACTTTCCAGGACTGCAGATCTATCCTTGAAGACAGATAAGGAGAAAGAAGTAGCTGTTGATTTTTAGTAGTTAAGGGAATGGAATATATGCAGGTATAGTCAGAGAAAGTAAGATTAAAATTACAAATAAATATGCTTTACTTTAAGATTCTGAATCAGAAGTCCACTTCTAATCTAATAAGTATGCACGCAAAGCACTTACCCTTCTGAGTTTTAGTCTAATCATGTGTAAAACAGCTGTAACAGGACCTCATCTCCCTACATCAAAGGTACAATAAGGTGGTCATCAGTGAGGGAAATGTAAATATTTTAAAATTACAAAGTATAGTACCTTCAACAGAGGTTTCATTGATGCACACTTACACAGAGAAAGACATGTAAAGCCTCTTGCATTTATCAAGAATATCATTCTACTGGTCTGAAATTTTAGATGCCAGCATCTACAGCATAATATCTGGCATTTGATAAAGTGTTTGACAGATTCATTCAACAATGCTTCCTGAACTGTTCTTCCTCCTCCCGCGCAACATCCAATCAACCCTGAGCTCTGTGAGGGCCACCGCACCTCATCTCCAGGCTCCCCTCCTAACCAGCTTCAATATTGCTTCTGTAGTCAGCCTTTTCTCATAATTTTCACTTGATTTTCATGACCCTTCATTCATCTCCTCCAGGTTAAAAACCAAACATGACCTCTCAGGCTTTCCGTAAGTAGCCTCTAGTTTCTGATTAAATTAAGCCTCTGGTGATTCTAGAATGGAAAATGCAAAATAGAAATACCTGAAAGTGAATCCGTAAGCTATAACTTCTTTCACTTGTATTTTATAGATAAGCAAGAAGAAATTAAGTAATTTCCCCAAGGCTGCATGAACAGTGAGGACCTGGGAAAAGAACTAAATTCTCTTTGTTCCTCGGTTAAGGTATTCCTGCTTCCTTTCTCCTTGTAGCTATGGGAATATAAAAATCAGATTGTTAAGCGTCATGTGACATTATCAATCTTTGTAATCTTTTGTATTACAAGACTTGCTTTATTAAATAGTGAACAATGATTTGTTCATTTAACTGACATGTAGGAAAAGCCTACTATGTGCCGTGGCCTAGAGGAGACACGATACATGCTCTAAAGAGCTAGAAATCTATTAGAAAAGATACACACCCCAACAGATTATTAACCTATGATGCATTAAGTGCCATGACAGATATATGTATGCACAGGTATATCACAGTGACATAGGGTGACATAAAGTCACTGTTATGGGTTGATTTGTGTCCCCCAAAAGGACATGTTTTGGGGTGCCTGGGTGACTCAGCAAGTTAAGAGCCCAATTCTTGATTTCTGCTCAGATCATGACCTCGGAGGCATGAGACTGAACCCCCTTTTGGGCTCCACACTGGGAGTGGAGCCTGCATGGGATTCTCTCTCTCCCTTTCCCTCTGTGTCCACCACCTTCCAGCACTCACACACTCTACCTCTCTCTGAAAAAAAGAAGAGATATATTGAAGCACTCACCCCCAGTATCTCACAACCTGACCTTACTTAGAATCAGCCTTGTCGCAGATGTAATTTGGGAAGGTGAGGTCAGGATGACGTAGTCGGGCCTTGAATCCAATAGGATAGTGTCTTTCTAGGAAGAGGGAAATGTGGAGACAGGTAGAGACACGCAGGGAGAACACAACATTACAACAAAGGCAGAGATTCGATAACAGAGCTGCAAGCCAAGGAGAACCAAAGACTGATGACCACCACCAGAAGAAGCCAGGAAGAGACAAGCAATGATTCTATCCAGAGTCTCAAAGGCAGAATATCCTACTGCTCTTTCAGTTTTGCTGGCTTTCAGAACTGTGAGAGAATATATTGTCGTTTTAAGCAGCCTGGTTTGCGGTTCTTTGTTTCAGCAGCCCTGGAAAACGAACACAAGAGTCCTAACCTGGACAGAAGATAGGGTATTACGGCAGGTTTCCTGGAGGAGGAAACACCAGAATTGAGTGTTAAAAGATGAATAACAGTCGCCTTGGGGCAATTAATAAGAGACTAGAAAAGGCACTTCAGATAAATAAAAAGAAAAAGGGAATTGAAACAGCAGGGCCACGTAAAGATCTAGAAGATATTTGGTGCTCTTGGATTAGAAGGCACAGGCTGAAAAAAGAAAGGTTAGAGAAAGGACCAGAGGCTCAAATACAGAGATCTTGTATAAGATGTTCGCAAACGAGAGTGGCTGACACGCATTGGTGGCTTCCCTGTGCTCAGCACTGTGCAAAGTGTGTTACATGCACTACTGCGTGTCATCTTTGCGATGCCTCTACATGTGTAAGTGAGAAAACCGAGGCTTTGAAACATTATGTGATTGATTTAAAGGCTGTCCAGCTGGTTATTAAGTGAGCCTAGACTTGATCTACTCGGTTAAGCAGAATCATGGAATGTGTTATACGCAAGAAAGTAATAAGCTCTCATTGCTTTTGATATAGGTTAATCTGTCATTTCCGTAAAAAACAAATCTGTGGACTGTAGGATCTATAGGGATCTCATAACAGAAAGAGGAAACGGGCAAATTAAAGAAATATTTAAGGTAAGGAAATTGGAAGGTCTTGATAATCGGTGGGCATGTCAGGAACTGGAAGGAGGCAGGAGCCAAGGAACGCTCTGGAAATTGAATGGCTGGCGGGGTGACCCATAAATACAGAGAATACACAAGGGGGCAGAAGGCACAGTAGATGTGCATGAGAAAAATAACAAAGGAAATACTGGTTCCATGTGGCTTCGTACACAACAGAAGCTCTCAATGGCCGTGGAAAAACTTCCAGGGTCCCTCAACAGGAATCTCTCCTTGGCTAGACTGTGCTATAACGTGACCAAGTGGCAGAAGACAGCATTCCATTCAGCAGACTCCTGTCCCTTCCTCTTCGATGTTTACTGATGTTTACTGAGATTAAGATAGAAACCTAAGTCTCAGATGTCAAAACAAATAACAGGTCTTTTGGTTTTCTAGTAAACTGAAATACTTAGAGTAAACTGAAGTATTCTAGTAAACTGAAGTATTTCTAGTAAACTGAAATACTTACTTACTCTACTGAAATACCTAACACTTTCCAATGCACCACACACATTTATAAAATAGGATTTTGTTGTTGGTGGTGTTTTTCCAGAGAAAGAAACATTTCCAAATTAGCCAGAAAGACCCAAATTTCTGAGAAAAGCAATTAGGAGAAATGGTTTAAGTAGTCAGCTACAGAATAAGGGGGAAAAAAAAAAGGGAGAGAGAGAGAGATAACCTTGTTTCTTGAGTCTTGGTGCTAAATGGGAATTTTTATACTACATGTTAAAGAACTGAATCTCTAGGGAGAACAATACCGATGTGAATAAAATTCCCATACTGGCAGTTATTGATTTGAGTTACCGTCCGTTAGCATATATTTTTGAACAAATGCAATTATGAACAAACATTTATTTACCTAAGGCATATATAAATGTCTGTAGATTTAGCTCTTGAGGGTTGTGAAGTTTGAGTGTTTTGCAGAGAGGATAGACAGTCCCTAAAGGCAGGGAAGAAGGTGGCTGTTTCTTTCTGCAGCACTCCCTACGGTCTAATTATAGAGCCACACGATACCTGCGTCAGCTTGAGGGAAAGCCGCTCTCTTGGTTTCTTAGCTGGAAGCAAGTTACATAAAAATGATGGGAAAAAAATGGAGAAGCCTAAAAGGAAAGTACAAGAATGGACAGGAGCAAAGGAGAAAAAACAAAAAACAAAACAAAACAAAAAAACACATATGCTTTTTATTGGTTACCACATGTCAAGCATTTTATTTTATAATTTTTTAAAAAATTTTTTAAAAATTTTATTTATTTATTTGACAGAGAGAGCGAGGGAGAACACAAGTAGAGGAAGCAGGAGAAGGAGAAGCAGACTCCCCACTGACCAGGGAGCGCAGTGTGGGGCTTGATCCCAGAACCCTGGGATCCTGACCTGAGCTGAAGACAGATGCTTCACCAGCTGAGCCACCCAGATGCCCTCATATCAAGCATTTTAAACCACTTGATACATAAACAAATTTTACAAATAAAAAGTATCAAAAGGACAGACATTTGGCAAGTGTATGCAAACTACAGGATTTATTTTCTGTTTTTACAAAGGGAAAAGAATACTGGAAGACTGCCATTAATAGTACCCCAACTTAGAAACCCAGTGGAAGTTGGGCAAAGATAGAAAATAGATGGGGATAAAAATTTAGTAGCAGCAACGGCTAACTGGATCTGAAATGTCTGAAAGTTCACGAACGAGTGGTCAACCCGCAAGTGTGGCAGTTCACACTGGGTGAGAAGGTGGATAAAATTAGGAAATTCATTGTTTCAACTCTCTACGTAGTACAGTGACTTTTCTTGACATCAGTGTAGAACTACTCTGGAAAAGTCGCATACAACTTCTACATCTCAACTTGACAAAATCTACAAAATGGTAAGGCAAAACTATGAAAACCCTTTTCTTGACTTGCATTTTACCTGGCAGCTAAAGAGCTCACTTCTAAGTCATTTCTAACATGCAGATTATAAATTTAGATTCCAAAATTAAGGGATATAAGTTTCAGTGAATGTTTATCCTAGCTTCAAGCCTGAGTTGTTTTCATGCACCAAATGAAAAAAAGTGTACCAGAGTACATTTTTTGTATGTTTCATCCAATTCATACTATTGAAAGTTTTTTTTTTCCAGCTTGCAAATGGTCACAATATAAGTTTAATTTCATATAGAAAACTAAACTAATGATGCATGCTAACCTTTTTCTTTAAGATTGTATTTATTTGACACAGAAAGAGGATCGCAAGTAGGCAGAGAAGCAAGCAGAGAGGGGGAAGCAGGCTCCCCACTGAGCAGAGCGCCCAATGGGGGGCTCGATCCCAAGACCCTGAGTTCATGACCTGAGCTGAAGGCAGAGGCTTAAACTACCGAGCCACCCAGGTGCCCCCATACTAACCTTTTAAGAACATTTTAAGATGCTGTCTTACAGTTATATGCATGAGTGATGGCACCATAGAAAGCATTACAGAATATCCATAAAATTTTATCATTGTCGGCCAAAAGATGAAAAGTGTGCTTCACTAAAATAATGAATGCCCCATGACAATAAAGTGAACATTAAATGCTTTATTTCAACATCAAAAACGTGATTTTAAAAATGCATTGGGGTGCACGGGTGGTACAGTCCATGAAACAAGTCAACGCTAGGTTTCAGCTCAGGTTCTGATCTCAGGATAGCGAGATCAAGTATGGCATCAGGCTCTTTGTTTAGCACAGAGTCTGCTTCAGATTCTCTTTCCCTCTGTCCCTCCCACTTGCACACACACACTCTATTTATCTATCTCCTTCTTCCTAAAATAAATAAATAAATATTTTTAAAAAATGCATCAGGGGCGCCTGGGTGGCTCAGTGGGTTAAAGCCTCTGCCTTCGGCTTAGGTCATGATCTCAGGGTCCTGGAATCAAGTCCCACATCGGGCTCTCTGTTCCTCGGGGAGCCTGCTTCCCCTCCCCACAGCCTGCCTCTCTGCCTACTGGTGATCTCTGTCTGTCAAATAAATAAATAAAATCTTAAAAAAAAAAAATGCATCAAAGCCACTGGAGAAAACCAAACAGAGGGGTCTAAGTGAAATACTGATCTTGAATTTCAACTTCAACAAGAAAGCAGGTAGTTTTTTTTTTCTTTAATATCAGTGTTCAAAATATATTCCAAATATATCTAGAATATCTAGTAAACCGCAGGAAATACCTGTTTTTGCTGAAAGTCTAAAACTATGATAATGTTATTTGTTTTCTTTTTAATTCAAATCAACTACATATTTAGATTTCCATAAGAAGTGCAGTAAATGTTATTTAGGAACTTGACTCATTTGGAGCTCTAATTTTCCATTTTATACCACAATTTACCTTAATAGTCAGCATATAGAAATCACTGATTAAGATAGTTTTTGAATGAATCTGTCAATCTAGAGAAAGATGAAGGCCTCAGTTGCTACTAACCACAATCACAATCTTGAGTCAAAAATGCTAATTAGGAAAGACAGGCATTTGCATAAAAGCAACACAAACTTTAGGTTAATTTCTACCTAATGTAAAGGCATTTTTAAAAGATGTTTTCCTATTTTTTAAATTTTATTTAATTTTATCTTAGTTAATACTGATTTGATTCAAGAGTAAGCACAAGGAAACATACTACTATTACATGCAATTATAAAGGATTTGCTAATGAAGATTTTATGTATATACAATTGCTTTTTTAAAATTACATGACAGAGGTAAGAAGGTATCCTTGCATAAGTTAAAAACATTTGCTTAAAAGTTAGGCAAACCTCAAAAAGAACACCGGGTCAACCAACATCAGCTTTTATGGTTTATACAAGTTACTTAATGTCTCTAAGCCTCAAACTCCTCATCCATGTTATGGAGATTGTACCCACACTTTAGAGGGTTCCTGTGTGAATTAAAAGAGGCAAATGCCTACTTGTGATCTCTGTCGGTCAAATAAATTTAAAAAAAAAATCTTAAAAAATAAAAAAGAGGCAAGGCACTTTGTATGTATAAGTACAATACTGTTCACTTTTAAAAAGACACTTTCTTTTAGGTATCAATGGTTAAAAAGACACTTTCTTTTAGGTATCAATGGTGTTGATGACAAGAGCCACAGAACAAATAATAGTGAAAGCCCGCTCATTTAGAAAGATCATGTTCCTTGAAAAACTACATCCTTAAAACACTGTTACCTTTCCATTACTCTCTCTATACTTATATATACAACAATTAAAGAATAAAGTGTTCTTCAAAGTAAACTCAGGTCTTATTCCATATCCTGCAAATTTTATAATCCTTCCTATTTCAGGAAATAATAGAACATGACATGGAACAGAATTCTAAGAAGTACAAAAGTGTTAAAATCATTTTAATATTTAATTTGCAAGTCACTAATTTATCCTCTAGCATATTAACGATTTTATATATTCATCTGAAAATACATAAAACTCAGCTCACGGATCATAATGAATAAGAGAATCAAACTGAATACACAAATCATGGAATATTAGTGTTTAGACAAATGTTATAGTGATTTTGAGATATTTCTGTTGCTAAGAAGCAGTTCAAAGATAAAATATTTTCTGATAAAAAAGTCACATTGGTTACAAAATTTTTCATTTTTGAGGATTTCTTTTAAAAAGTTCTGTTGACTGTTTCAAATTTCTAAATTAACTAATTACCACGTTGTAATTGGAAAAATTCAAAATTTTACCATTGCTTCAGGAAATCCTAAGTGTATGCAATTAGCACATTATTGAAGTTTCCCCAGCACAACCTTCCATTGTAACTGAATGTAGCTGACATCTATTTGTTCACCCAGCACCTACCCCTGCGAGAGCTTCTAGGTTTTGCTCTGTAGAATCACTTGCTCTTATTCTCAACCCATCTGGGCATGCAACCACACCTAATTCAACTCCCTGGTCACAGTAATTGGTTAAATATGTCCAAACTTGGAATTTTTGCTGAAAAACTGGAAAAGAAGATTGCTGGTAACCAAAAACTCAGATTAACTCAGATTAATGCCTTAAGATGATGCCCAGCACAAAGGACAAGGGAAGTGGAGAAAGAGACTTCTGGTGCCTCACCAGAGCACCTGGATGGAGACAGACCAGGGGTCAATTAAACCAAGGGCTTCTCCGTTAAAGGAGTATCGTCTTGGTGAGCCATTTTAAGTCAGGCTTGAGCTTCTTGCAATCGAGTCTTCTACAGCTGAGTTTCCTTCAGGCCTGATTACATCTTATGACTGCACAAAGAAAGCCTTTACAGACAAACAAATAAATGTTGCATTGCAGCAGGCCTAATTTGGAATGAGGGCCTTTTCTTGCTGTCCCCTGCTTTATTTAATCAGTCAATCTAAAGAACCCTCTATTTTGATTTCAACAACAATAGCTATCTTTAACTTTCACACTGGGTTAAAAATAAATAAATAAGGTGAAATTTGATAATTATTAAAATCTTGTGAATTCAATTGTTAAAAAATACACAAAAAATTCCCAATTTAATTATATAGTTGTGCATTCCATGCATATGTTGGTGTCTAAAAGAAAAAAACAAAAACAAACACACAAAAGAACAATAAGACAAAACAAACAAACAAACAAACAAACAGAACAGCTCCAAAATTTTGCGATATTCTGATGGGCCATCCCATATATGCTTGGCAAAACATAGAAAATAAATTGTTTTCCCTTATAAATTTTCCAGTTTTGTTAGAAGATATAAAATAAATTATTAATTAATATGCACATAGCAACTTTGTTAGAAAGATTGGTTAAAATAAATAAATATATATACTTAATCCAGTTACTTCTTCTTTGGCTTAATAAACATTTCAAAAAGTTTTTTAAAAAAAATTTTATTTTTAATACTCAAAAATCATCTTAAAAAGTAATTTACTTTAAAAAAATATTACTCAGTGAATGCTTTAGCACTTCCCACAAGAAATTCTAGTCTCTTTATGAAGAGTTTTTGTTCTAAATCTTAAAAGCATTACCACTTGAAATGTATTTTCAGAAGTGCCATTGTTGGATAAGGCTTTTGTATAGAAGAAGTGCTCCCATAAAGCAACTAAAAACACAGAAATGTAAGTAATTTAGTGATTTTTTTTTTTACTGATTTAGAAAAACACTATAAATATATTTAGTGATATTTTAGTGATTTAGGAAACAGTATAAAGGCTTTGTATTCACTATGCACATTTATCAGTTTTCATCACTCCATTTGCATTGTTTGAGGATCGCAATTACCCTTGCAATATGATCCAAAAAAGATCTGCTTTCTAATGGACCATTAATGATTTGCTAAGATTTCTAACCTCATTCTCATATGGAAAGTGCCTCCATAAGCTAAACCCTTTCCTCCCAACATTTTAAAACTATCAAATTAGTAGGGAAAAAAAAATTCACTTTGTCCAAGAGTCACAGTGATGTGTTGATCATATTATTTAAACCTCTTTGTCCTTCCATTGATCCCTGGCTGTATTTTTCTATTACTCCCTTTTGCTTTTCTTAAGCAAGCAATCAAGAAGATATTCAAAAGATAACTTTTCTAAAATTATTTATTATTCATTGTCCAAAATAAGCATGGATTTTGCCAGCTCACTCTTACCTCATATTTAAATGTAGGAACCATATTAACTTTCATTATTTTAATACTTTATTTTAATCATTTTATGCAGTATGATTAAGGTAAAAGATGATCTCTGTCGTGACCTTGTAGTCAAACAGTCAAGCTTTCTTTTTCAATTCATAATGACCTAGGTCACAGTATTAAAAAACATGTTAAAAAAAAAAAACACACAGAAAAATCTGAAAACATATTAAAAAGAAAATACAAGAAGATTAGTATTCACAGCTTTTTAAACAAAAACTGTGGCAAAACCATAAAATTGAAATTTAAGTTTTAGCAATATATCATTACAAAAAATATACAGTGGGAAAACGTCAGCCAATATGAGTGCTAATAATAGGATTGCATACTGAACCAGATAAAAACCTTGGAAACCTTACATTATCTTTTAAAAAGATTTTATGTGTTTATTTGAAGGTGGGAAGGGAGAGAGAGAGAGGGTGAACTGATGGAAAGCGAGAGGCAGACTCCCTGCTAAGCAGAGAGCCCAATGCAAGGCCTGATCCCAGGACTCTGGGATCATGACCTAAGCTCAAGGCAGACACTTAACCGACGGAGCCACCCAGATGTCCCGTTACATATGCTTCTACTCAATCCATTTTTTTCCCTAATGTCACAAAGAATGTATTGACAATAATTACAATCTACTTCTTAAAGTAGATTACTACTACTTAAAAAGTAGTAAGTATTTGAGAATTAATCAAAGTTTAATTTTGACTATACTTCATATAATAGTATTTTATTTTATTTTATTGATTACCCTGCTTGATAAATCACTGTACATCCTAACAACATAAGACATAAGACAACATTAGAAGCCGATATTTCTCTTGGTAGATTTAGTTGTCCTAAATTGCTTCTCTGCTTTCTCACTGTTAGCTGATTATAATATATACAAGTGTTAACTGAGTAATAATACTTTTGTAATCAGACAGCAGATTACAGTTCTAACTCCAAGTCCCACCCGGGGAAATGGTCACAGTGAAGGCTGGACAAGACTAGATCAGTAAATCTTTGTCACTTCCAGTGGTATGAGAATCACAATTCCCTAAAATATGAAGGGCCACTATAACAGGAAAGCAAACTGAGTTATAAACTCATATCCATAAATACACACACACTAGATCAATATTTTGCCACACTAATAATTTGCATAGAAGCTACACCATAGGTGCTTGGTTCTGGTCCCGACATAGCTCCTCACAGGTTAAACAGTGTAATTGATACATAAAAAATTTCTCTTCTACAAAAACGGGATTGAGTTCTTTCTAAAACTCTCATATTAACCAACCAAGGATGAGAAATGTTAAGATAATCAATCTTTAGGATTACCCCAGAAAATGTTCTGTGTTTTTCTAAGTGCTAAAAAATATAAATTAAAAAAGCATAGATCTTTAAAATAAAGAGATGTGACAAAAGGCTAAACCCTTCCACAAAGTACATAAATGAACTATAAATCTAGCAAAAGAAATAAAAGACCTCTAGAAAATAAAGGATAATATAAAAAGGCAAAGCAAGGTTCAACCTATAAATTTACTGGGGGCTGAAGGCATAAAAGTTAAAGATAAACATATTCTGAAGATAAAGAGAAAACGACAGCCCTAAATTTTTTATTTGGCAAATTTAGATGTTGCTGCTACTAAGGATGAATTAATTATAGACTTGCATCTTATTAATAAAATACTGAATACTAGAGGGATACATATCTTGTTACTATATTATAAAAATTCATGAACTCGTTTTTTTCATTAATAAATGATGGTACATCCAAATATAACTATTAAAAAGAATAAAATAGCACTATATTTATTAGCATGCACTTCCAAAATGTATTTTAACATCAAATATTTAATTGCAGAGCAATATATACAGTAAGAGCCCCTTTTCTTATACATGGTAAATATATGTAGCATTAAAATATGAATGTTAAAGTGGTTACTTTTAAGGAGTAGGATTTGGTGTTGGGGAACATTATTTCTATCATTTAAAGAGGCGCTTAAAAGAGGCAAAGACAGCATGTAGCATACTGGAAAGGGAAGAATGAAGACATAGATAACTGTTATTATGTCCCTAGTATTTTAAGGTGTAAAACTATTTAAAAAATTACCAGATCCATTAAGCCTCAGTTTTCTCATCAGTAAAAATGGAACAATATCTAAATGACTGGATTAGATGAGAAGTAATTGAAATGATATATGTAAGGTGCTTAACAGTATCTGGCACATCGCAACTACGAAATGAATGCCAGTTTGCTCACTTTCCTCCCTTGTTCATTAGTGGAAGGCAATAATGTTTCATTATTACAGAATAGAACATAGCATATTAGACATTTAGATTCACAGACTTGAAAGATTATTCAGAACAGAAACATATTTTTTTAAATCCTAAAACAAAAAACAAAAAATTTTCTAATACAAAACAACTATCTGTGACTGATAAGAATGACAATGGAGACAAATCCTTGATTAATTTAGTGACTTAGGAAAGGAATATGTGTGATTTCAACATAGCTGAACAGAAAAGCACTCACTAAGGGTTGTTTTCAATTGAAAAATATATTCAGATTTCATTCCTCAAGTATTAAAAGCCATTAATCCTAGATTAAATATAATAGATTTAAAACTTCTGCTCTGCAAAAGACGATGTCAAGAGAATGAGAAGACAGTCTACAGACTTGAAGAAATTTTGCAAATGGCACATCTGATAAGAACTATTATCCAAAATATACAAAGAACTATCAAAATGAAATGACAAGAAAAACAACACAATTAAAGAAAAGATCCACAAAGACCTCTGGTGTGACACCTCAGCAGAGAAGATCTACAGATGGCAAATAAGCATAAGAGAAGATGTTCTCCATCATATATTATGGAGGAGATGCATAATAAAAGAAGATACTACTACATAGCTATTGGAATGCCCAAAGTGTGGATGCTGACAACACTAAATGCTAACAGGGATCTGGAGCAACAGGAACTCTCATACATTGCTGGTGGGAATGTAAAATGGTACAAGTACTTTGGAAGACAGTTGATGGATTCTTAAAAAACTAAATATCCTCTTAACATAAAATTTAGCAATCATATCTCTTTGTATTTACCCAAAGGAGCTAAAAACTCATATCAACAGGAAAGTCTGTAAACAGATCTGTATAGCAGCTTTATTCATAACCGCTAAGACACAGAAGTAACCAACGTGGCGTTCAATAGGTGAATGGTTAAATAAACCATGTACATCCAGGCAACAGATGTTATTCAGCTCTTAAAATAAATAAATAAATAAATAAATAAATAAATAAGCTATCAAGCAAGGAGAAGACATGGAAAAACTTCAACATTTGAAAGAAGTCAATCTAAAAAGATTATACACTGTATGATTCCAACTAGCTAGCATTTTGGGAAAGGTAAAAACAATGGATATAATTTTTTTAAAAAGATCAGTAATTGTGAAGTTGGGGGCATGTGAATTGTGAATGTTGGGGGCAGTTGCAGGGCTGAAGAGGCAGCACACAGTGGATTTTCAGGGAGTTGAAAATATTTGTATGATATGTCATTTTGATTTTAGTATGTGTGTTATCAGTGCAAGTACCATTCTTTATAATATTATAATGATGGGTATATTTCCTCATACTTTTTGTACAAATCCATAAAACACCAAAAGTGAACACTTAAGTGTACTGTGGATTTGGGGAGACTGTGATGTGTCAAAGTTTTGTGGTAAAAAAATATATGATTCTGGTGAATAACTGGAAAGCCTATACATATGTAGGAGCAGGGAGTATAGGCAAATATATATCTTATTTTCAATTTCATTATAAACCTAAAACTTTTAAAACATAATCTCAAAAATTTTTAAAGATGTATCATTTAATTCAAAACATTGAATATTTGAAGAAAATTAAACAGAATCCCATTCTCTCAAATTCTACTTAATTCACAAAGGAAAATAAATTTATCATAGAAAAACAAAGCATATTTTTTTTTGTTTAAAAGAAAATAAAGAGCCCATCCAAGAAAAACTCAAGAATAACAATTTATTCTATTGATTAGTATGTGTAAAGAATGTTTAAAAATGGTCTTTTTTTCCTAAGTATGAAGTGGTAGAAATCAATAAAGCTTTCTAAATAAAGTTTTCCCCACAAATGCCTGAGTGCTAAATATGTAGCAAGTCCTGAGCCGGAACCACTATTACTGATAGACAGACAGACAGACAGATAGATACATCAATAGATAGAGGTTTTCACACTCATAGAATTATTCCACGGAGAAAGGATGGATACAGACAGTAAATCAAAAAGGATGATGGAAACATGTCACAAATAGAAGGTCACATGGAGAATAAACAGTAGTTTGCTCACAAATTCCCACACAATGCCCTAAAACGGCTATTGTAGCTAACTATGTATTCAGGAACCTTCTTGAGTAGGGGCAGGGCATATTAACCTTCTCACTTCAGTCTACCGGAGGCAAAAGTCACCTCCACTGGAAGCTGTCAGTGGCAGAATCATCTGTTGAAAAACTTAATCTCAAAAGATGACATCTGCTAAAAACATCATATTATATTTAACTAATTAACTAACTAGTTAACTAGTTAACTACTTTTTTCCTTGCTTTGTTCTATTAGAAATAAAGGTATATTCAATCATTTCCTCTTGCCATATTCTGGGGCTGAGAAGCTCTGGCTCCCAGAAGCATGATCTAATCTGATTATTTGGTCACAGAGCTTTAAATGATTCTGAGTAGTTAGTCTGCTAAAAGCACAAAGAGGTGTTAACTATTCTAACCCCTGTTGCTCCTGGAGGTTGGATTATACTCTGAACCACTCCCTAGATTCCATCTGTCAGCAGGAAAGTCAGAAGTCCTTTCTTCAGACGAATTCCATTCTCCTTTAAGGAGTCTGAATATTGGTTAGACTTTGAGATACAGATGGTCTCCATTGTTTTTCCATGTAATTTGCAACATGAAAGACTAAGGAGAAATCTAGATAGACACGAAAATTATTTAAAAAGATGGTCAATATTAATTAGAACTTAATACGGGCTATAGCCCTGAAGTTTAAAAATTAGGGTTATGAACGTATAATTCTGAATGAGAAATATGTGTGGACTCATTCTCTTTAATTTTACCCACTACTAAGACTACAATTTTAAAATCCTTTTTAATGAGATTTTATGACCTCTCTGCTACTTTGGTTTATACTTGCTTCGGTAGAGTCTTCAGCAGGAGATTATAATATATTTTATTAATTGAGTAAAATAAATTCCCCTAATGAATCAGTCCTATTTTAGATGATAAACCTACTTTCCAGAGAGAGATTTTAATTTATATTCACCCTTTCCTATGTTAAGTTGGCAAATGTAACTCTTGGATGTCCTTTTTGAAATCTTACCAGGATGTAAGTTTTGATAACCAATTACAGAACACAGCAGTAATGTTTAATTCTCTATTTTGAGAGATAGTTTTTCTAATTAAAAAAAAAAAGTGCATGATCATTTTATTATTAGGATATTAAATTATTCACATAATACATTAAACTTCATTCCAAAGTCTTATCCTTCTCTTAAGAATGTTGCAAAGACCTAGAATCTCTTAATAATCATCACAACACATCTATCTGATAGCCTTGTCAAGGTAGGGCAAGGGGATGGCAAAAATAAAGTCTAAACATGGGTTTTCTACTGTAGAGTATAAAGATACTTCGAGTTGGGATTCTCGAAAAAGGCTGTCTTGTCTTTGGTCTCTTGGCTGCTTTCACTGAAGGGCATGTAAGTGCAGTGGGACTGGCTTAGGCCAAATGGTCAATTCAACAGGTCACTGAGCCTTATGCCCCTGGATGCCTAAAGAGAACTACTTTAAATAAACAAGACAGAAGAGCAAGCAAATTGAGTGAAGATAGGGGGGGAGGAAAGAGATTTACATACTACTGAGCATTTCGTGGAAGAAATTTACTGAAGCGAGTCAGAGTCGAAATATGGTTACTTAAGATTTGTCTTGGCCACTGATCACCTCACTGATTCTGGATAAAGGAACATATGAGTAGTGTCATTCCCTTTATAAATTAGAGATAGTCATGCTGGGCCTTTCCTGTTTAACTCAGAGTAATTTTGAAGTCTGAATAAAATGCTTTATGTGTAGAAAACTTTGTAAACTAAAACTTAGAGTATAAACATTAATACTATTTATAGGAGTAGGATACTACTAGATTAAAACATAGTACATCTCAGTCACTAATGATAAACAAACAAACAAAAAAACCAAAAAGATTGTATTCCAGAATAAGGAATGTGAGTGTATATTTTAATTCCAATTTATTTTCCAAGTTGCATAAATAAAATGAAAAGATCTTAAATATATTTCAATCAGTTTTGACAGATGCCTAGATTCATCTAACCCAAACCACTACATCATTATACTAGTTCCCTCACATGCCGTCCCACTGAATCTCCACTTGGCTGGCACAAAAAACAAAACAAAACAAAAAGGAAAAACAAACAAAAAAGTCATCTGATTTCCATTACCAAGAAATCATAAAATACATACTTTGTGGTGTCTGGTTTATTTCACTCGACTATGATTTTAAGAGTATTCATTTTGTGGCATGTATCAAAAGTTTGTTCTTTATTTGTGAGTACTCTCATATTGTAGGAACAAGCCAGTTTATCCCGTCTCCAACAGATGACATCTATAGGCTATTTCCTGTTTGGGGCTATTATCAGTAAAGCTAGTGTAAACATCTTGTGAAGTACTTTTGTGGATATCTGTTTTCATTTTTCATAAATATTTAAGATTGGAATCACTGGGTCATTAAGTCAATGTATACTAATTTTTACAAGAAAATGGCAAAAGGGTTATCCAGTCTGACAATTTCTGTCTTTTAATTTGTTCCCTCTATTATTAATATATATTTGATCCCTCTATTTGGTCCCTCTATTATTAATATATATTCCATGCATTCATCACAATATTTGGATTTAATACTCTCTAGGTGTTGGAGTTCATTTCATTCAATCCATATTTTGCTTCCCTGTTCCTCTTTTCTGCCTTGTTGTCGGCATGGGTAAATGTAGTATTTTCAGTATTCTCTGTTATCTTCTACTGACTTTTTATTTGCACCTGGGTTAGTTTGCTAGGACTGCTGTAACAAAATACTACAAACTGGGTGGCTTAAACAGAAATGAACGGTCTTACAGATCTACAGGCTAGAAGTCCGAGAGGAAGGTGTCCATAAAATTGGTTCCTTCTGACTGTTGTGAAGGAGTTATCTGTTCTGTGCCTTTCGCCTGGCTTCTGGTGATTTGCTAACAATCACTGGTGTACCTTGGCTTGGTAAAACATCCTTCTGATCTCTGCCTTCTCTACACACAGCATTTTCCCTGTGTTTGTGCTCCAATTTCTCGTTCACGTAAGGATACCAGTCACACTGAATTAGGGTCCCACCGTACCTTAGCATGACCTCGCCTTAATTAATCACATCTGCAATGATGCTATTTCCAAACAAAGTCACCTTCTGAGGTGTTGGAGTTAGGACTTAAACATAAGAATTCGGGGGGAAGGTACAGAATTCAACTTAGAATAATGCCTCTTTGTGTTGACTATAATTATTGCTTAAAACATTACTATATGCATTTTTAACTTACTGCATCCTACTTTCAAGAAATAATTAATGTCATAAGAAACATAAAGATCTTACAATAGTATGTTCCCAATTATCTCTCACCCATTCTTTGTGCTCTTATTAACATTTTTTTAAAAGATTTTATTTATTTATTTGACAGAGACAGAGATCACAAGTAGTCAGAGAGAGATGGAGAAGCAGTCTCCCCGCTGAGCAGAGAGCCAGATGCGGGACTCGATTCCAGGACCCTGGGATCATGACCTGAGCCGAAGGCAGAGGCTTAACCCACTGAGCCACCCAGGTGCCCATATTAATATGTTTTACTTCTATATGTGCTATAAATATATCACGTTGCTATTATTTTTCCTGAATCAGAGGATGCCTTTAAAAAAATTACTAGTATGTATGTATATTTTTTATGTAAACATATATGAGTACACATTATATAGAAATATTCCTACATATGCTTCTCTATAATTTCATAGATATCCATCTATAAGAATAAGTTCCTCTTTATATTTATTGACATATGAGTTTTTGAGGTGTTCTTCACCTGAAACATTATCAGATACACATACGGTATTATACGCTGAATACTGAAGAATATATATATATATATATATATATATATATACATATATATATATATATATATTTTAAAGCATATCTTGTAATGGAGAATTGTTAGAGACAAATTTGGCTTTTTTTTTTTAATTTAGGAAAATGTCTTCATTTCACTTTCTTTTTTGAGAAATATTTTTTGCGGAATATTAATTGTAAGGTTGACAGACATATCTATTCTATATTCTCGTGGCTTCTATTGAATCTCATGAGAAACCAATGATCATTCATATCACTTTTTATATTTAATGTGTCCTTTTCCTCTGGTTGCACTCCCAAGTTTTCTTTATATTTGATTTTAGAGTTTCATTAAGACAGGCCAATGTATGTTTTTCTTTGTATTTATACTGTTTTAAGTTCTCTGGCTTTTTGATCTGTGGGTTAAATTTTTCATGAATTTTGGAAAATTATTAGTTATTCAAGTATTTTTCTTCCATTCTCTTTATCTACTCCTCTTGGAAGTCCAATTAAAAATAGTCCCACAGAAATCAGTTATTCTGTTATTTTTCTCCCTGTGTTTCAAGTTAGAAAATTTCTACTGCCTTGTGTTTGTCCAGGTTCACTGACATTTCAAGTGTTAGATTACTGGTAAGCCCGTGAAAATAATTATTCATGCCCAATGCAGTATTTTTTCATTTTTGGTATTTACATTTGATTCTTTTTCACAGTTTCTATTATCTCTGCTGAAGTTCTCCATTTTTTCATATATGCTTTCCATCTTCCTAAAATAAGTCCTTAATACATTTATTATAGGTATTTTAAAAATCCTATCTAGTAACTGCAACATCCTGACCATGTCGACCTGGTTCTAAAGACTCTTTTCTCTGTTGGCAATGCATCACATTTTCGTGTGTGTGTGTGTGTGTGTGTGTGTGTGTGTGTTGCAATTTTCTTCTTATAACATTGTATGCTAAAGAACAATATGGACTGAAGTAAACAACATTTAGACAGAAAAGGGCACATCTCTTGTTTGGACTGGTTGTTAGTATAGCTGGTTGAGTCAACCTAGTGTATAGCTTAGATAGATGTTATGAGCTCAACTGTGTCACCTCAAAGTTTATATGTTGAAATCTTAAGCCCTAGTATTGAAAATAGGGTCTTTACCTTTAAAGAGGAAATCAAGGTTATATGCTATATTAGGGTGTGGACCTTAATCCAGTACGACTACTGTCCTTATGGAAAAGGAAATCTAAAACAGAAACACACAAAAGGAAGACCATGTGAAGACAGAGAGTGAACAGGGCCATCTACAAGCCAAGGCAAAAGGCCTCAGAAGGAATCAACTCTCAGGATGCCTGGGTGGCTCAGTGACGCGTCTGCCTCAGGCTCAGGTCATGATCCCAGGGTCCTGGGATGGAGCTCGGCCTGGGCTCCCTGCTCAGGGGGAGCCTGCTTCTCCCTCTCCCCCTCACCCCTGCTTATGCTCTCTCTCTCTCTAATTAAATAAATAAAATCTTAAAATAAGGAGAAGGAGGTAGCGGAGGAGGAGGAGACGACAACAATTCAACTCTGCTGACATCCTAAAATCATGAGAACTAAATTTCTGTTATTTAAGCCACTCAGTTTCTCGTTGTTTGTTATGGCATAGCTCAAACTAATACAATGGGTTTGGGCTCTGTTACCGTCTTAATTAAATTCAGTTCACCACTGGCTTAAATGATGAGAGCAAAATTAGAACATTTTCTTTGGCAGGACTTGGAGTCTAAGTGCCTATTTTCTTAGTTGTTGTACTTTGTCTTCAGATGCCTCGGAGATGTATCTCAACTCTGTATCTCTGATACAGAGATGTATCTCTGGCCCACCCCTGGGGATCCAGGGTCACTTCTGGTACTTGAACAAGGGCCCAGAGGGCACGAGGGGGTTCTCATGGTTCTCATCTCTGCCTTCCGTGCACGGGCAGGCACTTCTGCTCCATCTTCAGATTTCAACAGACTCTCTGCATCTGCAACTTCTTCTCTCACCACGTCTACTCCCTCCCCTAAGGGAAGACACATACAGTGGAGACCCCTGCCCGCCCTCTCGCAGCTTTCCCATTGCCCTCAGCCACTACCAGTCTGCGCGGGAAGTCTCAGCTCTTCGAGCCCTCCCTCACCACATGTGCCCCCAGCTCAAGCTCCAACCTTGTGTGTCTGGGAGCCTCAGATGGGGGCCACCTCTCCGCCACTTGTTCAACGCAAGACCCGGGCGGCAGAGCGCTCATTCTCTGCACTCGGGCCACATACTGTGCTGCTCCCCAGATGCACTTCTGGGTTTTCTTGCTCTCTCCGATCTCTTTCGTGAACTCTCCGTGACGACGACGGATGGGGAAAAGCAAGTCAAGATTCTCCTTGCATCTTCGACTCCTAGGAATTCCAAACACCTAAACCAGCCCACATTCAGCATTTAAAATGTTCAAAGCTCAGCTGTGTGTGTGTGTGTGTGTGTGTGTGTGTGTGTGTGTGCATTTTCTTTTTTAACTGCATCAATAGTGACTTTCCCCTCCCACATCTCAAAAATAAAAGCAGCCATGAGTACTGTATATCCTAGGAGAGGTTCGTCAAATCTTAGATTTTAATTTATTCCACTGCTTTGGGCCTGACTCTCTGATGGGCTAAAATAGATGATCTTGTTGTTTATTCAGCTTGTTTTTATGGCTAGGTTGGGAAGGGCATTCTCTTGCAACATTCTCCATCCTAAATAGAAACAGCAGCCTCACCACATTTATTTTTAATTACCCTTTCTCACTTCCCCATTTCTCTCCCTTTTCATTTTTCTCTGTGTGTTTTGATGTTCCAGTGGTCTCATAGTGTTTGGAATTTACATCCTATTATTTTTTTTTTCACAGCTCAAATGACCAAGTGTTCAGTAAGTAAACATACTGTATTGAGGGCATTACACATATTATGCCATTTAATTTTCAAAACAGCTCTACAGGGAAAATAGTTACTGCTGTCCCCCTTTATAGGTAAGAAAAATGGGTTTTCAGCAACTTGGGCAAGGTTACGGAGCTTAACAGGGGTGCATATAAACCCAGGTGGTCGGACATTACAAGGAACTCTTGACTGGTACAGTGTTTTTACTTCTCAGAACACTAGGATCTGGTTTTTTTTTTTTTTTTTTTTCTGTGTCGTTAGAAGATGTGAAATCCTATGCTAATAGAATCCTGCAACTCAGATGTTCTTTGCAATTAGCATTAATATTGAGATTCTGTTCATTTTATTTATTTTTTCCACTTTATTCATTATAAAGAGACACACAAAAGATAAACTTAGAACTGTGCATGAAACAGATGTTAAGCCTGAGTGTGTATTTCAAACGATACCCATCCTATAAAACTCAAAACCACAGTATCAATCCAGTTTTATTAAGTTACTACTTCAGGAATATAGGAATAGGAACTTTGGAGTCCTAGCTCCAAAAGTTACTATGTGTATGAGAACACAATATAATTGACTCTTCAATATGCAATTTGTTCCTTCCTTATATGGAATAATAAATTCTATAATCTTAGCCAGTTCCTGCAAGGACTAAATAAAATAATACGTGTGAAGGTACATCTGAAAACCTGCAAGTCACTTTTCAAATGTAAGATGTGAACATCACTGTTATTACTGAGAAGCTCCAAACTTTAAAAGTTATCAATGTAATTTCCTTAAAAAAAGTAATGAGCCTTTTAAATTATCAATAACATGGACTCATATATGGTACACCAAGGACACCCAATAAATGGTAGGTCAACTGAGGTGAAAAACATTCTGGAAAACCACAAAGGTCATTTACCTCAGCCAATAATAACATTGCATTGATAATTTATATTTACACCTTAAAGGAAAGTAATAAGAACTATGTGCAATTATCCTCAGCAAGAGAAATAAAACAAGCATGAGAACAGAGAAGTTGTTTGGGGGTAATGAGGCTCTGAAAAGGGAGACAATAATTAGCTTCCTGATATAAAACATCAAGGACCAGTATCTAGATCATTTTTATCATGGACTTAACAGGCATGACACCAGACTGTACATCTAAAGGCTGAACAAAGACTCTTTCTAAGCTTATGGGCAAAGAGAAAAAAAAAAAAATTAAAGTGGAAAGAGCAACACAGAGGACAGTTCTCTCATTGATTTTTAAACAATATATGCTTTGATGATGACTACTGCTTCCTTTCATTAACTTAAAAGAACAAGCTAATACTCATGGAGATTTAAAGACTCAATAACATATTCTCACTCTTCATGTGACTTTCATAATATTTATGTAGACATTTTATTTAATGTATAAAAATTATTATAGCCTTAAAATTTCTAGCACACAAAAATAAATGTTTTTTTCTGGGCAGGAATTTAAAAGTGGGAAACATTTCCTAGCATTATCATTTTAAATATAATAATATATAAATATAGGCAATAAAAATTAAGGAATCCATGCTCAAAATTAATATGGTTTGATTTATCTTAACTATTAGCAATTATTATCTGTGACTTTATATGTGTTTTAAGAAGCTGTCTAGATATTTTGCCTCATAGTTCGCTCCTAGATACCTCTGAGGCACATGTATACATAATAGGTTTTAGTTTATTCTTTTCACAATTAACTTAAGCTTATTTTAAAAGTAACTAGCAAATGTTCTATTTTAGCAAATAATTTGATTTTAATTAAACTCAGTTTTTCATCCTCCAGGTAGTTAGTCTAGTCCACAGAAGTTAATTAACCCTTTCTTTATGCCTACTACATACTGCTACTTCGTAATTATTATTTCAATGCAACATGCAGAATGTAGAAACTCAGACAGACAATAAACAAAGAGAAAGCAGTAAAGAATCTCTTCTAATGGTCTACCTAAGCATTTTCCAAACATTGATCGACAGAATAAGAGTCTCATGAGATACTAACAGATATTCCATGATAAAAGGATTCATTGGTCAAATGCTTTAAAAAAATGCTAGGATAATCAACATTAAGCAGGTTTCTTTGTTATAGAACTTCTCTAAGCACTAACATACACCCTGAATCTCCAAGGGGTAATATAGTATGTAGCATTATCAAATTTATTTGACCTTAGAAAACTTTTTTTTTTCCAGAACACTCATTAATATCTCAGTGGATATGACAATTCCACAAAGCCGAATTTAGAAAGTGCTGAGGCAGATGAAATCAGAATTAGGGAGATACCAATGGAAATAGTGAGAAGAATGCAAATTCATTAAGCATGATAACGGAACAACAAGAAAAGCCTCCGAGAGTGTTGTAAAAAAGAAAAAAAAAAACATGAGAGAAAATGACTAGTCAAAGAAAACTGTCACACAATGTAGCTGGGAATTGGAAAAAAATGAAATTATTCATTTAAACTGTGATTCTCATAGCTATGCCTGATATCCATTACTTCAACTATTTAATCGTGCAATAAATATTTATTTAGTAATCAGAATTATCTAGACTAGGAAGGGGCCTCGTGAAGGAAAAGACTGTCTGTCATCTTTCCTCAGTAACCTATAGCTTAATGATCAAACTACAATGTCCTCTAAACAATAATGTAAGTAGACATCTTTCAGGGTGTCTGCCTACATCATTTTTGAGAACTACTGTCTACATCCTGTTCATAAAAAGGCTCCATAATTAAATATGCACTTCCCATGTATTCATGTATCTATTTGTGGCTAAGATTTGCAATCTAACCCAAATGTTCTTTCCTGGGTATTTGGCTAGTTATTCTTGAATGGTTTCTTAAACTACAAACATGTAGACATGATTTCTATGTGACTTCTTAGCTATGTACACGCAGTGGCTGTAAAAAACATGTAAACAGTGAAAAAGGAGAGTGGAGAAAGAGAGAGAGAGAGAATGTACAAGGAGAAAAGAGAAACAGAGAGTGGAGACCATAGGAAAGACATGGAGCTCTTGGGTCCCTCATGTCTTTTATAATTCTTTGTTATAGAACAATGTGAAGTTGGGAGTTGGAAAAAAGTTGGTTGACAAGACAGTATACTTCAATTTTTTTTTCTTTTTTGTCAATACATTCTTTACTGAGATCCTATTATCTGCAGCAAAAAGACCTATGATTAAAACAAAGTCATGCATAAGAGTACATTACTTTATATTTAGGCAACATTATATTAGGAAGGTCAAGGTATCCCTGAAATATTACATGTTTATAAACATATTATAACATATAATAATTTAATAGTCAATTCAGTTCAGAAAACTGTTTCCATCTGTATTGTACAGTGAAAACCATGAAAAGTACAATACCCTTGAAGTATTGATTTCACAGGAGTAGCATTTCACATTTAAACAAGGTAGGTATGCAAAATACATAGATGAAGAGATCTGCCATGTTGCTCTCACTCTGGGGTTCAAATGGCAGTACTTACTGGAGGCAAACACCCAAAGACTGGCAGGAATTCTGTCAACAACTTAGTATAGTAATTGATGGGAAATCCAGACTGTTTAGACAGGATTGATTAGAATTAGTCTTTACAGAATATTATGCTAATACATGGATACAATTAGGACACATGTTCAGTGCAAGTGTCCTGAATCAGTGCAAGACTCTGATTCTAGAAGTCTGCATTGTAATTTTTTTATAAATACAAATTATTTGGACTTTTTTAAAAAATGGAAGAAAAACATGTAGTACAACTTCAGATACTAAAAATGGAAGGTTCTGAATAAAGATGAAACATGTGTGTGTTAAAATTCAAATACAAGTCCATAAAGTAAGAAGGGGGGACAGAAATAACTAATCTCATTACATTGGCACAGAGACATACATTTATCCCTACCAGTTTCTAATCATATCAGCATCCATTGTCTATGAATGTTACAAGTTGTCCCTCCAGAAAATGAAAAATGAATTTTTGGTTTTTTTCTCCACAATAGTTTTAAGGCAAAAAGGTTCCTAAAGAGAGTCTCCACTGTATATGGTAAGTTGCACTCATTCTCACCTTGTTGATCTGCAAATCATATCATTCTCACCATAGTCTCACTCCTTTTCTCAGCATTGATTTGTTAGTTGAGTGAGGTCTCAAGATCTCACATTCCAGAGACTCAGAGGCTCTCAAGCAGGCAAGGCTGTATTTGCTTTGTAGGAAGAGGTGCTATGTAAACAAAAAGTATCACTACCATGTCATGGCAGCACTTATTCTCCAGGGGTTTTATATACCATCCAAAAGAGCAACAACTAATTTTCTTTTCTTTAATACCAAGTTTCTTAAACAGAACTGTCCCTAAACTACATTTTGAAGTAGGAAACGTTAATTTGAGGCAAAACACTTCCCAAGTTTTTTATAGGCCATCTCTTTGAGAAATAAATACTGCCCCCAAAACTTCAACAACAAGAACAACAAAATGGAAAGGATGCTCTGGGAGAGAAAAAAAAAACAACAACAACAACAGTCTCTAAGGTTTGGAGCCACATCCAAACTTTCCAATTAGGCAGGATAAGATGTCAAACTGTGATTTAAACTCTTACCCTTCATTTATAATTAACGTTATCCTCAGTGAGATGTACAATGTTAAATGAAATTGCTTAATGAACTCAGTTGTGAGTAAAACACATTATAAATACTCAATAGTCCCCCCAAGAACTCCTCTACTTTTTCAAAGAATCTGAAATATGCGTTATCTCCATCCTACTAATCATGAAGTCATTGCCTTAGCAGTAGTAGTTTGGGACAGGAAGCCTCATCCGATCAGCAGTGCAGGGTCCTAGCTAAGAGCGGACAGAATGTGGGATTCAGAGGGCTCCCAGGTGGCTCAGTGGGTTAAGCCTCTGCCTTTGGCTCAGGTCATGATCTCAGGGTCCTGGGATGGAGCCCTGCATTGGGCTCTCCGCTCTGCAGGGAGCTTGCTTCCCTCTCTGTCTCTGCCTGCCTCTCTACCTGATTGTGCTCTCTCTCTCAAATAAATACATAAAATCTAAAAAGAAAAAAAAAATTTTTAAAAAGATTGGTATTTGGTTTTCAACACTTGATGGTTGTGTGATTACTGAGTTTTTTTAACCCCTCTGTGCTAGTGTTCTCATAATGTGATAGGAGACAATAATAGTACTGAAATTTAAGAACTGCTATAGAATTAAGTAAATTGATAGCAAGCCTCACACCAGCCATGTTAGGTGAGTATTAGCTCCAATTATTGCCATTATTATATTACTATTATAATGTATACCTGTTCCTACCATACTATCAAGTTAACTCCAAGAAGAACTACTATGTAATATGCAGCAGTTTGGTCCAATGTAGTTACTCAGGTTCGCTCCCAACATCATATCCTTGTTTCCACGTTTCCTTTCTTCTCTTTAATCCTTATCCCACCCAATCACAAAGCATATGACAGTGACTCAAAGATAATCATCAAAATAATGTGTTCATGTTTTAAAACACACTTTAATGCAAAAAAAGGTGTAAATGAATGTGGCTGTCCATGATATAGATAGATATACAGATATCTATATCTATATCTATATATCTGTATATCTACATATCTAGATATAATGGAATACTATGCAGCCATCCAAAGAAATGAAATCTTGCCATTTCCAATGACATGGATGGAACTAGAGGGTATTACGTTGAGCAAAATAAGTCAATCAGAGAAAGACAATTATCATATGATCTCCGTGATATGAAGAATTGAGAGACAATGTGGAGGGTTTGACAGTAGGGAAGGAAAAAATAAAACAAGATGGGATCAGGAGGAAGAAAAACCATAAGAGACTCTTAATCTCACAAAACAAACTGAAGGTTGCTGGTGGGTCGGGGGGTTGGGAGAGGGCGGTTGGGTTATGGACACTGGGGAGGGTATGTGCTATGGTGAGTGCTGTGAACTGTGTAAGCCTGATGATTCACAGACCTGTACCCCTGGGGCTAATAATACTATATGTTAATAAAAAATAAAAAAATAAATTAAAAAGGTGTAAATGATTGGAAAATTAAAATTAATTAAAATTAATTAATTAAACTATAAACAGGCAGGGTGGGCTAAGAAAGAAATTGTCCCCTTTGCAGCATGACTTACTTGACTTTTTCAAAGGCAGTCTGTTATTGTAATCCAAACTACTGAGAGGTAGTATTTGTTATGAATAGTTACCAATTTATCAGCTCTGGAGGAAAATATGTGAACATTTCAGAAAAGAGAGTTTTTATTTTTCACAAGCTGTAAGTAGAAAATAAGGCAATAAGATCAGCAAAGATGGAAAATTCTATGGAATAGCAGAATTGCTAATACCTCTTGATACGTGAAGGAAAGGATAAAAGAAATTATAAAAATTAATCAGAAGAAACCAAGAGTAGAAGATTTCTCTAATTTATTTGAGAAAGAGCAACATCTGGATTAAAATCATGAACTGATACAGCATTTTATAATTTTAGGTGGTCAACTATAATGTACACATTTACTTTAAGAAAGGACAAGATGTCAAAAGGAAATACAGTTGTGCACCATCTCTGCCAGATACATGGCAAGGTGGATATGATATTTCAATTAATTTCAATAATTGTATTCCAATTACATATTTGGTATTATTATTTCCATTTTAGAGATTAAGACAGTAAAAATCAGAAAGATTAGAATAAGGTAATTTCGCTGATAAAAATTCTTATATAACTTAGGTGTGTATCACTTTAAATCCTGGGTTCTTTCATCAGACCTAACTACTTCTAGCATTTTCTTTCATATAAGTGTAATAGAAAGTAGAATTTTAAAAGTAGGTGATTCATAAGCATACATAAGAAAATGTGTCTTTAGCCATAAAATATAATTTTTCATTAATGATTAATTATATTGTTGTTACTCTTGATCTCTCTTGAGGAAGAAGCAATTTTACCACTTCAGCCTTGCCAGAGGGTAGAAAATACTAAAAGGATAATACAACAGAGATCAAAAGAGGAAAAAAAAAAGCCTTCTTAAAAGTTTGAAGAGAATGTAAGTAGCATATAGTCAATGACTCCAATCTGTTTCTTACCAAGCTTTTATGCTTGAAGAAATATGCTGAATTATGAATTATATATAAATATAAACCAAACTGATTGATAAGTGGTTTAATCCAAGTATGTAGATATTTAGAGAAAAGAAAAGGGAGCTCAAGACACATAAAGAATTTACTCTGCATAAAGCATTCATTTAATCACTCAGTAATATTTGTGAATAAAATAAATCATTAAATCATATACAAATAAATCAGTTTATTATAACAGACTTTAGGGTGAGAAATAACTATCTCTATCCATAGTTTTCTTATTAGATATAAAGATCAAATAAAAGACCATGTAAACATATACTCTAAATTGTAAAATGCTGGGAAAATATAATTTAATGGAATTTAACTACAAATACTTGGATTTCTACTTAATAAATAATGAACACACTTTCAGAACCAATTGATCCTTTTGATGGTATATAGTAAAAATAACAGAGCATGGAGCCAAAGAAAATACTGTCAACCAAAGCAGTATCTTTCCTTTATTTGTTCAGTGTTAAAAAGAAATAGTTTTAATGATATACCTTGGAGTGCCCATAGCCATACTCTTATTTAGCTTTATTCTGCTTTCTAGTAGCTTATATCTTCTCTGTGAAGTCTCCCCACCACACCCACATTAAACCGCATGATTTACCAGTGTGCTCTCCTACAACCTGTGTTAATTCCACCCAGTTCTTAGTTTTGTATTATGCTGCTTTATATACCTGCCTGACTTCCCCCTGAGACTACAAGGTCTGTGAGAAAATCTATTCAAATTGAAGAGTAGAAAACATCTAGGTTAGGGTTGATATATATATAGATATAACATTTTTAAATAAAAAATTTCAGTTAATATTGTAACTTAGCATATAGAAACCTATATATTAATTTATATACATAGAGAGAGAGTTTATTCCATTTAGCACCTAAGATTACTATCCGAAAAGAGCAAAAAATTAGCCTAAAAGTACATGAACTTTGTAAACTAAGTCAATGTACTTTTTGTAACAAATACTATCAATCCTGCTTATGATTTTTTAACAAGGACTTTTCCAAACACCTTATATGTATAACAACCTGGCCTAACCCACCCAAAACATATTTTATACAGTTTGTTTATTGATTTATCTCAGCACATGAACACTACTTGGCACATCATACACTAAATAAATACTTGTTGAATTAATGGATGAGAAACAATACTTTATATCTTCATGTAATTACATCCAGGTTCAAAATTCTGGTGGCACTGTTTCATTTTCTACATATCATTTTCAACATTTAAGTCTCTCTTGGGATCTTTCTCAGCATCTAAGAAACTTTCGACGATAATTTCTGCCTTTCTACTTCAAAAATAATAAGCTGTGCCTACTTCAAAAAGAATTGCAAGTATGTCCCATTTGCATTTTTTAGAAGACAAAAATTTATCTCTAAAGTATCTGAAAAGGGGTACATTAATGATACATATTATCTAATACTATAGTGTAATTTTAAAAAGATGTCTTATAAGTTTTTAAAATGTATTTCTTAACTACATATAATAAAATATGTAAGCTGCTTTTGAGGTACCTTAACTATTAGATAAAATTAAGTTGTTCTAGTTAATCTTGTCATGATAATGATTTTTCTTCATGTCAAATGTTTAAAGACATCTCATATCCATTATATTCAGAGCATAGGTAGAATGTCATCTGGCATGGATTAAGTCAGTCTTTCTCAACTAGAGGTAATGTTTTTGTTTTTGTTTTTTAAGATTTTATTCATTTATTTGACAGACAGAGGTCACAAGTAGGCAGAGAGGCAGGCAGAGAGAGAGAGGGGGAAGCAGGCTCCTGCCGAGCAGAGAGCCCCATGCAGGGCTCCATCCCAGGACCTGGGATCATGACCTGAGCTGAAGGCAGAGGCTTTAACCCACTGAGCCACCCAGGTGCCCCTCAACTAGAGGTTTGCAAGATAATTAAACCTTCTATAAAATGACTTAACTGGCTATCTTCTCAAATTTTCCCAAGGAATTTACAAAATAAGTTTCAGAATAGATACACAGTAAAATAGTAATTCACTATACACAACAAATGCCTTAAGAGGCATTCAGGATTTAATTTTTCCAAAGAACCCAGGATGGGAAGAACTTGAGTAGGCACTCAATAAATATTTGCTGAATACAGGGGCACCTGGGTGGCTCAGTGGGTTGGGGCCTCTGCCTTCGGCTCGGGTCATGATCCCGGGGTGCTGGGATCTAGCCCTGCAGGGAGCCTGCTTCCCCCTCTCTCTCTGCCTGCCTCTCTGCCTACTTGTGATCTCTGTCAAATGAATAAATAAAATATTTTTTAAAAATTGCTGAATACATCTGTCCAAACCTAATCTATTTTTTCTTCTTTACTATTATATATTGAGCAATATAAGCCAAAAAAACAACAAATCAACAACAAAAAAACAGGAGTTACCCTGAACATATCTCACAGCCTCATATCCTATGTAGTGTCCATTCCTACTTCCCAACTGCTTATCACTCTTCCCTCAGACTCTAATAATCAATAAGTGCTGTTTTCTAACTTTAGCCTGGATATCCACTCTTGGATAGCCTCCCATCAAACTCTGCTCTGAAGCTAGACCTTTCTAAGATGCAACTACCCAACAGATTATTTTGCACCATTGCTTGCATCTGGTCAACAGATCTTTAAGACTTTGGGTTTATACTAAAGTGCTATAAGATGGCCAGTAATACCTTGCATGATCTGATAGATTGCTGTATCTCTAATCTCACTATGCAGTCATTCACCACCGTGCATTCTGAGCTCCAATCACATACTGTACAAGGAGTCTTTAAGTTCCTCTGAAGAGCCTTTGGTCATACTGTTTCCTCTTATTCAAACACTATTCCTATGTGACCTCCACACATCTCCTGATCCTTCTTCTGTAATTTCAGCTCATGGCTCTTTAAGGGTGGTTTCCCATACATGACCCCACCCAACAGACTAGCTACGATTCCTTTGTTAAACACAGAACAGTGCTCATGCCCTTTAAGCACTTATATCGGACAAATAATATACCTGTCGGGGTTATTATTTGACTGTTTGTCTTCTTCAGTAGAGACTACATTCTCTCTGTCAGCAAGTGTAGGGCCTAACACATTATCAGGAGCACAGGAAGTATCTGCTAAAAGGATTAAGATGAGGGACAAGAGGAATAGCCATTAAGGGCAAACACAGGTAAGATGAGACTATCAGTTCCTGAAAGATGAATGTGTATTATCTTTGAAGAACTCCCTTAAGTATTTCTAAAAGGATTACATCCTAAAATTCAAATCTCATAAAAGAAGATAATACAGTATTTTGTGTTGCTGATTCATTTAGACTAAAAATTTCTTTTTTTTTTTTTAAGATTTTTATTTATTTATTTGTCAGGGATAGAGGGAGAGAGAGCGAGCGAGCACAGGCAGACAGAGAGGCAGGCAGAGGCAGAGGCAGAGGGAGAAGCAGGCTCCCTGCCAAGCAAGGAGCCCGATGTGGGACTCGATCCCAGGACACTGGGATCATGACCTGAGCCGAAGGCAGCTGCTTAACCTACTGAGCCACCCAGGCGTCCCTAAACTAAAAATTTCTTAAAATACGGGCTTATGACCACCCAGATCTGCTTGAACACAATCCCTTTTCTTTTTTCTTTTTTAAAGTTACCTTTTGTCTTCTGTTTGGTCCACTTTTGAAAGAGCCAAAGCACACTGACTGGAATGGTCTTTTGGAAAATCAGGACATCACTGGTAAGAAGATGAATGGATGGATGCACTGAGTCAGGGAAGAACAACTTAGGACCTTAGGTTGGAGAGGAAGACGTGTGGCAAAGACAAAGTGGAACTGCAGACTAGGGTCCTAGGTTTGAAGAGGGTGAGACTAAGTCATTGTTTCAAACTGCAAAAGCTACTCTAGGCCACTGTGTGGAAAAGAGCATAGTTTTATTAAACAGGCAAAGAATTTCAAGTTAGTTTTTAAAATCCTTACCTGTTTACCAGCCTATAAATATAACCATGGTAAGATCTAAACACTTTTTTTTCAATCTTTTGCTGTTGTTGTTGTTGTTGTTGTTCCAAGATAAAAGAACTAGAGACTAAACAATGGGTTTTCCCAACTTTTGCTTAAGTCTTCTTGAGAAGAAGGGCATCATCATAGCTACTTTATATGACTAAACTTGCCATTGTGGAAGAGGAAAAAAACTTCTACAATTAGAGTCGGTTCCTGCAAATGACCAGGTAGATTTCAGTGCACTGTTTCCAAGCTATATGACTCTGAGAAGTGTTTCAAATTCTCTTTGGTCCAGTTTTTTTGTTTTTTTAATGCAAGCAGAAATTTTATCTATCTACTTGTTCTGAGGATTAAATGAGATAATCCATGTAAAGTGTACACCAGAATGCCTGGTACACAAGAGACGTAATGAATGTTAACTATTCCTTTTCTTCTCCACCATGGCCACCACGACCATCAGATCATCACCATCATCTAACACCAGATGATGATGATGATGATGATGATGTTATTTTCATTATCATTACCCCACAACATGTATAAAATGATATCTTAACAGATCAGCCTGAATTTGTGAGAAAAGCTTTGGGGAAATGGATGGCAACGGTGAGAATGTTAATATAGGAGTTCTCTGTAACGTGAAAACATTATATGGACGACTTTCTTTCTTTATTAATCTAACAGCCATAATACCAGTATCAATTTCGGTTTGGATTAATATTAACTTATTTTAACAGTGTATCTCCAATCTGAATATAGGAGGATGGGTAGAATGTTTTCAAATAAAATGAAGATGTGGCTCACTGATGGCAGGTCAACAATTGTATATAATTTTCCTTTAGAAACTATCTTTTTATTTTGCAAAGTCTAAAAGAGAGACACAGTCCCAAAGTCGTCTTTATTTTGCAAACATGCCTCAAACTTGATTCTGTAAACTCCCAGAAAGCAGCATCATTTTGATTTAAATTATACCAACAGAGGCCACAGACATGTAGGGAGCCTCTTGATGAATAAATACTGTGATCTAATTGTCTGACTAAATTTTGCTTACAATTATACACATAGATGAAAACAGCAATTTCTTCTACCCTTAGTCGTCACTTAATGAATTCTGGAGGTAGAGATTAATTGGCCTTTTCCCCTTTTTAAGATGAGAAAGGAAAGTCTTATTTTTTTTTTTAATTTTAAATTTCACAGCAAAAATTAAAACCACAAACAAACCCCTAAAAACTGCCCTGCTGTACTCAGATTAATTAGTTCTGCTATCCTGGTGACAGTGAGTAAAAGGAAAATTAGCTGTTTCAAAGAATTAACTAAGTACCACTGAGCAAAAAGGGTAATAATGGTTATACTGGGAATGGTTAATACACCTACACAAATTTTTATTAATGTTAAGAGTGTAATTTTTTTAAACATGAAGGAAGAGGAACAAAGTATTAATACAAATGATAAAATCCAAATATTAAAACAATTCAATGAAAAATAAATCAAAATTAGTAATTTTTCCACTAAGATTTTACTAATTTATGATGAAAGTACTTTCAAAATTATAAACACTAACATTTCTAGAGATCCTCCTGCATCTTGAGGTCCACAGGGGAAAAGGGGCAGGAGTGTAACATCTTTCTTAAGAAATTGTCAGTTATTATTCTGTGTTTACCATCATTGCTATTGTTTAATCCCAGACAAGAATTTAATCTGTGATCATTTCATTATAACCTTCAGGTTTCGACTGATCCCATTATTAAAATAAATTATATAATAGAGAGGGGATATAGATAAAGAAGCAGCCAGAAAAAGGTAAGAAAACGTGGGAAAGGATAAAAAAGCATTAATCAAAATTAAATCGAGCCATAAGAGTATTCATTATACTACATTACGCTATACACAACAGTAGGAAATAATTCGGCTAAGCTCTTTCTTTGTCTCCTACTGCAAAAAGGATGAGAGAAAGAGAAGAGAAGGCATACAAGAGACATTTGTGTAGAATCAAGTACCTAGGCTTCTCTGAGAGTCTGGCATATTAAATAATTTTAGGTTAATATCATTGTCCTCCTTCAGAAGGAGCTAGTACTATCAATCCCTTTGACCTTTGAATATAGTTGGTTTTAGGTTTGCTACAATGCCACTTTAGAACTGAAATTTCTCAGGAATGCTCCATTACTGCTCACCCATATATTTACCAGCTTCCCAAATGGACTACTATTTCCTTTACCATTGTTGTAGAGCTTATGTCTTTAAAAAAAACCTCTTTACTCATTTTAGTATGGGTTTCAGAAGGCAGAGAAACTAGTTGTATGAGTTAAATATGTTAAATTTATTGGGAAATGTTCTTGTACATGATTTCTTTATATTGTTTAAAAATCCCCAATTATTTTAAGAAAAAAGCCTAAAGCCAACCTTATTTTACGCACACACACACACACACACACGTATATATGTAAAGTTGTTATTTATTAAATAAAGTTTATATATGAATACAAGTATTTATACATATATTTGCATATAGAAAATCTTAGATTATATAAGAAAAGCTTCTAAGTATTTTTCATTTATACTTTTATTCCGTTCTACTCTTCCTATTGGTAAAACTCCACCAGAAACTTGAGACAGACAAAATTTTAACTATTTGTTCTTACTAGGATGGGTAAGAACATATTTGCTTCATAAGCAGTAACCTCCAAAAATTAGATTTGCCTTCTCCCAAATGTAAAGTCCTCTGGTAGGATATGTTTCTACTGAAACAGCTAGTATAGTCTGAGTAAAGAAAGAAAACTGTGAGCTAAACTTCTGCCCCTAGAATTTCCAGGTGTGAACCATAGTGGCTACAGGCGGCTCTGCTCCCAAGGTCACCCTGGAGGCCATAAGCCATGGTGAGCAAACTTGTGAGTTTCAATCACTAGCTAGGAGTACCTCAGACACTAGATCCAGAAAAACTGGATCAAAAATATTGTAAAAGCTGCTCTCAATCTAAAAGCATGACAAAAAATAAATTGACAACCCATTCTACAAAAGCCTAGTTATAAAGCTATCAAACAAAAACAGAATATTTCAAAACATGTGTATGGAGTAGCACAAAAATGTGTTTTAAAAAATAATTTCCAGAGCCTGGGTGGCTCCGTGGTTAAGCTTCTGTCTTTGACTCAGGGCACCATCCTTGGGTCCTGGGAAGGAGCCTGGCATCCACAGGGAGCCTGCTTCTCCCTCTCTAAATCCCCTTGCTTGTGTTCCCTCTCCCTTCCTGTGTCTCTCTCTGTCAAATAAATAAATAAAAATTAAAGAAAAAAAAAAAGATTTCCAGGGTGCCTGCATGGCTCACTGGGTTAAAGCCTCTGCCTTTGGCTCAGGTCATAATTTCAAGGTCCTGGGATCAAGCCCTGCATGGGGCTCTCTGCTCAGCGGGGAGCCTGTTTCCCTTCCTCTCTCTCTGCCTGCCTCTCTGCCTACTTGTGATCTCTGCCTGTCAAATAAATGAATGGAATCTTTAAAAAAAAAAAAAAAAAGATTTCCAGATTTCCTTTCAAAGAAAATTATTGTCTTACCTATAATTTTTTTCTTTCTTTTTTTTTTTAACGGAAAAAGAGTACTTGGGGTCATTTGTTTATGGACGATTGTAATAAGAAGGCTAAGTAGAAAGAATGAAGGGATCTGAGAGGAAGTTAATGTGTTCAATTAGTAGTAACAAAAACAAACAAGTAGATAGACTGTCCCTTCTTGTTGTAATTTATAACTAATAATTGGTTCCAAGACAAACTGGCATGTGCCTTTCCAGATGAAAGCAATACAATAAAGAAAGAAAAATGAACAAACATCATAAAACTTCATAAAGCCTACTGGGTTCCTGATAGATTATAAAGATGGCCAGAGAATTTTCCTATCCATATATAAGTGAGCTTCCTGCCAGTTGGATTGTAACTATTACCTTAAGAAGGTGGAGCTTCTTTCTCCATAAATTGTTTCTGGAATTGGCAATACAAGTTGCTTTGGCTAATGATTCATTTAAAAAACAACAAGGACAGGTGACTCAGGCAGAGATGTGAAAAGTGCTTGTACACTGGGCTTTGCTCCGGCCTGCAGCTCTTTGGAGCTTTAAAACCGCTGTATAAAGAAGCCTGGAAATCAGAGATTAAGGAAAGCTCAGACAAGAAACCCTATGTGATCCCTCCAGTAACCAAACTAATCACTCTGCCAACCACTAGATACATGGGTGAGGCCGCTCTAGGCAATCAAGCCCGGGCCTACCAGGCCCAGATCAGACCAGAAGAGCCACACAGCTGGTCAACAGAACTGTGAGTCTGATAAATGTTCATTGTTTTAAGACCCCACGTTTTGGGGTGATTTGTTAAGCAGGAACAACGGACATGGTAATTGTATCCACTATCTTAGTTTGATTAAAATTCAGAAGGATAAAAAAGAATTTTGAAACAAGTATTAAAAATAATGCAATTTGGGGCACCTGGGTGGCTCAGTGGGTTAAAGCCTCTGCCTTCGGCTCTGGTCATGATCCCAGGGCCCTAGGATGGAGCCCTGCATCAGGCTCTCTGCTCAGCAGGGAGTCTGCTTCCCCATCTCTCTCTGCCTGTCTCTCTGCCTACTTGTGATCTCTGTCTGCCAAGTAAATACATAAAATCTTTAAAAATAATAATAATAATACAACAGTTTTCATTAAACAAACGTATAATACTTAACAGTTTTTCTTATATCCATTCTTCATACCTCTGGGACTCTACTATTAGAAATATCTTCATATTTTGCTTACCTTTCCAAGATAGAATTTTCTCAGAAAGATATGCTTCATTTTCAAGATTGGTCCAATAATTTCTTAATGGATTCCAGTAGAACCTGAACACGTCTCATTTCCAGAGCTTACAATATTGACATTATCTATTAATGGGACTTGCTCCCTCACTAGATTTTAGGTGCTTGAAAGTCACGAAGATGTGTTATTGTCATTGAAGCTCTGATATGCTTGTGTGCATCTGATAGTCTGGCATTAAATATTTTTAAATAGTAGATATTCAATCTATGTTATTGAGTTGAATTTACTTAGCACAGGTTCTCTGATTTGGCTGATAGAGAGCAGTCAGAGAGAGCCTAGGTAGGTCATAGAAGTTAAGTCGATACTCAGAATTTATTTTAAAAAAGTTAACACAGAGCAGGTTGAGGTTTTTGCTGTGGGAAGATGATACTGTCTTCAGAATTCAACTTAAGTCAAAAAGATTCACAGCTCAAGAAGTAAAAAAAAAAAAAAGTAGAACTGGTGAGTAAGACACATAGAAGTGAGATGAGTTGAGGCACATGTTGTTTGAAGTATTTGCTGCCTCTTACCTGCTCTACACAGAAACCAGCAGCTTTACACAAGTTCCTTTCTGTTTGAGCAGCAGAGGTGCTGGCCTCACAGGAAGCCTTCACAGTTATTTTGCAAAACACACAAACAAAACCCAAAACACAAGAGTTGGAAGGACTGGTCAGTGATCACCAAGAAGAATAATGGGAGAAATTAAAGATCTTGAAAGAAAGTGCTCATGAAATGGCTTAGGGAAAGTTAAGTGCTTTGGATTTTGAGGCTTAAGAACATGAAAATGGTGAAACAGAGAGAAAGGTTAAAATGAAGAGAAAAGGAAAAAAAATGAAAATATGAATGAATTTAATATGCCAGAATTGATCACAAATTACATCTACATCGAAACTAATAAGCATCAAATTAAATAAAAATGTGATACTAACAATTTTTTTAGATTTATTTATTTATTTGAAAGAGAGAGGGTGTGGGAGCCCCATCCAGGGCTTGGTCTCATGATCCAGAGATCATAACTTGCACCAAAATCCAGAGGTGCTTGCTTGACCAACTGAGCAACACAGGTGTCGCAAAAATGCTCTACTGTTTAAATATAAGGTTATATCCCATCTACATTTTGTTGTCAAATCCCTTAGGAATCAAAATCAATTGATTCCATGTACATAAAAGTGGCTCTACAAGTCTAGCTTTTCGGAAATGTACATAAGAAATATTTCATGTGTCTTAGAGATTTTATTTTAGGAAGGAATCAGAAACTATAGGATCATGTTTAAATACTAAAAATCCATCCAAATTAATATTTTTTTCTAATTTTAGATACCAACATAAATGAGCACTATTTATTTACAATACGAAAGTTTATTCTTTTCATCAGTGACATTGTATAGTATGGCGAACAGAATAGAAAATCACAAATTAGTATGAGAAGTCCAGCCTTCCCTAATTCCAGAAATCAATTAAAATTATAAAGGAAATCTTGTCAGTGTGGGACATTGTAGTCAATAGTTGGAAAGAGACAATTTATCCAACTGGTAAAATAGCACTGTTTTTAAAAGAGAAAGAAATCTTCTACCAATCAAGCTGTTTCTGAAAAACAAGATTTCTCTTGTGGTTTCTGTATTGCTTATAATTCTACACGACATCTTTTAAGGACAGCAAAATTTAAATTCCTTTCTCTTGATTACTGAACTGAAAATCAATCTCCAGTAGTGAAGAAATTGTTTTGCTCACTGCACTATTCAATAGCGTTCACTCTCAAAATAAAAATATAAATGGCCTCAAATTACACTTTAAAATGTTAATTGTGTGGGTTTTAGGCATCTCAAGGCACATTTCGTATTTTCAGTAACATACTGCTTTTAAAAACTTTTGTTTCTAATAATGTTTTAGTATTCAATGCATCCCTAAGTCACAATTATTATGTAACTACCAATCATTCTGATCAAATAACTTATTCAAGTCCACGTCTGCTTTTCCTACCACTTACATCGTCAACCTCTTGAAATAATTATCTTTTGGAGCATTTTTCTCTCAGTGTCTAATTCCCTCGTAATTTTCAACGTGATCTTTACTCTATTTCCAATGTCCTTCCTATGAGTCAATAAAATAGCCAGTTTTATTGAAACATATATCCTCAGACTCTCTGAGCTGCAAATTTCTCCCACCCATTACTTCCTATAAAAAAAAGTCAGTTCCATATATGACGGTGTCTTTAAAAAGTTTTGAATAAACTCTGCCTTGATTTCATATAATTACGAAGAAAAAACAGTAGACTGATAAATTGAAATATATATGTATTTGAGGTTATTTTTAATGTGTTTATGTATTTTCAATAAAGAAAACCTATGAAAATAGGAGTCATACATTCACAACAGCAACAATGTGAGCCACTGAATTGTATGACACTCTTTATTAATACAACCATTGCTCTTAGCTCCGGCCCTCGTAATTTATTATCTCCCATCACTTCTCTCATGTTAGGGGCATTCACTGTATGTAAGTAATTAGCTTCTCTCCTGTGCATCTAGAATGGTATTCCCATGGGTCACACTCAGGAGAATTGCCTAGGCATACTCAAATAATTTTCTACAGGGCTTAATTTTCCCAGAGAAACCCAGAAATTCAGCCTAAACATAAGTCCTACTAAAAATTCAAAAGAATGCCATATAAAATTTGGCAGGTGACAAGTGGGCAGGAGAGGGAATATAGATGGCCCATGGTCATGATATTTGTAAAATACCATATAATATGCCCCCCATTTTCTAGATGCTCAATGCACATTAACATACTGAATTTGCTAGTAAGTTCTATGATAGTAATTACGATAAGAGTATAAGAGTAACAACAGTCCAAAAGATAAACCTGTTTATCTTTACTTAACGTAGTATTTCGAAAACATGGCCCATCATGCGTCCTTTTTCACACACTCTTCATGGACATCCCCTAAAACCAATGTTTGATTGAACAGACTTTGGAAGCTACTGGAGGGCTACAATATCAATATTCTACCTTGCCACACTGTCTCTCTCTATCTTCTGGCCATAGAAGTCATTTTTAAAATCCCAAGCCTATTCAAGTTATATTCTCTTGCTTAAAAGTCTTCGGCAGCTTCTTATCATCTAGAGAATAAAATAAAAATGTATTCTCTAATCTGGAATTCAAAACCATAATTTGTTCCCTTTTTCTTTTCCCATCACAGTCTTCTGCTATTCTGTCACATAACACATACATGACTCTAGCCAGAATACATAAATTCTTTCTCACATCTTTGCTCCTTTTTCCTCTCTGTCTAACCAACCAGCACATCCCTATTCATATTTCAAAATTCGGTTTAAATAGTACCTCTTGCTCAAAGCTTTCCCTGAACATCGCAAGTCTATTCCCTCTTTGTTCCCACAGAGCCATGTACTACCTTCCACATTCATACACACATTACTGATTTAAGGTTTTTTAGTTGCTTTCAACTCCCTCTAGCTTGCATACCCCTGAAAGGCAGGGCATATGCTCTAATTAATCTTTTTATGCCTGATATCTAGCACATGTCCGACACATTAAAGATAATTTAATAATTATTACAAGATTATAGCAGTCATAATTCAAGATAACAATAGATTTCTTAAAATTCATGCACAGGCATACATCATATTAATTTTTGTTCCCTTTCAAACTGCATCTTTTTTATCATTCTCCTATAAATGAATAGCTTCTTTTTTGTAATAAAACTTTTATAAAACTTTTTCTATATTCTGACATGGCTTATAGAAAGTTGTCTACTTAGGTTCTAGTGAGGAAGGAAGAGCAACATTGTACATTCCTTCTTATCCACATCATTCAAACTATTTTTTTTTTTTTAATGGACAGAAAGACAAGGTCCCTACCCTCACAGAGCTGATGTTCTAGATGAGTGAGACAAAATTAACAACAACAACAACAAAAACTATTTAAATAGATTATACTGCCTGGTAGTCATGTCTAAATTAGACCAGGAGATGGAGACGGAAGGAAAAGTGTGTCTGGTGATGTATTTAGGTGGAGGGATTGCTATTTCAGACGGAGAAGTTAAAGAAGAATTCTTTTATGAATTGAGTTTAAGCAGAGGCTAAATTAAGTGAGCATTATGCCGTGTACGGTATATCCGTTCTTGGCACCCTGGATTTGCTCTCTCTACTAGACTTGACAAATTTACCTTAATTCTCTTAGCAATAGGGCAATTACTATGCCAAAAGGTGCTTCGAATCCAGTGTGGCTTGTTGAAACTATTAGAAACTCGCCTTTATAGTCTAGTCATGGGGATCCCAATTGACTGCTCACAGCCTGCGGAGAAAGTTTCTCAGTAGGGAGACGAAGGGCACACAGAGAAGTAGTGACCTTAAGCATCAGCTGGCTCATAGCAGACAACAGCGGTTGCTTAATAAGATCAATCACTTTCTGAACGGCATGCTACAAAGTTTGGAAAGAGATCCTCCTGAGGTTTGCCACTTGGGATAAATTCAATTTTTTCGAGATCATTCTCAGTGTAAGCATGCATAATGCTATTAGTGAGAGTAGTGGATTAGGTAGCGCCCTGGCAGCCACAGAGTTCTCTAGCGACAACTTTCAACTTCTGTGCTGGTTGGTGACTGAATATTGCAAACAGAGCCAGCAGTAGTACCTTTTCACTTTGAAATATTGTCTTGAGCTCTTGGGATTTTATTTCCTTTGAAAAAATACTACTTTTTTTTTTTTCAACTCTATTATAGAATAATCGTTTTCCATATAACAGCCTTACTAATTTCGGACGAATCCACACTGATGCTTTTGATACATACCATTGAGGAATTTAACACATGCCTCCTTCTTCACAGCTGGACTCTTGTACAGTACCTGTCTCAACAGACCTGTCACCTTGTTCATTTTATACATGATATATACACTTGCATCTCAGTTTATCTATTTCATTTAACACGGTAGTGTTGTTACTGCCATTAGATCTACGACTGCAACTTGTAAATAGGAACTTCTCTTGACCAATTTTTTAAAATAATCAACAGTTCTTGGAAAACATCAGGGACAATTTTCAGATGAACACAGAACAGCCTTAAATATATCATTCCTTGTAGCAAATAATCAAAACACGAAACAGAAAAATAAAATTATCTTCTCATTTACATTTTCTTCAAACTTTCCTCCAAGCAACATAACAAATAATGAAGGAACATAACTAGCGCCATAAACAACACGTGGCTGTTATTTGGTGAAAATGGGGAACACAGTAAGAGATGAGGTCAGACAGGGGCTGGAGGTTCACATCATATTGAGTCTTAAAGGTCATGCTAAGGCACAAAATATGATAATTTAATTTTTTTAAGATTTTGTTTATTTATTTGACAGAGATCACAAGTAGGCAGAGAGGCAGGCAGAGAGAGAGAGAGGGAGAAGCAGGTTCCCCACCAAGCAGAGAGCCCGATGCGGGGGCTCGATCCTAGGACCCCGGGATCATGACCCCAGCAGAAGACAGAGGCTTTGACCCACTGAACCACCCAGGCGCCCCTGATTATTTAATTTTAAGAGGTAATCTCCTTTAACATTTTTTTGTTAAGTTACTTCAGCTCTATTATGATAGAGATTATCATAGCATATCATTTCATATTCATATCCTATACAGTGATTTAGAATGATTGAGGGGAAAAAAGAAAAGAAACACATAAATACATCCTAAGATTTAAAGAAGCTTTCAACTATCCTCTTCTCTTTCTCCCTAGAAGTAGGACAACAGCTCCCAGTCGGGCCCTGGGGTTTACACCTACAAAAACCTAAGGTGAGGCCAATCCTACATTCAGACTGCCTAAAGTGACCCCCACACAACCTCACATTTCAGACATCCATAAATCCAATAAATAATTTAGCAGAGCTCAGAGTACTGAAGTCTATAAACGGCCTGTTACTTTGCATACTAGGTTGCAAAAGCCTAAATCCGTAACCTATTTGTAGAGAGCAACATAATCCATTTTCCCAATCATAAAAAAGAAACAGGTGCTTGTAGCTAAGGGCTTTTTAAAAGTACTGTTATTTTTTAATTCTCTCTCAAGGTGTATTGCAGTGTCTACCAAAGGTTATTGAAAATAAGGAGAAGATCAGTGTCATAGGTGAACTCTTTAGAAACTGGTATAAAAAAACCTCATATTTCTGGTTGATCCAACCATATAAATAAAGGTATATATTTTCAGGACAAAACACAGGAATGGCCATAATTCTTTTCACTACCAGAGACTGGGGTGACTCTGCCTATTGTTCCTGGTTAGCAATGACTCTTGTAGCAGACTCTATCACTTGGAGAGTTCTCAGACGGGAAGAGAGAAAGATTCTTACCAGGAAATGCTTTATTTGATAAAGTTCTCAATAACCTCATGGCTAAAATACAAAACAATATCAAAATCATGCCAAGCAATACGCTTTATTTGCTTTTGTTTCTGAAGTTTCTAAGTACCATTATGTGCTTAAAATGACACATTTCAATCTAAAGAGAATAAAGGGACTTTTTCTTTCCACTTGTAAATTAGTATGAACATTTTCCAACACAAAAATTAAGTAAACCTTTTTTCATGTTCTCGACTTTTACTCTTTTTAAATGACCAAATTTCCATTTTGTAATGTGCTAAGTGAAAAGAAAATGTATATGTTTATACTAAAACACTAAGATAGATGAGATATTGGTTACTAAAACTCTATTCCATTAAATTTACATATACAAATTAAAAAATATAATATCTAATCATGTGCATGTGGTATTAATTCTAAATGTAAAAAAAGGTATTCACTGAAGATACTTTTCCCTTCAGCAGCCCAGCTCACCTCCCTAGAAGTACTACTCTGATGGCTTGTTAATACTCATCTTTTGAAAGGACTTTCACTATCAAATTTACCATAGTTATTATGATAGAGACACCAGTTGCTCAACAAAAGTTTGTATTCTTTGCTCCAGAGTATGGGAAGTGGCCACCCAAAGAAAATGTAGACCTGTAGAGAACCTTTAGCAGGTGTGGCTACGTGACCAGTTCTTGCCAGACAATTGTGATTGGAAGCCATGGGTGACCTTTCCAAGGTCAGGGTATGCAAGAGCTGTAAGTGATCCTCTGACTCTAGTTCATGTCCTCTGTATCTCTGCCAATAGGCAGGGGACTCCCAGGGCCTTGGGAAAATGGGAATCCCAAGTTAGAAGAATCTTAGCCACCCTGATAACCATATGAAAGAAAATGACCTGCCAAAGCATCAATGGTAAAGTCTTCTAAGGACAAGAAGTACATTTCTGTGTGTTACGCCACTAAAATTCCAGGGTTTATTTTTTTTTTTTTAAAGATTTTATTTATTTATTTGACAGAGAGAAATCACAAGTAGATCGAGAGGCAGGCAGAGAGAGAGGGAAGCAGGCTCTCTGCTGAGCAGAGAGCCTGATGCAGGACTCAATCCCAGGACTCTGAGATCATGACCTGAGCTGAAGGCAGCAGCTTAACCCACTGAGCCACCCAGGCGCCCCCCAGGGTTTATTTATAAAAGTATCTTGTCTCTCCCTGATAAAGAATGGTTCTGCATATATTGGTATTTTAACATGACAAGCTTGAAGGGAACAAAACCAAAAAAGAATAATTTCCCTTTGTGTACAAATATTAGAAGATTTTGATAAATAGTTGTCACTTTTTAGTCAAATTGCTAATGCCTCATTATTCTTTACCTCACTATCTTTTTAGTATTTATTTATACTTTTTATTGATGTATAATTAATATACAATGTTATTTTAGTTTCAGGTGTACAGCATAATGATCCAATAATTCTATACATTACTCTATACATTACTCATTATTTGTTTTTTTCACCTCTAGGAAATGAATTTTTAATCTAGAAGAATTTTAAAAAAGACTTACTCTTTCAATGTATTAACGTAAACATAATCTTTGGTTTACCAGGTCAAAAACATTTTCCCCCCTTTTCTTGTTGGTGAACAAGCAGATGACATTGCTAGAAGAATAAACGGAACATGTGCGTGTGTGCCTATATCCTTGCTAAAAATCAATGAGAAGTATAATATGCTCTAGTAACTTGACCATCTCACTATAATCTCTGTGAAGTTATTTTGAAAGGACTTCCCTTTAACAAATATTTAGACCAGGATTATTCTTTCAATCTGCTAGATCATTTGTATTACCAAAAGATTAGACTCTATGTACCCAAAGTTGGAAGTAATTTCTCTCTGTCCATCATGTCCTTTAGAGATCAGTCCCGATGTAAGAAGGTGACCTATCATGTCTAAATTTGAAATTACAGATCTTCTAAACTGTAGTTTGCTGACTTACCCTTGGGCAAACTTTGGCAATAGAACCCATTAGGGATGAAGAAACAATGCATTACTCACATAAGATTAGAAATAAGAAGGGCTTTCAGGAATGTGCCACCTGTCTCAAAGAAAAGTACTAAATTAGTCAATAAATCTGTATATTAAATGTTTGTGTCATAGATTCATTTACATTAAAAATGAAATAGTTTTCCTTTATGACAGAGGCTTATGTATCACTTACTTTATTTTAACATGAAATGCTCATAAAGATATAATGAATTCTGGTAGCTAGAATCCATACAATGTTTTAGTTAGTCCAGGACTCTCCTGGGACACTGTGACCTTAACCTTACCGCTAACTAACACTGCCCACCCTCACTTTCAAAAGCATCTCTGTTTAGACAAAAATACATATCATCCTACATAGGATACATCTTTGGTAACTATTATATATTTGCTTCATTTCAATTTCTTTTTGGGGGGGAAAGTTTATTGAAAGTAGCAAAAGAAATCATGGGTAATTTATTCCCATTTTACTCTGTATATGAAAACCAACTACTCACAGGCCATTTTAAAAATTCAGATCAGAAGCTAGAGGGTCCTAATTTGATAAATTTGTTATCACAATGTTACACATTTGAAAATAACGTAGGGCATACCCAAGGGAAGAAAGGATTAAGACATAACAATATTAGGTGAAGCTAGGTTGCATAATCAGGATTGTACGTATAAACAGAGGAAAGAAATTCGGGAGAAGAATTCTAAAATATTCAAATACTTCTAGAGAAATTGAACGAAATGAAACAATTCTTTAAAACTGAATTCCAAATATTTTGTGTCTTCTCCCCATGAACCACGTTTACTTCTCTAATTTTAAGAGCTCAGCTATTAAATATTAATAACCATGAAAATTAATCAGGCACATTCTAACTCATAAATGACTTTATGAAACCTAATAAAGGCTTCAAAATCGTCTTTAGGGTGTAGTCCAAAACAGTATATACAGCATATTGTACCTTGCTTATTAATTATGTATTTGCACATGTCTGCAGAGACAGAATTTATTATTTCAGAAGGTGAGGAATAAACGTGAGTCTAGATTTCTCTGGGAATACTGATGAGTAAATTTTAATTAATCTCCACATTAAACAGTTTGGAACTCAGATATCTTTTTCCATAAAATTGGCAAATGGACTAACCAATATGAAAATGTTGGCAATGATCTCTCTGTCTTATCCCTGCTGTGACTTCCTCTATGCAGTTAATAGCTTCACAGTTGATAAGGCTTATCTACATAAACACAAACAAATAAGCATTATCATACACTCCAAGAGAATGCTAAACTGTAAAACACCAAAAGAAACAATTTTAACACACACACACAAACGCATGCGTACCCACACAGACACACACACACACACAAGTATTTGTTTTACTTTACTCTTAAGCAAGAAATTCCAAATAAGTTCACAGAGAGTGAAATACTAATTTTCCCAAAAAGATAATAACCTTGTTTCAAGAACACTGCCACATGATTGAGCTGCCTGGAAGCCACTAGCAATAGCCTCACTTGTATTTCTATTCTTAAGTCATACCTTTATGCTGTTGTATATATGAATCATTTAGACCATTCTCAATTAATAGTACAAATAAAAGGAACAATAAATTCCCTACACCTATGACCTTATAGTGCTTCCCATAAAAGACTTACGCCCATAAAAATAAAGCAGACACATGTTTAAAAGATGAAACTAATGGTTGAAAAGTTCACCTTTCTCACTCGTACAGTCTTCTTGTTCACATGAGGTAAAGTATGTGAAAGAGCCAGCAAAAGAGTCCGATAAGGAAAAGAATAGCTAAGTAACAAATCTGAGGTGTTTGGTGCCTGAGTCATTTCATTATATTTTGAAATTTACAGTTATATTTCTATGTTTCTCAACTACAAAAATCAAAGATAATTTGTCTTGCTTTGTGTGATCTACTTAAGCAGCGTCTTCTCAAATTACAAATAAGTGAAGGCATACCATTTCTAATGACATCATGTCTAAGCAAAACAATGCCTAATAGGCCTATAATAATTTATTATTTTACTATCTGGCACTGACCAAAAGGAATTATGAGAACCTCGTCTCGACCTGACTCCAGCATGTGCTGCACGGTTACACCCCAATGCTCTTTAGTTCCCCCTTTCACAAACACGACCCCAAATGACCTTGGATCGGAACTGCATGCTATGATTTTCAAAGTCAACTGAAACAAATTCTAATATTATCTGTCAAACTTGAGAGATCATTTATACTAATAAAGCTGCCTGAATGGCTGACCTGCAACTTTAAGTAAAAATTTAAGTAAAGCTCCATTCACTGACATCTTAAAGTAAAAATCATTCAAAATAATTCATATTTTTATCCCCAGATTCAGATAAAGAACAATAAAATACAAGAGCAATCTCTTCTTCAAATATAATTTGTTTGAACTACAGTGTATTTTTTTAAATGATGCAAATGTGGGGATCACCTGTGGGGGTGCAGTGGGATAAGCCTCCCACTCTTGCTTTTGGCTTAAGTCATGAATTCAGGGTCCTGAGATGGAGCCTCCTGTTGGGCTCTGCACTCCACGCGGAGTCTGCTTGAGATTCTCTCTCCACCCCTCCTCCTAGCCCACTCACGCTCTCCCTCTAAAATAAATAAATAAATACATCTTTAAAAAAAAATAAATGATGCAAATTTTGAAATTTGGAAGATTTTCATAAAAAACCTATTTCTGGCTGCTTGTTAATAATAACAATAATAATAATAAATCTAACTGCATATAGGTTGCACCGCAACACAGCAAACTTTCTAGATAGTGCACTTATCTTCAGTTTAACAGAGTTCTTATCATTATTCCCCCTAAACCATCAGAATTTACCTTTATACTTCAATATGTAAATAAACACACATCAATTACATGAGCTTCAAAATGCTATTTTTTTCCCCTTCTACATTTCTAATATTTGCCTCAGCTTCTTATTGTTTTGGGATTTTGGTGTTTTCTTTTTCAGTTTATTTCTAATATGGGCTGTACCTACAAGTTTTTCTATTTCTCTCTACAACATTTCACAATGAAGTTAATGGGAACAATGTGGTGTTAAAAGGAACAACGAAAGAACTAATAGCGTCCTTAAGTGGTTTGTGTTTGTCGAGCTCAAGAATGCCATCATGGCTGGATCAGAAGGAGCAAGACTCAGAGTACGAAGCGACAAGATCAAAAAGGCAAAGCTGTGTACATTGTAGGAGGTGGGCCATAGAGGCAGACTGATCCAACTGTAGGCTATCTAGGTATTTAACCCCTTTCCACATAGGCTTAGTCTCTGGTGATAGAACCACCATCTATTCTTCTAAGACAGAAGCTTGGGATTGACCTTTTCCTTTATTCTTTCTCTCACCCTGGGCTTCCAATCAACAATGGATTTCTCTCAACTCAGTCTACCTTACTCCATTCATTCCACAACTTCCTCAGATGAATCTCTCTTCTGGACAACTTGCTACATGTTCTAACTGGTCTTCAGGTCTCCATTCCTTTTCCCCTTCAAATCTATCCTCATTATACACTTAGACGCAAATTTTCCTAATGCAGGATTTTATTTTACTTCTTCACTTAGAATCCCTTCAGTGGGCCATCTTCATGGTTATTGATCTGTAGTCATCCAAATTCACGGATGGATGGATCTGTACTCATCCAAATTCATGTCGAGGCCTAACCTCCAATGTGTCTGGATTGGGATATAGAGCCTTTGAAGAAGTAATTAAGATCAAGTGACGTCATAGAGTACAGCTCTAATCCAATGGCACTAGTGTCCTTATAAGAAGAGGAAGAAACACCCAGGATGCTCGTGCACAGTTATAAGGACATGTGAGGACACACAGAGGCCTTAGGAGAAAGCAAAACTCCCAACGCTTTAATCTTGGACTTCTCACGTCCAGAACCTTGAGAAAATAATTTTTTGTCCTTTAAGCCAGCCAGTCATGGTACTTTGCTACGGCAGCCCTACCCAGTGATTACAGACATTATAAAATCCAATATTCTGAACAGGATAGTCAAGGCCATTATTTTGCCTCTACACTCCTCATCTTTTACTACCATCTGATTTCTCCTTTAACTTCCCATGTCACTGATGCACATGTGCGCAATCCCATACTTGCCCCCATGTCCACGCTAACCCCTTAGGCTCTGATGCTTTCCTGATGCCTTTCTCCTATGCACATTAAGACTTAGCATAGATCTCATCCCCTGTGTTTCCCAGTCCACCTCAGGCTACATTAGGACCCCTGCCTTTTAGGCCTTCAGCTATCCACCTCACTCTCACTGCAGACCTGTTTATACAACTTCCCCATTAAGCATTCTTGTAGGGAGCAACTCTTAGTCATGTTTAAGTTCCTGGCCTTTAGCCTGATTCCTGACCCAGCAGCATATGTGGAAGCTTCTCTAGTAATAGCTTATCTCTGTGGTTAATTTGAGTCTATTTGTGCTATCAAACCTGGACTTGCTTGGCATCAGTTTTCAATGCTCATTTCACATACATAAGCTTTTAATAAAAGCTTACTGCAATGCAGAAACCCTGGATATTTGTGGGGTGTTTGACAAGTGAAAACTGAACTTCTTTTATCAAAGTGATTTTATAGACAAAACAAAACAGAGAGGCTTTTGGGTTTTCTTGTACTTTTAGTTTGAAATCAAGGGTCTTAAAACTACTCATAATTTAACTGTACCTCTGGACTAGAAGTAGAACTACTTGTACATCATACACTCTCCCTAGAATGTGGAATTATTAATGAGAGTGCACTTTCTTGGACTTATAATGACCGATTCAAGTGGAGTCGTGCAGTGCTTCTAAGAAGTAAGCCACATCACGCAGTCAGTATTGTTGCAGACACTTACTTGCTATTGGAATTTCTTTTCTTTTCTTTTCTTTAAAAGATTTTATTTATTTATTTGACAGAGACAGAGATCACAAGTAGGCAGAGAGAGGGGGGGAAGCAGGATCCCTGCTGAACAGAGAGCCCGATGCGGGGCTCGATCGCAGGACCCTGAGATCATGACCGGAGCCGAAGGCAGAGGCTTAACCCACTGAGCCACCCAGGTGCCCCTTGCTATTGGTATTCCTGATGAAATATCAAGTTCTCTCTCACAAAATAAATCAGTGGTCTTCTTCACTCAAATGTATATCCATAAAAAGTTAAAAAAGATTTTTCAAAGATCCAAATTCTGCGAAGAGGTACTTCCTCTTTTTCTTGTCTTTCCTTTTTTTTCCCCTCCACTTTGAAGGATACTTCATTCCTAATTATGTTTTATAATCAAAGCAAGTTGCCATAGAGAACAAGAACAAGAGTCAGTGGGCACCTGCATGGCTCACTGGGTTAAGCCTCTGCCTTCAGCTCAGGTCATGATCTCAGGGTCCTGGGATTGAGCCCCACATCAGGCTCTCTGCTTGGCGGGGAGCCTGCCTCTCTGCCTACTTGTGATTTCTCTCTATCAAATAAATAAATAAAATCTTGGGGAAAAAAAAAAAAAAAAGAGCAAGAGCCACAAAGTTAAGGCACAAAAATGAGAGGAAAGTCAGGACAAAATTCTATTCAGGTGGTAGAAGGAACTGAATTGCCCCCCACCCCCAACTGTAGTTTCTTGTCCTAGTCTTCTGTGAACATCCGATTACTCAAGTAACAGATGACCCAAGTAATTTGTGTTTGGTATGGCATGGATCACTTTTACCTTTTGGGTAACATATACACCCTACAGGTTGTTTAGTTCAGCCTGACAACAAAGTGAATTAAAATTTCTTGTAGAGGAAATGGCAAATGGTGAAGGATGACACGGCGCAATCCCAAGACTAGCTCTTGTGAACACTCATTCCAGGCCAGCTGCACACAGGCAAAAGGAAGTTGCCCGTCTGGCCTCACCCTATTCACACTAACCTTTTCTATCCTTTCCTCAGGGTGAAGAAGACTCCATTACCTTTCTTCGTTCTAGCTTCTAAGTAACAAGGCAAACAACTTGGGTCTACTATCGAACTCTCTCCTTCCTTGTCTTTTCATAGTAAGACAAGTTTAAAGGCTTCCCCCCAAAATGGAAGAATTAATTTCCATTTTAGTGCATGGTAGTTACTTCTGACAATGAATATTTTCTAATTCTTCTGTAGATTAATAGACCTCATGTGTTTATAATATACTTTTTTAATTTTTTTATTCATACTGAAATGGAAAATAGTTTTAAAGTGTTTGGTTACTGCTAAAAGCAGTATGTACATTTTTTTTTTCTGTTAGAAATGAATCATACTATGTTCTGTGTGATATTTAACAATGGTTCATTTACTATGTGTAAACAAACAAAAGATGTTAGGACTCTGTAAAATTGCAGCCATTACTTTTATAGTAGAACATATGGAATTGTTTTATCGAGTTTCAAAGTGCAATTTGAGCTAGAGGAAGGGGAAAAAAGGATCATTTGAGATTTTACATTGCTTTAGGACTTTTTTGTGTGCTCACACATAATATACAATATTAAAAGAGCTGGAAAAAACCAGCATAGAATTCGTGGTTATTTCCTTCCAGGGGCAAACTGTGACGGTACTTCTCTTTTAACATTTTTGAACATTTTATTCAAAGAGAAAATACTATTAATTAAAAAATTAAGTAATTTTAAAAGTCGTGATTGTTATAAAGGCTGGTCCAGGATCACAGATCCAACTTCTTTCATTAGCTTGACCTCGACAACCTGGAGTGGAAGGCAGGTGCAATGTCAGGAGGGCATCTGGGTCTGGGATCAGATGTGCCTGAGCACACTCAGGGGGCAGCACCAGCCAACCCTTCCAGGTTAGTTTCCACAGCCCAGTTTTGGAAAGACAGGGAGAATCCGCAAAGGACTGAGACACAAAGCTTGTAACAAAATTAAAATTTGAATTCAAATTTAAGTAGTGCCAAACACCACTTCTTTCATGCAGAATCTCTGTCAGGTCCCGTGGCATCAGATGTTCTAGCTCTACTCGCCCAAAGATTGAAACTGAGGCACTGGTTTTCTTTTGAAATTGAAGCACCGCCATGTGGGAAAAAATGTTTGGTTTGGTTTTTGTCAGGGATTTGGTACTACAGAGACTTCAAAAATTCTGAGATTCTGGAAAGAACCTAGATGTCCATCAATAGATGAATGGATAAAGAAGTGGTATATATACAATGGAATACTATGCAGCCATCAAAAGAAATGAAATCTTGCCATTTATGATGACGTGGATGGAACTAGAAGATATTATGCTTAACGAAATAAGTCAATCGGAAAACAAGAACTATCATATGATCTCCCTGATATGAGGAAGCGGAGATGCAACGTGGGGGGCTTGGGGGGTAGGAAAAGAATAAATGAAACAAGATGGGATTGGGAGGGAGACAAACCATAAGAGACTCTTAATCTCACAAAACAAACTGAGAGTTGCTGGGGGGAGGGGGGTTGGGAGAAGGGGGTGGGGTTATGGACACTGGGGAGGGTATGTGATGTGGTAAGTGCTGTGAAGTGTGTAAACCTGGCGATTCACAGACCTGTACCCCTGGGGCTAACAATATATTATGTTTATTTAAAAATTAAAAAAAATTTTTTTTTAAATTCTCAGACTCTGAGTTTTCAATTGGCATTATTATTTGTAGTAAAAGGCAAACCATTTTGTGATATTCGGCATGAAGAGTAGGGGGTGGAGAGATTTCACTATCTCCGCAGTATCTCTTTATCTCTTTTTTCTGTCAGGAATATACAGATTTACTTTTGGTAAGCATTCTTCTCGCATTTTTAGGATGTGCTTTACCTGGGATTGGAATCATTCTTAGCCATTAGTGCCATTAAACTAACTGAATGCCAGAAGGGAAAAAAGGCGAAAACAAAAGAACAAACAAATAAATAAGTGAGAGGAAAGGGAGTTAGTAAGCTTAGAGTTCCAAAGAGCTGCTGTTCCTGCTGTTTTTTTTTTCTTTCTGAAAATATTCTGAATGCTGACAGATGAGTACATTATTCCAAAATCTATGAGGACCTGTAAAAGAATATATTTAAATAATTTGTGTTCTAGTCTTATGGAGAAGGGTCTTCCCAAGGCAAGAAGAATTCTGATCCTACTGAGGTTTTGTGGCTTCTTAGCCTACACAGTGTCCAGCTGTGCTAGAAAATGTGTGGCAACGTATACTTGGAAAGAATCCTGAAATTTTCTAAACTCCGAGATTGGATTATCCAAGAAGCGTTTCCTATTAAGAGTACTTCTTATCATTTTCACTGGTGGCAAACTCTGTATTCAAACCCTTCTCTCTCCGACACTTAATAGTTTCTATTCCACAGTTTCCCCTGCTGGGTTTAAAAATGCAGCTGGCTTCCCACTGTGCTGGTTATTTCATTAAGAGGAAAATGTTGAAGTGGTGACATTGTCTATAATCTCTCTTACAATTCTCTGTTAATTACTAATGTAAACAGTATGTGGGTGACTGTTCCTTATGTGGTCTATCAAGATGTTTTCAACATCGGCAGAATGAAATGACACTGGAGACAAAATTCACAAGGATAAGACCCTTTCCTCTAAAAATCTGGGAAGATTATCATTTGACCTTTCCTACTCAAAATCTTTTCTCTATAGAATAGAGAAAATCTACAAAATTTGATTATTCAATACCAAACCTAAAGGAATGATCTGTGAAAACATTCCTAAGCCACATTCTTAAGTGACATTTTCATAGCTCAAAATTCAGCCTTTTGCTTCGGTGTAGATGAACTCCTAAGCAGAAAGCAAACACTTTGAAGAAATGGCAATAGCACTGGTTATATTGTATAATATACAGTACTATGCCTAGCATGGTAATTTCTATTGATGGGTAACCCTTTTCTGATCTTTCATATAAAATACCACATTATCTTTGGATGAGGGAATGGAGAGTTTTGATTATCTTCCCAGCAACTATTTCTCTCATTTTATCAAGAACATACAGCAGTACCTTTGGTGAGCATTCTTTCTTCATTTTTAGGCATGTTCTTTACCTGAGATCAGAATCATTCTTAGGTCCAAAGATAATTTTAAAGTAAGAAAGTGATGGCATTCTTACTTAGGGCTATGAAGCCTAAGCAGTTGGGTAGCAAAAAGAGGCTGTATATACTATAGAAATGAGACCTAAGATTCCAGAAATTAAAGAAATGAAAGCCCCCCAACCCCAGCCAAAAAAAAAGAAAAAAACAAAAAACACACTCCAAGTTTCAAAGGTAAACTTGATGTGTATTAAAGTTTTTCCCAGAACCAGACCTCTTTACCCAGAAATAAAATCTCTCATGTAGGGGAAGGAGCAGAGGGAGAAGGAGAGAAAATCTCAAGCAGAGTCCCTGCTGAACATGGAGTCTGACATGGGGCTCGATCCCATGACCCTAAGATCACACCCTGAGCTCAAGTCAAGAGTGGGACTCAGTGCGGCTGGGTGGCTCAGTGGGTTAAAGCTTCTGCCTTCGGCTCAGGTCATGATCCCAGGGTCCTGGGATTGAGCCCCGCATCGGCTCTCTGCTCAGTGGGGAGCCTGCTTCCTCCTCTCTCTCTGCCTGCCCCTCTGCCTATTTTGTGATCTCTGTAAAATTAAAAAAAAAAAAAAAATCTTAAAAAAAAAAAAGTGGAACTCTTAACCGACAGAGCCACCGAGGTACCCCGCAAATAAAAATATTTTTAAATAAAAGAATAACATAAATGGATAATAAACATATCCCTTTATTTCTTAATAAATGAGAGAAAAAGTAAAACTGAAAACTTGAACCATCAGATAATATTTAACTATCAGATTCCTGGGTAAATATATATAGTATTTTCCTTGAAATTAATCTGCATCCTAGAAATACACATCATAAATACCCTATACACTTATATTTCAGAAGTTATGTTCCTTCTATTCGTCTGTGTGTGCGTGTGTGTGTACACAAGTATGTCAGCAGTGTTGACATACTACTTGCAGAGCTGCCCCTCTGGGATATGTTGAGTTCATGCTATCACCATCAAAACAACATTTCCTTCAGTCAATTTCTGTAAGAAATTATGATATAGCCGACGAAAAAATCTAGGAGTGAAGATTTATGGTGCAGCTTCTTTTTATCATTTGCTAACTGACATGCTTTTATAATGCAATTACAGCTATCCCATACGTATCCAGCTGCAACACTCCAAGAATGATCTTTTCCTTTGTGTGCACGAATGTGTAACATTGTAGATATGTGTTTCTACTTCACAACTTTCACTGAGACACATTTTCTGCTGGTTTGCAAGAGGCTCATATCCCACTCTAATATCCATGTGGGCTTGCCATGCTTTTATTAATTTATTCCTTTCCACTTCTATAACTTTCAGTGAAATATTGTAATACACATAATGTTTGTTGTTATAGTTGTAGAATTTTTTTTATTATGTCACAGCAGGGAAATGCTATTGGAGGAAATAATTAAATGTAAAGTCATTTGAAGGACTCTACAATTTCTTTAGAACTCAAGTTGGAAAGTAATTCAGAATTATATCTCCTCAGGCAAGGATGATCTACTTGAATTCCTTGAAAAGGTGAAGGGCCTTTTATTATGATAAATTTTGCAGAGACTAATTTGTGAAAAAGAAGTACATTTTTTCTGACTCTAATTTCTAAAATACCTGCAGAGAAATAAGTCCCACATTCTAGAAGGTTGTCAGGGATCAAACTGGTCATAGGTATTTTTATACTGTAATGTGAAGAAAAAGAATATTTCTGATTTGTTTAGAGAAAAACAGAAAAATTTTTTATATAAGCTAAAAATGTATAGATATAACATATATCAGAAACACATAGGTCATATATATCACATTCAATGATGTTGTCTATAGCCAGGCTTTAGTGGGCTTCATGGGTATAATTCTGAAAATAAAGCAAGAACATCTATTATCATGAAACAAATAAGTCAAAGTTACTAAATTAGGAGATAATATTGGAATACTACTTTTAATAATAAGATGCTCATATTGGTAGAGGACTGTCATGAACCTTTTATATATCATGAGTATAGTATATTTGAGAAATGAATTCAAGTCTTCAGAAGTATATTAATTAAATGTAAAATGCCCTGAGTTGCTTAGGTGGTCAGTGGTAAAAGTTTGGGAGCATCAAAGTGTTTCTGAATAAATCGATAATGTAAATAATTCTAGCTGAAAATATTCTTTTCAGTTAAATATCATCTCACATTCAAACCTATAGTTCTCCAGTTTCCTCGTTTTGTAACACCCCTGTCTTTTTACCTTTTTTACAGCTTCTAAAGTATGTGTTCTTTTTATATTGTGGTATTCCTGCAGACTTCTTTTCTTTACCAACCATTTACTTTCTCAATATACTAATAAGTCCAAGAAACAGCTCCAAATGTTTATTTCTGTAAGGTTGATAGAACCAACAGTTACGGGTACTAGTATTTTGGAAAGACTTCAAGTCTTTTCAAGCCAAAACACACATACGTATATTTATCTATTGAAATCAGCCCATATGCAGAAAAACATATTTTGCTTTGCTACTTAGTAAACCTAATTACAAATAAATATGATTTACATATCTTCCTGCTATACATGTGATAAAGTAAATATCGAATTTTATGGAAACCACCACCAATTAGTGCTCTTTTTCATTTAACAAATATTAGGATAATAGTTATTCCCCAACAACTTGGGAAATAACATTTCTCACAGAGTTAAAGTACTTTCATATCAGCACATAATGGGAAGATTCAAAAGGTATTACACAGAATGATTTTCTAACTATACTTGGTAGCAATTTTTTCATATTTGACTGTATTTGGTAATATTTTTAATAACAAAGAAACAATGAATCAACTAAAGCTTATGGCTAGTAGAATATTCATGGAGAAAAAATTAGCAATGCTTTTAGCACAATTGTATTTTTATAAGATATGAAAAATTTAAAAAAAAACCCAAACAAGAATAGAATTATAAAATAAAGCAAAGTTACTATAATTCAGTACAAATAAAGATCCACTTTAATCTATATAACTTATTAGCAAAAGCTTTCTGAACATTCATGCCATCTAAAATTTCATTGTATAAAACATTAGAAATTTTAAAGCATTCTTTACTTATATTCAAGTTTAATTAAGAAAGGCTGGCATGATATATTTTCTCATTTACAAGTATTTCAAAGTACTCATGTGATGTATTTAGTTTCTAACTCATGAGCCTTCCCTGTTCCATAGTTTACATATTGACATTCATTTTATTTTATTTTCATATGCCATGTAAATTTCAACTTATTCCCCATCATAACCAATGTTTGTTTTTATTTTTACTGAAGTATTGCTATAGTTAACTGTGTTGCCACAAAGTCCAAAATGTTAAAAACAAAATCTTATTTCATAGGTTTTTTTTTTATTAAGATTTTATTTATTTATTTGACAGACAGAGATTACAAGTAGGCAGAGAGGCAGGCAGAGAGAGAGAGAAGGTAGGCAGGCTCCCTGCTGAGCAGAGAGCCCAATGTGGGGCTCGATCCCAGGACCCTGAGACCATGACCTGAGCCGAAGGCAGAGGCTTAGCCCACTGAGCCACCCAGGCGCTCCAGGTTTTTTTTTTTTTTTAAACTAAATATTTCTTCACAAGTACTCAACTGTTTTTGCCTGAAAAGTTATCCTAAGGCAGAATCTAAATAAATGTCATATCATTTAATAAGTTCCATTTAATAAGTTCCATGCCATGTTTTCATTATTTGTATGTGAAAAAGATAGGCAACCACTAATAGCGCATGTGTGTGGGGGATGAACCTATACACTCATACATATACACATGTATATTTTCTTTTCAGTAAAAGGGACTGGCTCACACTTGTTTTATAGCTTAGTCTCTTTTATAAAAAAAAAATAGTGCACATTTTAGACAGAGCACACAAGGCGATGGATTGCAATAGTTATCATGGATTTTAGAGCGGGACCGCCTAGGGTAACATTTCAGCTTTGGAGATACCATGTAACTTTTGGATGTTAATTAAACTCTGTGTGCCTTAATTCCACCATTACTGAAGAATGACAACAGCATCCATTACACAGGAGTAAGGGAAGAATTAAATGTGTTAATTCATATAAAGTGCTTAGAACATTGTCTGGGTTACAGGAAGTTCTCAAAAAAATCTTGCTCATAAAATAGTTAGAGCTGAATATTTAGTATTAGTTATACAATCAGCTCTGTCGTGGCAATGCTTGTTTTTCCAAGAAGCATTAAATTATCTAAAGCACCTCATAAACACAATTGATTCAAATAAAAAAGAAGCTGAGAGTCTCGAGACCTTTGGATTCAATAATTAAATTATTTCTACCAAAAACGTCAATAAAAAATATTTGCATCTGGCTGTAATTGGATATGGATAAAACCTGAGCCAAACCAATCCAATCTTTGGTTGAATGTTCGCATAAGAATAAATGAGTTTCTTTTCTCACCTTCATGATCATCATCAAGAGCATAGTTCTTAAGCATTTTAAATACCTTGTCATTTTATCACCCTTGCTATAATGGACAAAGTCTTAAATCTCCCAAATAAGACAGTGTACGGACTTAAATTCTTCAGCAAGTAAATTCCTATGTGTTTTCACTACCGCATTAGTATAATGGGAGTGATAACAACAGGTGTTGCTTAGGGTTATGGGGAAGAATTGAAGAACTAATGAAACGTGAATTCTTTACCAGAGTTTATGTCAAATAAGAAGCACACAACAGGGGCGCCTGGGTGGCTCAGTGGGTTAAGCCTCTGCCTTCGGTTCAAGTCACGATCTCAGGGTCCTGGGATCGAGTCCTGCATCGGGCTCTCTGCTCAGCAGGGAGCCTACTTTCCCCTCTCTCTCTGCCTGCCTCTCTGCCTACTTGTGATCTCTGTCAAATAAATAAATAAAATCTTAAAAAAAAAAAAAGGACACAACAAATGTATATAGGTATTATTATTACCAGTAACAATATATTTCCTATTTATATAAGGCATATTATACCCTGAATATTAAAACTACAGCTAGAGGTAAAATGCCTAAATAATCAGCAGGCAAGTAAAGGATATTTTCCTAAAAATCTAACTCAATGGTTATATTGATCAATTTTGTAAGGTTGGTTTCTTATTAAAACTTTACTCTTCTTTAACCAACAAATGATAAATTGGACTATATATATTTTATGTATGGATTTGAATCTTACTCTTTCTAATGTACTAAGAAATGAAAAGAATCTTTCTGATAACCAAAATTATTTTTAAATATTTTCAAAATATTTTTAAAAAATTTTTGAATATTTTTAAAATGTGTCTGAGAAGGAAAAAAAAAAGGCTAAAAAATAAAAAAAATCATGGGCTTTGTGGCCAAAAGGAGCAGTCACATTTATACCATCATATATCAAGTAATTTTAAGTGAATTTCTTAAACACCATGTACCTCAGCCTCCTCATCAGTAAAATGCAACATAAAAGGCAGTAAAAAATATTTTGAGATCCACACCCCAGTAGCCTTAGCAATCTTTAAAATCACCGTAATGACAAGGCAACTGAGGTATTATTCTGAATGTCTGTTAAATCTCATCAGAACTTATACTCTTCCAGAGTCCTGTGGTATCCAATTTAACCAGTGACAGAATTGATGTTCATAACCTGCTTCGTCCTTTTCCATATGAATTTAAGCTATACTGAAGTTGATTACTACAGTGTTTTTATCCTGTATAAATAAAGAGACAATTTTATCTCCCCTTTACAGAAAACTATATTTCTTTCCTTGGTGATATCTTTTAAACATTTTCCATAAGATGTCAAGTTCTACAGACTGACCACAAAGTGTAAAAGTACCTAAAAAACTGGAGATCGGGAAACAGCTAATGTGATCATTCACTACAAATGAAAAAAAAAAAGTGATTCTTAGATTTTATCAATCAAATGAGCTTAGGGGATACAGTCAACCATACTGTAATGACTTTGAATGGTGACAGATGGCAAGTACACTTACCATGGTGAGCATTTCATAACATAATTGTTGAGTCGCCTTGTTGCATACCTGAAGCTAATACAATATTATATGTCAACTATACTTCAATAAAAATAATCATTCACTCATGAAGAAAACTCCAGATGATTTTAAAACTCAGTATTATGCAACATAAAAGAATGAAGACAAACATAACTAATGTTCAGCCATAAGCAGAAATGAAAAAAACATATTTGCTAAAACATCAATTCTTCTACCCTTTTGTCTCGTGAACTCTTTAACTCTTAATATAAATAAGATTCTCAAAGATTATCAGTTTGTGTAAGTTATGTTATTATGTACCATGTCAGAAATTAAAACTGAGAAATTTTTTTAAAAGTAAATTATTTCTACAGTCTTGGTCTCTGCTAAGATGGCATCAAATTTACCTACCATTGCTTTGGCACAATCAGTGGCTATATCTAATACAATGAAATAGGCAAACAATAAGTTAGAGGTATTATGAAAATAGTTTTGACATTGTGGATCCCTGGAAAAAACTCAGGAATTTCAAATTCCCATAAACCATACTTTGAGAACGGCTGCATGAAGAGTTAATATTTCCCAAGTTCTGGAAGAGACAGCCAACAAGATTCCCTTTAGCTTTTATCCTAACCTATCCTGAATTAGTTTAATCACTTACTAAACTCTTAAGGTTCAAAGCACACATACGCAATATAATTTCATTCAAACTTAAATGAATAGCAAGCAATACTGCAAGCATTTCAGTAAGACATTATCAAATGTATTCTCAGAATTGAAATGGGCTGATATATTAACAAAGAGGTAAATGTCTTCCAGACAGGAAATTCCCAGCTTCTCCATATTCTCTACATTTCAGATTTGATAATGAGATTTATCTTCCTTCCTTCCTTCATTTCGTTTCCTTTTCTCCTTAATAAACATGCACACAAAGAGTAATTCTTAAGGCAAAGAGTTATATATTATAGTTTCTATGCCCATCTGTTCTTTTTACTGCATAGAACAGTCAATGGAAAATCCCTGATATGAGGGATTATTTTTGATCTGTTATAATTCATAAGAGAAATGCAAGATATAATGTAATAATTCTGTTAAAGGAATGAAGGAGAATACTAAAATTGAAAAACTCATATATATATATATATATATATATATGCACAGTTATTGCAGAACATTTATTCAGTTATGTACACACAGAAACTGCCACTGACATTTCTTCTTCGACAGCTATTGTAAGAATTCTTAACCTCACCGGGATTGAATACAACAAAAACCAAGATCTTTTTGTCAGCTATAAAATCCCCTGTAGTGGTACCGATATAAACTGAAATCTAACTTTTCCAGAAGGGTGAGAAACAACTTTCTTTATGCTTTCTTCCCTTCCTCACTCCCTCCCCCACTCTCTTTTTTTGCATGTTCCCACTGTGACTAAGGACATATGACAATGTAACCTTGATAAAATGCTGGTAGAAGATTAAAAGTAAAACTCCGATCACTCATTTAAGTAGGAAAAAAATCATCTTACTTTACATATTTAACATCTCACTCGACAGGAAAATCTAAAGAGGGTATTTATTAAATGTCTAGATTATGATCTTTGATTCCAAAAGAATTCAGGATGCAAGAAACATATTTATATCCATGTTTCCAGAAATAACTACTTTTTCTTTTATACTGTACCCACTGAAATGCCCAATAAATCTAATCTGATTTTAAAAATTCACTTTTGGGCACCTGGGTGGCTCAGTGGGTTAAAGCCTCTGCTTTCGGCTCAGGTCATGATCCCAGGGTCCTGGGATTTAGCCCCACATCAGGCTCTCTGCTCAGCAGGAAGCCTGACCCCCCCCACCCAAACCTCTCTGCCTACTTGTGATCTCTGTCTGTCAAATAAATAAATAAAACCTTTTTAAAACATTCAATTTTTAGCTTAAAACAATGCATTAAGAATAGACATATATAGAGAAAATGTATTTATTTATCATTGTGTGGTGTGGGAAGAAGATGGGGGTGTTATCCGTAATGGGCATCAGGGTCTTTTTTTTTTTTTTTTTAAAGATTTTATTTTTTATTTGACAGACAGAGATCACAAGTAGGCAGAGAGGCAGGCAGAGAGAGAGGGAGGAAAGCAGGCTCCCTGCTGAGCAGAGAGCCCAATGCGGGGCTCGATCCCAGGACCCTGAGATCATGACCTGAGCCGAAGGCAGAGACTTTAACCCACTGAGCCACCCAGGTGTCCCTGGGCATCAGGATCTTAATGTGGTGATGGATATATTCTAAAACTGATTTATGGTGAAGTTGGTAAACTGGCAAATTTACTTAATATATCATTATACTTCAAGTGAGTGGATTATACGATATATATGTTATATGATATATAAAATATGATAAACAATACATGATATATAAAAATGTCTCAACAATATTATATTAAAAGATGAATGTAATGAGTGAGAGAAGCCAGATACCAAAAAACATATGCCATATGAATTCATATATTTAAATTGTAAAATGGGCAAAACAAGGTATTAGAAGCTCAACAGCAGTAAAACTTGGGGCAAAGCGTGGAGTATGGCTGGTGCAGAGTTTAAAGGAACACCTTTGAGATGCTGTTAATGTTCTATGTCTTAACCTGAGCTTGGTTTGTGAAAATCCACTGAGTTGTAGATATTTATATGTGCAAATTTCCATATGTATATTATACCTCAATAAATGTACACTATGTACACATACATATATACTTGTTCACAAATGCCTTTTCAATTTGAATAATAGAAACAATTCCACATAAAGTAATACTGTTACACCACATATTTAAAATATGTGTCCAAAAAGATGGCATGAGGAAGACATATGATACTCAAACTTCCCGCATTTAGATGGCGTTTTTGTCCAACTACTAAGAAGAACTCCAACAGGACTTTGTACTGACAACAGGGATAGCGTGAAGCTAGTTTATCATCAGTTTATCGAGGTTTCTTAAGAGCATGTGAACTCAGTCTGTGGGGAGGTTGGTGGGGTGCTTGCCTCAGGAGGTGGCACATTTCAAAGAGGCTTTGGAGAGATGAGATAGTGCAGAGCAGGCACCAATAAGCTTTGGAAGCTATGGCAGAAGAGGTTGGGTAAGGGGTCATTGAAGGGAATCTGTTCCCTCATGCTCTTTTGGGTACCTTATATGCCTCATATATCTTATATATCTAATATATTATAAATCTAATATCACTTTGGTCTCTTCCGGTTCCACCAATGCTGCCATCCTTCAAGGACTAGCTGAACCTTCCCTCTCCAGTGAACACTCTTTAATATTATCTGGCCAAAAGAGCTTTCCTCCTTTTTTTCAACTCCTCAATAAACATAAATGATGTAAAAATAAAACACCAAGCAAATAATCTAGCTGTTTGTGTATTATCTGCCAAAAAGCTATAGGTGTGTGGGCAGGAACCATGCCTGGCTTACTCATCCAGCAAACTTCAAAGTTGTCACGGGGCACTGCACGTTGCGGAATTTCAAGTGTTGGTGGAGTTAAAAATGGAAATATTTCCATTAATAGCTGAAGATAACGCGAAACCTCAGCTGCATTCAAAATGTAAAATTTTTGCAGTTATCAGTTGCCAACAGTCATTTTTCACATTTAGGTTCTAAAGCTGTATGTACCATTTTTCAAATCTCTGAAACGTGTAAATGTAAAATAGAACGAGCAAAAATCACTCAGATAATAGAATTAAGATTTTAAGTGGCATGACACCATCAGAGAGCACATTTAGTTATTTATTTACACACCATTAAACATCAGAAAGTAGTTTTAGGTAAAATCAACAGAAGGTCTGCCCTCTAGAAGCCTGCGATTTACTTTAGACAAGACGTCTCTGGGGTGTGATAATGCGGGTTCTTTAATGTTTAGGGGCAATAAAGAAGATGCAGACGATAACGAGTGAGTGAAAACAGAAGTTCTGAGAAGGATAAGGAAATGTGTTCTGACATTTTAATATATCTTCTAGTAGGATAACGAAAGAAGAAAAAAAGCACAGAACTTCCAGAGGGGATGAAGGCAAAATGGCGACAGAACACACTTGGATCTGAGAAAACAAGGTGTCTTCCACCAGACGGTGAAGGGTCTGGTTCCTCTAGAGAAGGTTTCAGACGGCAAAGTTCTACTGGGGAAAAATATGACATTAAGCCATACCCTTTTGAAACAAGTCCCCAGTTTTTCATGCAAAACTAAATTTTATTATACAGTTTTATTTATGTATTTGTTCAATGTATATTCAAACATCTACTTGAAAACTATTTCATGTCTGTCCTTGCCTGTGACACATCTAATTTATGAGGCTGAAGTGAGTTACGAAGGCTGTTTAACACGGTTATACAAGGATACATGAAAACATTTTGTATTTTGTAATATAATTCTCCGATCCAGAGACACACTTAAAAATGTTTAGACATTGATACAATGTATTTTTAGAACTTTAAATGAGTGAAAGCAGTAACTATCTAAATATCTCTTAGAAGTTTCCCCATTATAATCTAAATTAAAATGGATAATTGAAGCTCTCCGTATTGTTATTATTATGATACATCCACATCATAATTAGAAATTATTAGCATTATTTAATATGCTGTCACTGGCAAAACAGTGAAAGTTCACTAATTATAAAGCAGCCGAAGCAGACATGGCTATCTCATCTCTTGGGAACTTACAAGATAGAACCTGATTTCTTCTAAGAGTCAAAGCATTTAATTTGGGTAAGTATAAATGTAGTGTATTTAACAGTCCAAATACAACCAAAGAATTCGCCTCCATGCAGAATTAACCACAGTTATTTGAGCTGACAACTCTTACTTGAGAAACCACCAGGGGGCTTCCACAAATGATTGACTCAGGGTGCTTAAAGCAATTTTACTCTTCAGATTTGTCACTTTAGAGACACATCCCATATAATTCAGCAGCTTGAGAGGATCCATTGTAACTATTTTTTGCAATAATTATAAGATTAAGGGCTTATTTTGGGAGCCATTAATAATATCAATAAAAGGATTAAAACAATTTCATTGAAAATCATAAAGAGATCAAAGAGCTACTGAAGTTAATGCTTCTGCCACATTTAAAATGAAAAGCTAATCACAGAAAAGCAGAATTTCCTCCTCAACCCACACCTCAAATGGATTCAAAGAATCTATTTTTTTGTTTGTTGAGTCTGGCAGAAATAAATAAAATAAAATAACCATTTAGTCTTAATGCTCATTCATACTCCACATGGAAAACCACTCAGGACAGACACCATTATAACATCTACACATCATGAATTAATTAGGCATAACATCTTTTAGGCATAACATCAGAGAATTTAACCATACTTGGCGGCATGTCAAATGTGTAACAAAAAGAGACACAAAATGAGATATAACATGGAAAGAGCCACACAAGAAGAACCAAATGCAACCAAACTTCCATCACACGGAATCCCCAATTTAAAAACCTTATTTCTCATTAATATTCACCTTAGCATGAATTAGCATTTTAGAAATAGACAAACAAAAGCCCTCAGATTTGCCCAGAGAGACCATCATCCTTCAAGTACACTACAGATGTTTTGATCATCAAAAACTGGGCAAGTTATAATTTCTAGTAACAATTTATATAATTATTTATAAAAAATAAGATACTATCAATATATTAATCATACACAAAGATATACATCAGCATTTTAATCATCAGAATTTTAGACAAAAAGCTAAAAATAATGCAGGCTTTCTCAAACACAAGAAAGATAAGCCTCGAGAACTATTGTTCTTGTTTTATATACTTGAATTTGTGGATTTTTACATATGCCATGATTTCCCCTGTATTTTAAGAACTCCTTACTTAAATAATAGAAGAAAGTAGTTGGCTAAATAGAAATCCTACTGAAAAAAAATATTTACTAAATAAGTAATTTATTCATTATTTTAAAGTTAATCTGTGAGCATATTTACTCAGAAAATATGAAGGCCTATAGTAAATGAATGACTTCACTAATTTCTAAGAAATCATAGTAATATTGAACAAATATTTAAGATATATATATATATATATAAAATATTTAGCTAATTTATCAAGAAATCTTAGTATAATTTAAACCTTTCATAGTATGGATTCCCATTGACCAGTTTTGTTAGAATTGAAGACCTTCTTTTCCTTATCCAGTGATATTATATGATAACTTAAGTTATATTATTTGAATATGGTAATATTTTGAATAGCTTAAATGAATTACATTATATACTAGATAACAAAATAATACTTTTTCATTGTTTTTCAAGGCCAAATAATCATTAATCAATAGTCTTTCATTACACTTTGATTAGTGGTTATAAAAATTATCTATTAACTTTTATTTTTTTCATACACTGACAGAAAATATTTATTAGCAGTAAAATAATTTTTCTATAATTTCTGGAGAGAATTACAAAAGTCTGTTTTGGAAACTGTGAAAAATAAATTCAGTTTTTTAGCTATTGATCCCAGTTCTAGAGAAGTCAGAATACATGATCAAACTTAATAATAATCTAATAAATTTTAATAACTTTCAAATGCCATTTGCAATCTCTAATGCTAGCCTTTTAGTGATATGGGAAACCAGTTAAATTGAAAAATTCTAAAATTTATAATGCTATTTGTGTTCTTACCTATGTTCAGTATGTCACACAGACTCATGGTTAAGAATTTATACTAAATGCACACGCAAAAAAATATCATACCTTTGAGACATAATCTTATAGGCATCTGGCAGATAGCATCGTATGTTCTCCATCTGAGCAGGGTCAGAGTCACAAATTTTGTCATCAGTCCTTCCATAGTTGGCACTTTCTATCATGATGACATCTGTTCCTGGACAGCGGAGCTCTATGGGGTAGCTCTCACAGGACAGCTCTCTGCGGACCACAGCCATGGGAATTGGGGCACGGCTGAAAGCTACCGGAAGGAAAAGGAAGAAATGTTAAGTCATCTTTATTACATACGAAGGAAAAGCACATGTGTTTGCTTTTCCAGTGTTTGGGATAAACTAATACCAAAAAAACAAACCAGTTGCAATTAACCATTTTAATTAAAATAGAATATTTTTCACTTTAGTCACATTATGAGATTTTTAAAAATCTCAGAGTAATAGCTATTTCATAAAACCTTACCTAACACAGTTTTCTTATAAATAAAAGAAAAAGAACACTCAGATTTTCTAAAACTTTGGCTGGTATATGAGGTAAAGTCTCTGTAGAAATATTTATCACGTGCGTAGAGATTCTCAGGAAAACCCCAGGGGTATTGTGTGTGCCTTGTTTCATTTTGTGTTATGGAAACTATTACCAAAAATTGCATTTTTAAAACAGATTTTATTTATTTATTTGACAGAGAAAGAGGGAGACAGAGAGAAAGCACAAGCAGGGAAACACCAGAGGGATAGGGAGATGCAGCCTCCCCAACTGAGCAGGGAGCCCCGGGCAGAGTTCCATCCCAGGACACTGGGATCCTGACAAGAGCCGAAGGTAGATGTTTTACCACTGAGTCATCCAACAAAATCGCATTTTTGTTTTATTTATATAATCTTAAGGATTCTATTTTCATTTTAAAACATGTTTCATTTTGGGGCGCCTGGGTGGCTCAGTGGGTTAAGCCTCTACCTTCGGCTCAGGTCATGATCCCAGGGGCCTGGGATTGAGTCCCGCATTGGGCTCTCTGCTCAGCAGGGAGCCTGCTTCTCCTCATCTCTCTCTCTCTGTCTCTCTGCCTATTTGTGATCTCTCTCTCTGTCAAATAAATAAATAAAATCTTAAAAAAAAATGTTTCATTTTTCAGTATTAATTAACATAATCAGTATACTTTATAATGTAAATACACTGATAATAAGTGTTCTTTAGGAAAATAGAGATTTATATCAAGAAAAATTTAATTTTCCTTCAGCTCTCTCCACACACTCTCCCCCACTGTCAAGAGATAACCAGTTAACATTGCGGTGACCTTCCTATTAGAATTTTCTACAGAAAAATGAAGAACAATGAAGATATTATATGTTTCCTCCTGCCCTTCTTTATAGTTCATTCAGGTAGTAGTACACTATCCATGTTGTTTGATACCTTGATTTATTTTATTTATTCCTTTAATGAACATGTCTTTTCATTTCTGTATTGTAGTCCCCATTTTTTTTTTTGTAGTCCTCATTTTTAATGGCTGCCTTTTATATACCTCTAAACCTTATATAATATATCTTACAGTGATGAGCATTTGGGAATGTCCATGTGTTTTTGTCAGAGTACTGTAAGGAAGTATAAAAATATTTGTGTGCCATAGCTAAAATATTTTAGAAAACCAAATATATTTTATAATACATATATATATATATATTTTAAAGATTTTATTTACTTATTTGAGAGAGAGACAGTGAGAGAGAACATGAGCGAGGAGAAGGTCAGAGGGAGAATCAGACTCCCCATGGAGCTGGGAGCCCGATGCGGGACTCGATCCTGGGACTCCAGGATCATGACCTCAGCCGAAGGCAGTCGTCCAACCAACTGAGTCACCCAGGGGCCCCTATAGTATATTTTTATAAATGAAACTGATGGACCAAAGGGAAAATATATTTCAAGCTTGACAAAAATCAACAACTAGATATCTAAAAAACTTAATAAACAGGTATAGTTCTACCAATAGCACCTTTCATTTCAGAACGACATATTACCAATTCCCTTAAATCTTGCTAATGTAGTAGGCAAACAGTGATACAATATCCTTCTTACAAATTTTTCAGTATTCTATTTGAACAATGGAATATATTTTCATGTTCATCAACCTTTCACATTCCTTTTATTTATGAATTGCTTGCTTACATTTATACATGGTTCACTATTGTAAAAGTTCTTTGTTCAACAAGAAAATCTTTTTAGAAATCGGAACTTTATATTTGTGGCAAATACGTTCTTTTAGTTTGTTGATTTTAGATGTTTGCTAAACATACATATATATCTTATTTTTACACAGGGAATTACCCATCATTTCATGTCAAATTTATGTTTCCCACTCCAAGACTGTGAACATAATCGCTAGGAAGAAAGTCAAATGTTTAATTGTAAAAACTCAAGTTTTCTTTTAAAAGCATAAAACTGAAATTCTAAATTATGTTTACTAATCATCTCCTAAGTTGATTTCCACATAATACGAATAATTATAGAGATACACACATGAAAGCTATAAATAAGCATTAATATTTAACTCACTAATGTGTGCATATATAAAATATGAATTTAAATAAATATATGAAACTTCCTGTGACTTTTTTACAAAGCATAAAATGTGAAAATAAAAGAAGGGAGGAGAAACAATGAAGTGAAAATAGAAAGGAGGTAGAGAAAGAAATTTTGTTGCTACAAATATTGTCACTTGAAACTTAACATAAATATTGATTTGGGGGGCGTCGGGGTGCCTCAGTTGGTTAAGCATCACCTTGGGCTCAGCTCACTACACGTGAGTCCTGGAATCGAGCCCCACCGTGAGTCCCTGCTCTGTAGGGACTCTGCTTCTCTCTCTCCCTCGGCCCCTGCTCATGCGCTCTAGCTCACTTTCTCTCTCAAAAAATAGATAACTTTTCAAAAAATAAATGGATTTGGTTTGTTATTCAACATCTTGTTTGCTCTGTCTCTCTCTCTCTCACACACACACATATACACACAGAAGAATCTAACGCATCCATATCATTCATCAGAAAGTTAACAGAATTAGAGGTTGATTGTAACATTATTTTTAGTTTGTTTTTGAGTCAACATTTTGACAGGGTATTCCCACAATAAAGAGACACTGAATTTCTGGACTATACATTTATATTTTTCTTAAAATAAAATAAAATATCCTTATTTATCTATCATTCTGAAATTAGTTGGTTGTTTAAACATGAAGTTCTTTTTAATAATGAGGTTTCTAAAAAAAAAAAGTGAGATTTCAGTTTTCAAGGATAAGGGTATTTTCCTTAATGTATTTAATATTTTAAGTAATGAATCATTGAATAATAAAAGTATTCCAATTTGGGGATCCAGTTTCATGACTTAGGTATGGAATTACAGAGGTTGTTTTTTTGATTTGGTTTTATTTTCAGTTTTAATAAACGGTTTTCAAAATCAGAATTTTTCAGGACATTTTTTAACATTTGCTAAAAGGCAATTTGTTTCTTAACTTTGGTATAACTATTTTAAAAATAACATTGAAAGTGCTTCCAAACATTGAATTGATCTGGCTATAAAGTTAAATTAAGTTAAAAAATGAGTTAATTTAAGAAGAAAACAAAACAAATAAGCAAATCATACACTTACAGCATTTGTTTGACTAAGTGGACAATTTGCTTAATTAAATACATCAGTCAAGTTTTGTCAAAACGTATACATAGGGAAAGCTTTATTCTGGTTCTTAACTGTCAAAAATATGATTTAGAACCAGACACTAGACAGTTACAAAGCCAACTAAAATGCGGAGGCCAAAATTTTCCATGTATATCTTTTGACCCTGTAAGAATTACACAAAAGTTATGTATTTGGCAATTTTTACAGAGAGCCTAAGTTGATTTGTGGATGCTTTCTTCCATTTAACATATAATTGCATTTGTATCAGTAACCCAGTGATAAATTGCACTCCTAAATGATGGATGTTTTGTTTAAAGTAATGTATTACTGGAAACTATAACATTATCTAATTAGCTATTTAAATTACTTTTAATTATGTTGCTAAATGCTTTAATCAGCGACCAAAGTCCAATGGAAAAAAATATGCTTAAGTTAAAAGTTTTTGTTTTGTTTTGTTTTGTTTTAACCATTCAGTTATCATGCTAACAATGGAGAGATTTTGATTAGTAGAGAAAAAACCAAGACATGGGAAATGTTAACAATACAAATGCAGGATAGTCCATAAAATTGTCTATTACATGCTGTGCTCAGGTAATATTGCCTTGGGGGAAATAATTGGGGGCAAAGAAAGCATATTCTGGAACTCACTTTTTTTTTTTTTTAAGATTTTATTTATTTATTTGACAGACAGAGATCACAAGTAGGCAGAGAGGCAGGCAGAGAGAGAGGAGGAAGCAGGCTCCCTGCCAAGCAGAGAGCCCGACGTGGGGCTGGATCCCAGGATCCTGGGATCATAACCTGAGCTGAAGGCAGAGGCTTTAACCCACTGAGCCACCCAGGGGCCCTTGAACTCACTTTTATACCATGAGTTAATCTGCTGTAACAAGGAACAGAGTATTAACATTAGATGTGTAATGGGTATTAGCTGAATACATTGGAAAAACCTTCAGATGTAAAATCTGATAACCAGGTAGGATGCCCCACTAGGGAACTATCCACTGTCCATGGGACCCAGGAGGCTTGGATGAAAAGAAGCTTCACTACTACGGACAGGCAGAACCTCAACAAATGCCCAGTTCCACGGCAAGCACACACCTAACGAAAAGTGTTCCTGACTAGGGATTAAATAACACTGTTCTCGCTCACTTGTGTCAGCACAACTCACTTTCATGTTTTCTTTTCTGAGGCCTCAGCCAGTTGGCTGTTAAAACCTCTTCTGGACTTTCTTGGGACTCTCTGCTCTACTATTAAGCTGCTTGGAGACATTGGACTCAAAATGCCTAAAGTCCTTGGTGAATTGTGAATGATAACAACAAAGATCCCAGTCTAGGGATGTGAGGTGGGGGTGGAGGCAGGGGCTAAATGCTGGTGACCAAACACAAGCCACATGATTCTTTGTGACCCCAAGGACAGGGCTCAGAGGCTTGCTAGGATAACCCTAGGGCACTGGAAGGGAGTTTTCAAAGAAGGGAGTGGCAGTTGGGATACTGATTACAAAACAAAGGATATCAATAAGAATAACAGTAAACACAGACACAGAGGCGAGCAGCTACACTCAGTGAGTTGAGAGCATAACACAGTATAATGTATTGCATTTTAACATGTTGAGTTTAAGGAGTCAGGATAAACACTGAACATTTAAAAATGTTCAACTGTTGGGGCATCTGGGGGGCCCAGCCAGTTAAGCTTGGGATTCCTGGTTTGGGCTCAGGTTGCGATCTCAGGACGGTGACATGGAGCCCCGAGTGAGGCTCCCACTCTGCATAGAGTCTGCTTGAGATTCTCTCTCCCCTCGCCTCTGCCCCTCCAGCACAGTACCTGTGCTCTCTTGCCCTCGCTCCCCTGCCCCATTCTCTCCCTCTCTCTCAAATAAATAAATAAATAAGTCTTCAACTCTCAGTTGGACTCAGGAGTCGAATACAGACTAAAACCATGGGGAGGGCATGAAGTAGTGCAGGGAGCATCTACAGAGAGGAGAATGAATACAGAAGCCGGAATATCAGTGGCCACTGAAGAAATGTTGGAGAAGTGCGCCGCGGAGTCACACAGAGAGAGGCTCTGGGTATCTCTTCAAGGAAGAGGTCAACTGAATAAACTGACTAACCTGACTACCACTTACCACTGCTTTGAGGGTAAGGACACTTAACTACAGGACAGAGGACTCAAGCAGGGATGTGCACGCACGTGTGTACCTGTGCACCTATCTCCTTGGGCCAAGCCTTCGATGCCCTGTTCAAACCTCCTTTTTCCAAGAGTTACTCCACATATTCAAAAATACACTCAAAAAATAAAGCCTGTAGCCGAATCTCCATTTAGCAGAGACTGAAATCTTCAGCCTGCTCTGTATGTTTATTTCCTGTGAATACAAAAATATTAGCAAAACGGCTTATATTTGCGTTTATTTTCCATTCCCTTAACCTTTGTACTTTAACCCAAAGCCTGTCTATTTAAGTAAAATTAAATCCACTAAAGGATTTTTTTTAAAGAATGTAAAATAGAAGACAAATTTAGCAGTAAGGACAAAATAATTGCTTTAAACGAACAGTGACAGGGAACATTTTTGATCTATATTTAGGAACAACAAAAAAATTGCATGACTTGGTGATTGGCTGAACATGAAAGGTAAAAGGGGAGGGCAGGAAAAAGAAGCACAAGCAACTGGCTATAGTTTCATGAAAACAATCTGGTAAGAAGTTATCTGGTAAGAAGTAATCTGGTAAGAAGAATACAGGCTAATGACTCAGAAAAGAAATCTTCATAAATTTGGGAAGTAGAGCAATCAATAAGATAGTAGATAAGATAAGTAGATATGATAACCTAGGGAGGGAGTATAGGTTTTATTAAAGAGCTTCATATAGCAGTTTTCAAGGATGCTCACTATTCTTTGTAAGTCCTCCATTTCGCTTTCCCCTTGAATGTGGGCTTTACGTAGGTCCTCACTTCTAATGGACCTAATGTGATAGTAATGAGTGTATGTGATTTCCAAGTGTTGTTCATTAACAAGGTATTGGAGCTTGTGCCCCTCTTGAAAACTCATTCTATGCATAGCCAACCAACAGAGAACACTGGACCAGCCCAATGGAGAGATCCAGGTAAAGAACGGAGCCCTCTTCTAACAGACAAGTAAGGAACCTTAGTGGCTGATGCTCCAAATACCAGAAAGCTCTCCGCTCAGGAACCACAAAATTATGAGATCCTGAGCCAGAATCAACTACTTAAACTACTCCCAAATTCTTAACCTAAAAGAAACCATGGGAGATAATAAACACATACTGTTTCAAGGCACTGGATAAATGTGCAAAGAAAGGGCGGACCCTGAAACTTGTACACAGATACGAAAGAATTACAAATCAATAAAAGAAAAATATTATAAATAACCCACGCAGAAAGTCTAACATTACCATCCCTTTGCTCAAATATCACTTAAGCCACCAGATTTTATATACATATACACATATGCGTACATATATATAATTATATTATATTATATATCATTTAATTTATATATAAATGTGTATAAATACAGTCTTCAGCACTGGAAAATGATTACTAATAGATGCTAAAAACATTTTTCTCTGCATGCAAATAATCCTAAGAGTTTGAGAAAAAAAGGCTTTTTTGAAAACTTTAAAATGAAAAGGAAAGAGATCGGGTTTCCTATAAGAAAGAAGTAAAATTATTTGTGAATCAAAGCCAACGATTCTATTTTTTCTTTTTAAAAAATATTTTCATTAGCCTTTTTTTCCTTTTTTTTTTTTTTTTTTTTGGTTAAAATTTTGTTTATTTATTTGACAGAGAGAGAGACGGTGAGAGAGGGAATACAAGCAGGGGTGGCGGGCTGGGAGAGGGAGAAGCAGGCTTCCCCCTGAACAAGGAGTCCCACACAAGGATCCATCCCAGGACCCTGGGATCATGACCGGAGCCGAAGGTAGATGCCTAATGACTGAGCTACCCAGGTTCCCCAAAGGCAATGATTTTAAAGGCATTTCTTAATTACAGAGAGGAACACAACTATCTGGAAGTAGGCTAGCTCTTACTTATTGCTAATGACTTTAAAAAATACTTCATTACTTTAATGCTGCTAAAAATCATATATTCGCAATTTTGAGTTTCAACAGAGCCTATAACAAAATTTTCTTAAGTATGTGTTTTTTCTGTATCATTTTACATGCCAGTACATTTATCCAAGTTTTGAAAAATGAGCTCTGAAAATCGAGTCCAAATATTTGGCAGGAAAAATAACATTTAAAACCTAATGAAATATCAACCTATCATCTACTTATATTTATAAGTACATCTGCTAGGGTGCCTGGGTGGCTCAGTGGGTTAAAGCCTCTACTATTGGCTCAGGCCATGATCCCGGAGTCCTGGGATGGAGCCCTGCATCGGGCTCTCTGCTCAGCGGGGAGCCTGCTTCCTCCCCTCTCTCTCTCTCTGCCTGCCTCTCTGCCTACTTGTGATCTCTGTCTGTCAAATGAATAAAATCTTTAAAAAAAAAAAGAAAAGAAAAGTACATCTGCTACCAGTAAACCTCTAATACACTGAATTTCAACATCTCTATTTAAGCAAAAAATACATATAATTTAAATATTATAATATTGAATAAAGTGTAACACAGTAATAGATAAAACTGATACCTTAAATGAATAACCAAAGGCAATTATGTTCTGAGGGCAAAAGCAAAGCAAAATAAAATAAAACAAACCAAAAAATTTTTTTAAAAACCTAAAAAACATGAAATTTAAAATTTCTGAAATTAGAGGACAAAAAGTTCTAATGAATGGAATATTATAAAACAATGTTGAGCTATACTTTTGACTTACAGAGCTTCAGCATGAAGGTAACATTATCTTACTTTTTGAAGTTATCTATACAAAAATGGTGGCCTTCGAGGGAAACTGTCCACTCAGAGAATGTATAGAAAATGTAGCAAGTATTTAAATAAATGAATTTCTATTTCCTTGTTACAACTTTTCAACATTCAATAAAATTATATACTACAGTATCTTTCAATAATGTTCATGAGGGATAAAATTTCGAAAACTGTGTCAATTTTCACTTTTCACAATTACCTGGTTTGTTTTCTATATGTCAAAAACTCAAATGTGGCTGTTCAACATATTCTTAGGAGTAATATTTATAACTTTAAGATAAACAAAAATTCAGTAAATACAATCATAAAATGCAAAGAAATAAGGAAGATGTGCTAATATAATTTTCAATATATACTGATCACCTACAGTGTGACCACTGGGAGTTATTAAACATAAGCCATGGGTGTTGTTTGAATTTTCCCACCACACTGGAGATTATCTCAGACTTAGGGGTCAGACTATTCAGAATGAGATTTCAAAATCTGGCATAAGGAGCTTGAGTGTTACCACATAAAATCAAGAAGATGGTAAAAATTCATGCATGTGATGATCAATTTTATGTGTCAACTTGACTGGGCTAAGGGATGCCCAAGTAACTGGTGAAATATTTTTGGGTATGTCTGTGAGGGTGTTTTTGGAAAAGAGCATTTGATTCAGTACACTAATAAAGAAGATCACCTTCACCAATTCAGGTGGCTATCATCCAATCTTTTGAGGGCTCAAAGAGAACAAAGAGGCAGAAGAAGTATGAAGTAGCTCTGAGCTTGAACTGGTATATCTACCTTCTGCAGCCCTCTGATACTGGTGCTTCCGGTTCTCAAGAAGCTGGACATGGACTTAGATTGACAACAGTGGCTCTTGCAGACCTCAAGCGTCTGAACTCAGGCTGAGACTAATACCACTGCCTCCCCAGATTATCAGGCCTTCGAGTTTGGACAGGAACTATATCATTGGCTTTTCTATGGCTCCAGCTTGCAAACAGCAAATCATAGGATTTCTCAGCATCCATAGTTACATGAGTCAATCCCTCATAATAAAATCTCTTTATATTAATATACAACTATAACTATATATATATATATATATATATATGTCTTTATATATGGATCCATATGTGTATCCAAAAAATAGATGTTTGATACATAAAATTCATAGTTTTAGAAATTATATTCCTCATCAATATAGCTCAGCAACAATCTGGAGAACACTGATTAATAATGTGACTGTTGCTAAGTCCCCAAAAACCAAGAGATGGTATCCATCCTTACTAAAAACAAATGGTTATAGGACAGTGACAACAAGATCAGAAGAGTGAAAGTCCGGAGCAGGGTAGGGCAGATGGGCTGATGATTCAGAGCAAAAGTACTGAGAATCTTCCTAAGTGTCTCCATGGGACTTCAGAAGCTTGTAGTTAGAGAATGTGCATACTATGCAAGGCTTAAAATGTTATGATGCACAGTGAATTATATAGTACAGATTTTAAAATTATGGAATGATAAACATGTGCTTGGGTGTTTAAAGAAGATTTTTTGAAGGTAGCAAACTTGAGCTGGTTATTAAGCATGAAACAAAATGTGAATATGGGAGAAAAAAATGGTAAAATATTCCAGGAAAAAATTCTGAGCAAACAAAGATACATTTAGAGTTCTGAGGGAGGATGCCAAAGAAATATCTGCATTTCCACGTTCATTGCAGCATTAATCTTAATAACCAACACATGGAAACTATCTACACATTTATTGATGGGTAAATGGATGAAGAGGATGTGGCATACACACAAACACACACATACACACATATAATATATATTCATATATTTTATATATTTCATTATATATTATATATTCATATATTATATATTTCATTATTATATATTATATAATATATATTCTATATATTTCATATATTATATATATTTCATTATGTATATAATGAAATATTATTCAGTCACGTGAAAGAAGGAAATTCTGCCATTTATGACAACATGGGTGGATCTTGAGTGTATTGTGCTAAGTGAAATGAGACAGGAAAGAAAAAAGACAAATATTGTCTGATATCACTTATATGGAGAATCTAAAAGAGCCAAACTCAGAAACCAGGAGAATAGTGGTTGCTAGGAGATGGGGTGAAAAATGGCAGGATATTGGTCAAAGGATATAAATATTCAATCATAAGATGAGTAACTTATGGGGATCTGGGCATCTAGTGTACAAAAGAGTGATTATGGTTAACAATACTGTATTATATACTTAAAAGTTGCTAAGATAGTAGATCTTAAATGTTCTTACCACAAAAATAAGTGGCAATTATATGAGGTGATAGAGATGTTAAACCCTATTGTAGTAATCATTTTATAATGCATAAATGCATCAAATCATCATACTGTACACCTTAAACTTCCAAAATATTGTATGTCAATTAAAAATCAATAAAGCTGGGGGAAAAAAGATATATTCACAAGAGAATCAGGAGCAGATGGCAGACAGAACTAAGCCATATTCAAATCAGAAATATCATTATAATCAGATTCAGAATATAGTCCAAATTATACAGGAAAATATAAGATCACAATATAATAACATAATGATATTAATAAAATTAATCTTAAAAAGCATTAGCCAATAGATTGTTGGAACAGTGAAAGATATTAGATAGTAGAAAGAAAGATAAAAGAGCCTGGAATTAATGAGGAAGATACTGTAATAAGCTGTTTAGGGTGAGATGATTATAATTGCTAACATTTATGGAATGCTTCCCACGTGCTGGTGCTTTAAAAGTACCATTTTATTTCAAACCCAAACAATAAAAGCTTGGCAATATCATCATTCCCATCTAGAATACCAGGAAACTGCAACTGAGCCAAAAAAGAATTGGAGGCAAGAAGAAGAAAGTTATGTAGGTACGAAATGCAATGACCCTTCTTGTGTGTCACACAGAGAAAACAAAGAAAGGGAGTTGGTCTTGGGAAATGCATAAGGTATTATTAGACTCTCACACTAACAATAATATAATCTTATAGATTGTCATTCCATTGTGACATTAAGTCTAATTCCTGAATATGAAATGTAAGTTAAATATTCCATTTATTATGCCTGGCAAGGTCATTTTGTCTTGTTTTTAAATAGCATAAAATATTATTACCATTCTGACAATTTTAAGAAGTTCTTTCCTAACACTTTGATACTGTATCACAAAAATTAATATGAGAATTTTCTTTGTGTAAAAATCTACTGCAATAAGAGGGAAAATCACTAATTTTAAAATGTAGCATTAACTTTCAAAGGTAGTAATTTTACTTATATTGCAGTGTATAAATATGTAATGTTCTTTATTTCAAATCAACAAATTTAAAGTTTATGTTATTCTTATGCTACAACCAAGAAAACCTATAGTCCTACAAACACTTTTCTCTCTCTCTCTCTTTTTTTTTTTTTTTTTTTGGATTTTATATTTACTTATTTGTCAGAGAGAGAGAGTACACAAACACGGGAGGCAGGCAGAGAGCACAGCATCTCCCCTCTGAGCAAGGAGACAGATGTGGGTCTTGGTCACAAAACCCTGGGATTATGACCTGAGCCAAAGGTAGAGACTTAACTGACTTGAGCCACACAGGGGTCCCTACAGTCCTACACATTCTAATAGAAGAAACACATGGGAAATTTAGTGAAGGATAAACATAAGTTTTGAATAAACAGTGGTGTCACAGATTAAAACTAAACAAAATTTAATTTTGAAGGAACGAAATTGTTAAACAGTGAATAAACGCTCTACTGCACAGCACACACCACTCAGAAATAGAGGAGCAGCCCTCACCCACATCCCTTTCCTCCTCCCCACCCCACCACACACAATATTCACTGGAAAGGATAAAGAGCTTTCAGTAGCTTATCATTTTTGTTTGTTTGTTTTATCCTAAAGAGGAGTAATACTAAGACATTTCTTTCTTATTCAGTAGCACAAATCCTCTGCAGAAGAGACCTTGTAATAACCTCTTCTTCGGTAATCTTCAACTCTGAAGAAACAAACAGCAGTGTTTATAAATCCTTTATCCACAAGCTCTACAACAGTGTTAACATATATACTAACCCGATCAGTGCGGGACTGATGTATTTTTGATGTATTTCACTGACAAGTAGAACAATACAGGAAGCCATAAGGAACCGGACCAAATCCATCATCTCCACATTGTTACATTTTCTAGGCAAAGTTCCCTCTGTTCAACATTCATTCCACTGGAATGTATTTGTTAGGAATATTTGTAAATTGACTACGCTGCTTACAAAATGAAATGCTTATCCTTTATTTTATTCCAAGTGAAAACTTTTATTAGCCATGTTTTCAATCAAATACATTTTCATTAAGAAGTTGACTAACACTAAATACTAACAGTAAATCCTAGCTTGAAGACAGGGGATCTTAAATATTTAGTCATATACGTAAATGAGAAAATGTACCAACCAACCAAATCCCTCAACCTATGAAAGCCCAGATATTTGCCAAATACTTGAAATGTGGGATACGAAGAATACCCCACTATTTTTTTTCCCTGTAAAACACTGATGACAATTTTCCATCCAAAGCAGAAAAAAAAATGAGAATGAGAAAAAGCCTAGCTAAATGAAAATATAAATGCTAGGCGAAACAAAAAGCAGCACCCATTGAATAATTCTGGACACTAACAAGATCCACTGAGTCACACAAAGTGAAATCTGTTGGGTTAGTTCAAAAATAAACTCTCACCTACCACCCTTAGCTTTGAGATGAAGCCTCCAGAAGAATTCTGAATACACAGATTTTTACCTTCTTTTTGACAATGATAAGAAACAATACAAATAGCGACTCCCTCCAGCTCAGGTCATGATCCTGGAGTCCCAGGATGGAGTCCCCCATCAGGCTCTCTGCTCACCAGGGAGTCTGTTTCTCCTGCTGACCTCTCTCCTCTCGTGCTCTCTCTCTCATTCTTTCTCTCTCTCTCAAATAAATAAATAAAATCTTAAAAAAAAATACAAATATACTGAAAGGTAGAAAAGCAGCTCACACACTTAACATCCTAAAACCTTATAAACTGAATTCCAAACCACATTTAAAAAAAAAAAAAATCACAGAAAATAGGTGATAAAATCGAGACCAAGGATTTTTTGTGTATGTTAGAAAACTGTCCTGAAATGCCACAGGGCACATAGAGCACTCTAATGTATTTGTCCGTCTCAAGCACAAAATAAACCAGTGAGGATTGTAAAACACATTTTCCCACTTCCAAAAAAAAAATTAATAGAAAGTATGTATCGAATTTATTTTCAGGGACAGAAGGCAAGTTTCTTGAAGTCGGTTAAAATCAAAGTTACAGGGACGCCTGGGTGGCTCAGTTGGTTGGACGACTGCCTTCGGCTCAGGTCATGATCCCGGAGTCCTGGGATCGAGTCCCTCATCGGGCTCCCAGCTCCATGGGGAGTCTGCTTCTCCCTCTGACCTTCTCTTCGCTCATGATCTCTCTCACTGTCTCTCTCTCTCAAATAAATAAATAAAATCTTAAAAAAAAAATCAAAGTTACAATCAATCATCTACCCCAATGCATCCTCAAATAATTAAACAAATAAATTGTGAAATACACAGGAATTTTCAATGCAGTGGTTGAGAAACACATCTTTTGTCATGCTTCAATGATCCATATCAATTCTCCACATCACTTCATTTATTCTTTCAACAAATACATATTTACAAATAAAATTGAAGTGCCAGACATTGGTCTAGGTTGTGGGTATTCAATGGTCAATAAAATACTGATTCATGACCTCATGGAATTTACAGTACAGATGGGGGCAAGGGATAAACATTAAAAACAAATCACACATAATTAAATAATCTCCCAATAACCATGGGAATGGTTATTGTATGATGAGAGGGTGCAAAAAGGATACATTGAGAGAAAACAGCAGTTTCACCATCTTGAGCAACATGTCTCTCTCTGGTGTACCCAAGAAAGTTGAGATTGTCCAAAATGATATTAACAAGAGTATTTTTAAAATTACTAAAACATAAATTTAAAATCTCATAATGTTCTATGTTACGGAAAATGAATTATCTCAGTAAATCTTGTTCAAATTCTTCTCACCTTTCCTTTTCTTTCTTTATTTTATGTTTGTTCATTCTGAGAAAAGTACTCTTCAATTCCCATCCCCTATTTCCTCCAGCCCTCTACCCATTTCCCCTCTGGTAACCATCAGTTTCTTGTCAATAGTTAAGAGTCTGTTTGCTGGTTTATTTCTCCCTCTCGCTCTCTCTCTCTTTCCTTGCTTGTTTTTTTTTAATTTCACATGAGTGAGATCATAGGGTATTTGTTTTGTCTTAGTTTGCTCAGCATTATACTCTCTAACTCTATCCATATTGATATAAATTATTAATGGCTAAATAATATTCCCTCACATATATATTATATATATTATGTATATCATGTATCAAGAAGTGATACATATCATATACCAAGATACATATATAGATATCTATATCTATATATGTATATCATGTATCATGTATCTTTTTTATTCATTCCATCTACAGATGGAATATATATATATATATATATATATATATATATTCTTTTTTATCCATTCCATCTATAGATGGACACTTAGGCTACTTCCATAGTCTGGCTATTGTAAATAATGCTTCAATAAACATAGAGGTGAATGTATACCTTTGAATTAGTGTTTTTATATAATGTGGGTAAATATCCAATACTTTGATTCCTAGATTGTATTTTCCACAGTGGCTACCTGAGTCTGCAATGTCTTTATTCCTTTCCTTTTATTCTTTGCATATCTATCATTGGTTTTTGATCTGTGGTTACTATTAGGTTTTTATTAAATTAAATTATTAAATTAAATTTTGTATATAGCAATGTATGTGAAGTTGATGATTCCTTAATTTTAAACCCATTCTTTCCTCCTCTCCCCTGCAACATTTTAGGTATATGGTGTTATATTTTACATCCTTTTATTTTATAAATCCCTTGGCTGATTTTTGTAGAAATATTTATTTTTACTCCTTCTGTGCTTTTTTTGTTTGTTTTTACTTTTCATACTCTCTCTCTTATGGTCTTTCCTTTCCACTCAGGTAGTCCCCTTTAATAATTCTTGCAGGGCTTATTTACGGGTTATGAACTCCTTTTGGTTTTTTGTTTGTTTGAGAAACTCTTTCTCTTTTCTTCTATCCTGAATGAAAGTCTTGCTGGATAGAGTATTCTTGGATGGAAGATGTTTTTCCCTTGCAAACTTTGAATATATCATGCCACTGCCTTCTGGCATGCAAAGTTTCTCCTGAAAAATCTGTTGATAACCGTATGTGGTTTCCCTTGTATATTTCTTGCTGTTTTAATTTTTTTCTTTATCACTACTTTTTACCATTTTGTTTACCATGTGCCTTGGTGTGGACCTTCTTAGGTAAATTTTTTTAGAAATCTCTGTACTTCTTGGATGTATGTGGATATCTATTTCCTTCCCCAGTTCAGCTATTATGTCTTCAAATGAACATTCTGCCCTCTTACCTCTCCTTCAGAGATCTCTATGATGTGAATATTATTATGCTTGCTCAAACTCTAAGTAAAAGAAGCTGAAAATGTATTATCACCAACAGATATTGACTTGAATCAATACATAGTTGAAGGAGAGATGATGATTACATTAAAATGGCTTTCTGCAAGTCCTTAATCTTTAAGCAGGATACTGTTCTTAATACTTGTTCTTAATATGTAATTATTAATTTTTATATTACATCTTTATTTCTATATTATATATATACTATACATAATGTATTATATATGTAATACAATATATAATATATGTTATTTCTATTATATTTATAATAATTATCATATTAATTGATTTATATTAATTATAATTATATTAATTAAAAACAGAATCCTGTTTAAAGAATAAGGAAATATATCAATAATAGTATACATTAAACAAAGATCATTATTTATTTATTTACTGTGTAGGGTTTTTTTTTCAAATGTGAGACCAGATTCTGGTGGATCCCAATACCTACCACTAATGCTTAGCATGCAGTTGGTTCTCAATTTTTATTGAATAAACAAATATTTTTGCATCTGTAATGTTTAGTACTAATGAATAACTGTAACATTGATCCTATGATTTCAGTCGAAAGACCCATAAATCTTATTTCAGAGATGCACTAAGAATTTGGCATCCTAAAAAATCCAAATTTTTACAAAAGATGATCATTTACATAAAGAAGCTTGGAGATTCGGATTACCAAAAGCATTTCTTTATTTGGGTGGTCTCAAAGATGAGATCATATCACAGAATGGGACCTTGAAAACACATGGAAATTTCATATTGGTAATAATTATAAATCTTTGTAATAATTGCCCATGATATAAATTAATGCTGTGCCATTGATGGGGAAAATGGATTGTGACATAAGTAAGGGTTTTATTAATCACAAGTTGCTGGTATATTACCCAATTTATAGTATTTTGAGATACCATGTTGTCATAAATACCACCAGACAAATTGTTTAAATTTCCTAAGATTATATATATTTGTGTTTATCAAAATATGTACTAAAGATATGCTCATCTGTAGTCTCTAAGATAGTTCATACTGTCTCATAAATTGCTCTTTTAAAAAATATATTCACATTTAAAATCATGTTTCTTTTCTTTCATTACAACATCTGTATAAACAAAGAATTTTAACTTCTAAGTTTAAAGTCAGACTGAGCTATAAATTGATTCCCAAGAACAAAATAGAAGACCATGAGAAGATGAATAAATTGTGGTTTTCAGTGAAGCAAAAAGTGACTCAAGGAAGAACAACTGCACAGACAGGATTTACTAAGAACGAAAGTTCCTTCTGTACTTACGGTCCTATGAGCAGTTTTTAGTACGGAAACTGTAAGCCCACTGGAATTATGTTTACACTTTTTTTAAAAAGTGATGAATTGCGTGATTACAGTGTTTTGTATGGTTTATGGTCTTGTTTACCATAACATTAAATCTCCTAAAGCAAATTATGCCAAGAAAAGGGATTTAAAAGAAGCCAATACAATTTCCGCAAACTCGAACAAATATTATTAAAATCCTCAAAAACACTGAAACAGTTCATTTTGGGAAAAATCATCTGATGTGAACCTCTTATTATTTGTAAGTTAATACAATTTATTTATCTATCTACTCAACCATTCATTCAACAAACAGCTGTTGAGTTTTATTATATGCCAAGAAATAAGCTTTATTCTCTGGGAGATGAATATGAATATAATGAGTATAAATGTTATGGTTCTTATCCAAAAGCTATTTACTCATGAGCAACTTTCTCAAACTTTTTAAGTAGTAGCTTTCTTCTGTATTAAATGAGGATAATAATTTGAAACTCCTTCAGAGGAATTAAATCAATTGTCAGGCGCATAATAAGTGCTTGGTCAAAGTTGCATATCCAGTGTGTTTTGATCCTGCTAGGGTTTTATTTATTTATTTTTTAAAGATTTTATTTATTTATTGGACAGACAGAGATCACAAGCAGGCAGAGAGGCAGGCAGAGAGAGAGAGAGGAAGGGAAGCAGGCTCCCTGCTGAGCAGAGAGCCCGATGTGGGGCTCGATCCTAGAACCCTGGGATCATGACCTGAGCCGAAGGCAGAGGCTTTAACCCGCTGAGCCACCCAGGCACACCAATTCTGCTAGGGTTTAAAATGTATATAAGAAATACATACAAAATCATTCCTAGTAGATGGAATGGTGTAAAGGCATGAAGAGATATCTGGGGTTCCTAACAGCATCTAATAATAAAACTCTCTGCCTCCATGTTGCCCAAAACTTCCAGATTCCTTGGGTCAGAGCTGTCTAATTGCCTTGATGTCTGCAAATGGAGTTTCTTATCTCTGTCTTCTTCAGTTTAAAATTTTCAGTGATAAAGACTTAAAATGACCACTAATTTTAGAGCTCTAGAGTGTATGTTTGCGTTCCCCCCAAAATACTTGGATTGAAATGTAATCCCTAATGTGATGGTATTTGGAACAAGACCCTGTGGAAGGTGATTAGGTTATGAGGGCAGAACCTTCATGAATGGGATTAGTGTCCTAATAAAAAAGAGCCCAGAAAGGAATATAGTAAAAAGATGGCTATGTATGAACCAGAAAGCAGCCCTCATCATCAGTCAACAAACCTGTCAGCACCTTGAGCTTGGACTTGCCAGCTTACACATTGTGAGAAATAAATTTCTGTTGTTTATAAATCACCCAGTCTATGGCACATCTGTTATAGCAGCCCAACGGGTCTAAGACATTTAATTAGTGCCTTTGCTTTACATTATAGTGGGACTGATATAGACTATGAGAATTTCTTTGTTATAGAATTTTGACTTCGTTTTTTCAGTATATAATCATTGTATAATTTCTCTCTCTCTCTTTTTAAAAAAAGATTTTATGTATTTATTTGACAGAGATCACAAGTAGACAGAGAGGCAGGCAGGCAGGGGGTGGGGGGTGGGGAACAGGCTCCCCACCAAGCAGATAGCCCGATGCAGGGCTCTATCCCAGGACCCCGAGATCATGACCTGAGCCGAAGGCAGAGGCTTAACCCACTGTGCCACCCAGGTGTCCCTCATCATATAATTTCTTACTTCCTTATAGCCTCACATATGATATAAGCACTTATTTCACAATGCTTTTCATCTACTGATCCAGAACTGATTCTATACCACAGAGGTGAAGGAAAACGTGAATTTGGATCTGCTAAAGACAAAGAATACATTTAGTTACATTAACAGCATAATTTGAAGAAAATGTAGAAGAGGATAGGTTAGAGAGTATATGGTGTATACTTTTAGAAATTAAACCATTATTATTTTACTTCATTTATTGGCCTGTTTGTTTGAGCATGTCTTGCTACAGAAGTCTTAAAATGTTTATAGGTATTTGGTGTGGGGCCATGCCAAAAGATTAAAAATGAAAGGAGATAAGATTATGCACTGAAAGAGAAGAAAGATTTCAAATAAAGTCAGATAATACACTAATGATATAATTGGGTAGATTAAAAGATAAGCGAAAACTGAAGAAGGGAAAACACAAGATGCCATAATAAGTGGGAAAACCACAATAAAACAAATTAATAATTAGACTTAATTGACTTCCTGCCCTGACAAGAATGGTATACAGAAGACATCAACGTATTCCATAGAAAGCTCAGGAAGGGGCTAAGGAGAAGCAATCTAGCTGGATATTTAGATGATGTCAGACAGAGGCCCCATCCTTAAACTTTAATATATTTTTTCTTCTTAATAACTAGCTACTTGCTCCAGTAGTACTACAAATTAAATTATGACTTCAACAGTCTGAAAATTGTGGATACTGTCTATTTTTCCCATTTATGTATATATTTGCTGAAATATTTTTGGTAGTTATATATATCTAGGGTGATTTGGGGGTTGGGATGATGAAGTTTACGTTTTCTAAGGCCCCTAAAATATCCCTTGACACTAAATTTACTAAATTGATTTGGAAACAAGCATACCAGTTACATGTGGATTTTAATATTTACTCTACCACTGAACTAACTGCATGGCCTTGACAGATTATTTAACATCTCTAAGCCTTAGTTCCCTCATATGGAAAATTACAGAGTGGATGAACTCAAAGGTCACTTAAAGTTGTAAAATTAGTTGAATTTTTATTCTACAATTTTTGGGTTCTTCTCCTACATTTTTTACTAATTGCATAGCATCTGGCAAGCCCCTTCTCTGCTTCAGGCATCTATTTCCTTATCATTAAACATGGGAAATAAAGTAAATGATTAATAATGTCCTTTAAGCTTAGAGTCCAAGTTGAATAGGTGATTGATGATAACATACGGGCAGGTCCATGTTATATAAATTATGGTGTTATATTTTTGTTGAGCAAGTAGATCAGCTTTCATCAGAAGAAAAAAAAAAACCCTGTTCAAAAAATTTTAACAACCAAAGGAATTAAAATGGCACACCTGCATTGCTAATGACACTAAAATTGTACAAATTTTACACTAAATAATCAACAAATATCCTTTAAGTAAAGTTAAATTTCCTTGCATAAACTATCAAATTTGCATTTACATTTATCACTTAATTTTATTTATTAATCCCACCTATCTTATCTTCACTAGACACATTAAAACTACTGAGTCTTATGCCAAAACATATCTTGTAAATCTCCTCTTATATACCACAGATACCAAGAAAAAAGTACATTCAAATAGCAAGGATAGCGCTACTAGAAAAAAAGAAAATCATATATATTTTTTTCCTCAAATTCAACTTAACTTTTCTGTTATGTGCTGAATTGTGAGTCCGGATAAAATTCTGGTATTAACATACTAACCCCTAGGATCTCAGAGTGTGACCTTTTATGGAGACAGAATCTTTACAAAGATAATCAAGTTGAAATGAGATTATTAGGATGGGGCTTGATCCAATATAGCTGATGTCCTTAGAAGAGGAAATCAGGACACAGAGACACGCATAGAGGGAAGAGTACATAACCGAAACACAGAGGGGTACCTGGGTGGTGCAGTGGGTTAAGCCTCTGCCTTTGGCTCGGGTCATGATCCCAGGGTCCTGGGATGGAACCCTGCATTGGACTTTCTGCTTAGTGGGGAGTCTGCTTCCCTCTCTCTCTCTCTCTCTCTCTGCTTGCCTCTCTGCCTACTTGCTATCTCTCACTGTCAAATGAATAAATAAAATATTTAAAAAAAAAAGAAGAAAGAAAGAAAGAAACAGGGAGAAAAGAACCATCTATAAGCCAAGAGGAAATGACTAGAACAGCTCCTTTAGTAACAGACATTAGAAGAAATCATCCCTGTGAACACCTTGATCTCAGCCTTGCGGCCTCTGCAACTGTGGGAAAATAAATTGGTGTTGTTTAAGCCACCAGTCTGCTGCGCCTTGTTACAGCAGCCCCAACAAACTAATACAATGTTTAGCAAATCCTCTCATCTTCCTTTTCCTAGAATCAATACACTTTCAGACTTCTACCCTCAGAACTATGAATTGGAAATCATAAATCTCAAGAAAACAGTTTATAATTCCATTTAAACAAATAGGGGGAAAACAGTTTCACTCTAGCAGTATTACAGCTAATATTAATAGACCTCCTCTCAAAGTACACTGAAGAAATGACATGAATAAACTGATATATCCAATTTCCATTGATTTGGCCTTGTGTTTTAGTTCCAACTTATTGTCAGTCCAGAAAGATTTATTATCCCCTATCATCATTAATAATGCCAAAATAATATGTGATTCAATATAAATTAAAAATAAACTTTAAGTCTACTTAAATACTAATATAGAGCTATAGTCACCTTACGAGTAATAAATGTACTCAGGCAAACATGAGTTTAGAATTAGGCAAACCATAGGGTAGACAGCATGATAAGAATTAACACTATGCCATATATACGGTATAGTGCATATATATTTATATATACACACATATACATGTATATATGTATATATGCATATATACATATATACATGTATATCCCACTAAATGGGATCTTTTAGTTAAAAATAATTTCTAGGGGCACCTGGGTGGCTCAGCGGGTTAAAGCCTCTGTTTTTGGCTCAGGTCATGATCTCAGGGTCTTGGGATCGAGCCCCGCATCGGGCTCTCTGCTCAGCAGGGAGCCTGCTTCCTCCTCTCTCTCTCTGCCTGCCTCTCTCCCTACTTGTAATCTCTGTCAAATAAATAAATAAAATATTTTTAAAAAATAATAATTTCTAAAGTCGACCTCAGAATTAAAACAATAATTCACATATATGGAATTTTAATGAAACTTGCAAGTTATCATTTGTAAGTCTCCCTGAAATAGAACAACAGTGTGTTTCATAATAGAGAGAAACATGTGTAGAGAATATTTGCATTCTCTACAACAGCTTGACCAATATTTATTTAGCCACAGGCTACGGAACGTTCAGGTATTCAGAAATCCATCTAGAGTGAAGTCAAATATCCTGAAAAGACGTTTGTACTTCCTTCATCCCCAGCCTCCTGAATCATCTGGTTTTTGTTTGTTTGGGTTTTTTAAAAGATTTTATTTACTTGACATAGAGAGAGATCACAAGTAGGCAGAGAGGCAGGCAAAGAGAGAGAGGGAAGCAGGCTCCCTGCAGAACAAAGAGCTTGGTGTGGGGCTCGATCCCAGGACCCTGAGACCATGACCTGAGCCGAAGGCAGAGGCTTAACTCTCTGAGCCACCCAGACGCCTGGGTGAAGTGTCTGTTTTTTAAGAAGCAGTAAATTACTCATTTTTCTTCCTGGAGAAGAGGTGTGAGGAAACACAATGTACCTAGAGTTAAATGAGATTACAAATGAGATACAGGTAGAAATAATTGCAACTCGGTAATTAGAAGGTCTAACATCTTCCAAACATGCATTGCTTTCTCAGCAATTTTCCCAAACCAACAATTGGAAATGGAATGGAGTATGTTCTTCCAAAATTATGTTCTAATGGCATTGTTAAATAATGGAATATAAGCAGAATTAGTTTCTCTTTTATTTACTTCCATTTAAGTTTTTCAACATACATCTTAATAGGAATGAGTCTTGAATGGCAGAATTAATTTTCCCTGGATGGGAAAAAATTTGATGTAAGAGCTTACAGTAAGTACTTGTCAGTATTAATAATAAAGCACACTTATACTCTTTAAGCACCCTGAGGGAAAGTTAAAATAAAAGGTACTGTGTTTATTTATTTCTATGAGAGTGTATCATTCTCCACAGTCTAGATACTTTTCTCAATTTATCAGCAATCCACGTTACCATGATATTTTTTGAAGAAAACTGCCCCAACCTTAAATAAACCTTAATTAAATCTTGATTCTAGTGACAATGAAAACAGACCTATGACTTATCTCTTTCCCATTGTCTTATTACCACAGTAAGGAAATCCATATAATCCATATATTCATAATATAGTAGCCCCTACGCAGTGTGGGAGATGGCACGGAATCAGCCAGATGGAGATAAAAATGTCTGTAGGTTGCTATATAGGGGCAGATTATTTCTCATGTCTTTAAATTACAGCAAAAAAGTAATAATAAACAAATTCAATGGAATTTGGAGTACTGAGTAAATTCGTCAGTACTGTGTTTCTCTAATGACCTCCAAAGGCAGGAATCCACCAAAGTTTCTTTAGGTACTCAGACTATCCCAATATTTCCCAAAAGACAAACCCAATCATCACAACAGTTTTAGGACAAAATAATCTGACTCTTGGAAATTTAGATTCCTTTGGTGATCGAGAGGTCAAATACAGTCCGATTACTGTTAGTTTTTACAATTTCTACCTTGATATTTGGGGAATGATGTTATATTCCAAGTGATTCTAGAGAGATAAAAGATAATAACTTATATTTAATACTCATTATCTCATAAGACAAACAAGTATTTATTGCAAATGACAATCTAGTCACCAGGCTAAGCACCTGATATTAGAAATAACAACACAAAGACACATCCAGCATTTCTCCCCAGTTTGGAGTTCTATTTTGCTTCCAGACAAATAGGCTCAGTGCTATACTAGAACTGTGCGCCACAGCAGGCCACAGGAGCAGCAATGCTGTCTAGCCAGGGAAGGAGTCAGCACAGGAGGGCTTCTTTAGAAGTAATGAGACTTGAAGCTGAATCTTTAAAGATAATTAAAAATTTGTCATGTGAATCAGAGGGGGATGGTTAAGGATCAAAGAGAAAGAAGAAAATTCCATGTTGAGTACGTAGGCATGAATGAATATAGCATGCCCAGGGAGCAGGAAGTGCACCAAGGATCATATTCCATTCCTTCAAAACTAATTTTTGTTCTATAAAACATGCATAACGCCAGACTAAAAAAAAAAAAAAAAAAACCACGATTGTGCTTGTACATAAATACCTTATTATTTCCTCTTTAGGTCACCAAATTATGCGCACGGATATGGACATAAGCAAATTGAGAAGAAACGCACAAATATTTTACGCACAAATATTTTACTCATGCTTTCCTTGTTTCCTACATTTTTAGTCACACTTTCATCCCCTTATGGTACTGCCAGAAAAAAAAGTAACACATAACAAATATGTCCACACACTAAGTACAAAATATTATAAAGCATGAACATTTGTGCTGGAAAAACCTACTGCCAATGTGTCAGACGTACTGACTATTAGTGTACAAGTAAGAGCCAAATCCAGCCTAATCATACTAAATGCCATGGTGGGTGCAATCCAACCTTCTAGGTTTAAACTTTTTCATTTTCTGATTTTTATTTAAGTATGTATCTAGCCAGGCCATAAACAAAAGCAGCTTATATTGGCAACTGACAGAAGATGTTCAAGTCATCACGCAAAAATTGAGGGGGACTGACAAAGACTTCATAGCCATGGATTCATGGACTACAAGGAGATTGCTTATTATTCAGGAATAACATTTGGAATTTTATGGGATAACAAAGTGACAGTGGTTAGAGATGGTGATGGTGGTCATGGTGATGGTCATGAAGGAGTGTCCACTGCAGAGAGCTTCCTCTGTGCCAAACACAGCAGGAACACCCTGTGCAGCCTACCTCATTCATTCGTTAAAGAGCACAATTATGTGATGATACTATTAATGGCTCACTACGACTAAGCCCTTATTTTTCAACAGTACCGGCACTAAGTACTGTTCTTGTTTGCTCCTCAATGCAATCATCATTGACACATAGTACGCTTCTTTCATTCTTATGATAACTTAAAGGGTATATTATAATCGACATTTACCAATGGGAAAAGAAGACCCAGAAAGTTTCAAGTCAGACACTACAAAACTTTAAGAAAGACTTGGATATGTCAAAGACGTTCTTTGTGGCCTAGAAAAAGGTACCCATTTCTGACAGAAGCTTAAAAGGATGGATCCCTCTTTAAAATAAAATGGTCCCATGATAGGAATCCTATAACATTTTTTGAAAAACGGGGAGCTCTCTCCTAGCTCCTTCTTTATCATAATCACACTATTACCATCCCTAAAAGACAGACCCAAGAGCAATATTATAGGTTACAGATCTACCAAAGGGCTAAACATCAATTTCAAGGTACTATCATATCTTACTCAACCTCTAAAATCAGCATCCAATGTACACTAGAATAGTCCACAAGGAAAGGGGCCAAAAACACATAAGAAAAATGATTAAAAAGTGTTTCAATTCTCCCAAAACCTCCATTCAACTATACTGTTCTCAGATTTTGTAGCCAAAAAAGTCAAGATATTGTTATGGGATAGAACATAAATCAATAACCCAGAATTCTGAACTAACTCAAAAAGGGTACTAAAATGCAAGATATACATTCTGACATTCCCAAAACTTGCAATGCTTCTTAAACCATATTTCACAAGCCACCATATAAAGATTGCTGTTTTTAGGGGCACCTGGGTGGCTCGGAGGTTTAAGCCTCTGCCTTCAGCTTAGGTCATGATCTCAGGGTCCTGGGATAGAGCTCTGAACCTGGCTCTCTGATCAGCAGGGAGCCAGCTTCCCCCCCTCTCTCTCTGCTTACTTCTGATCTCTCTCTCTGTGTCAAATAAATAAATAAAATCTTAAAAAAAGAAAGAAAGAAAGAAAAAAAAGACTGCTCTTTTTATCCATAAGGCCCATGTGAGGTATTGAGATAAAGATCTCTATTATATCAACTGTTTTATAAATATTCTTATCAAGGCAACCTGTAATTCCCCCTCATAAAAAAAACGCTGGAATTTATCATAGTTCCTTAATAAATTTTGTATAATAATGAAAATGTAAAAACCTAAAAATTAAAACAAAACAACACAAAACAAAACAACAACAACAACAAAACAAACAAAACTGAAAACCTGATCAATCATTTAAGGTAAAACAGCCAAAGTATATACTTTTATATTAAATAAACGACACCCTGGGGGCGCCTGGGTGGCTCAGTGGGTTAAGCCGCTGCCTTCGGCTCAGGTGTCCTGGGATGGAATCCTGTATCGGGCTCTCTGCTCAGCAGGAAGCCTGCTCCCCTCTCTCTCTCTCTCTGCCTGCCTCTCTGACTACTTGTGATTTCTCTCTGTCAAATAAATAAATAAAATCTTTAAAAAAAAAAAAAACAAACAAACATAAAATAAACGACACCCTTTGAGAAATTCCTAAGTTAGATTTTGAGAGCTCTTAGGAAATCCAACTCTAGTGACCTAAAGCTCGTTAGCATTACAGAGTGAAAGTCAGGCAGTCAGCTTGCTGGAGAATTTTACATTAGTGATGACTTATAAATGCCACTGTAAAGCAACTCCACCCATTGGAACAGTCAGTGCCATCACTAAAATACCCAGTTCTGTGGAGGGTACACATTGATAGTAAATGGATTACCGACTTTTATTGCCTTATTTTTAACAAAACCACATAGTGAGTCTACGGACCCCAGCAATTCCTGGTGCCTGACGTCTGTGACTCAATGACATTTTTGTAATAAAAAGAACTGTACCGTGCATCCACTAAGGACACATAATGGAAATCTGTTTTAGATTATATATGTGTATGAGTGTCCGGGTTATTTAAGAGTGAAATATTCTAGAGTGTTTCTGTGTTACGCGTCATTTTAATCTGATAGCAAATTAAAAATAACTAAGGCAAAATGCTTTAATTTAGGTCAAACTCACTATTGGATTATGACTAATGATTGATATTTATTTATTTATTTATTTAACAGAGAGAAAGAGAGACAGAGAAAGAGAGAGTGGACACAAGCAAGGGGAGGGGCAGAGGAAGAGGGAGAAGCAGACTCCCTCTGATCAAGAAGGCCAACACAGGGGATGCCTGGGTGGCTCAGTTGGTTGGACGACTGCCTTCAGCTCAGTCATGACCCCAGAGTTCTGGGATAGAGTCCCACATCGGGCTCCCAGCTCCACGGGGAGTGTGCTTCTCTCTCTGACCTTCTCCTTGCTCATGCTCTCTCTCACTGTCTCTCCCTCTCTCAAATAAATAAATAAAATCTTTAGAAAAAAAAAAAAAAAAAAAAAAAAAAAAAAAAGAAGGCCAACACAGGCCTGTGATCCCAGGATCCCGGGATCAAGACCTGAGCCAAAGGCAGACATTTAACCAACTGAGCCATCCAGGTACCCCATGACCAACGGTTTTTAAAAACAAAATGTTGATAAGCCTTTCACCAGAAAGGATCTGAATTTAGGAACTGATCTCTCTCTCCTCCTCTTTTTTTTTTCTTTTTTAAGAGTTTATTTATTTATTTGACAGACAGAAATCCTAAGTAGGCAGAAAGGCAGGTGGAGGGGCTGCAGGGGGTTGGGGTGGGCAGGCTCCCTGCTGAGCAGAGAATCTGATGTGGGGCTTGATCCCAGAACCCCAAGATTCCGACCTGAGCTAAAGGCAGAGGCTTTAACCCACAGAGCCACCCAGGTCCCCTTAGAAATGCCTTAATCACCCCAACAGTAATGGATCATTAGAGTGCTTTAAGTACCAATTATTGGACATACTTCTAAAACTCAAGGGACCCAACAAAAAAATTCCTATTTTGGCCTCTCTTAAAAAACACAAAGACCTAGCAATACTTGGGCCCAAGTTACCACACTGTAAAAACTGAAGGTGAGCAATGGACTGCCCTCAAACCGGCCTGGCGGGCCTTCACCCCAGCCTGAAACCCTCTTCACTGAGGCTCACCTACCTAACCCCCAGCCACTTGCAACACTTAGTTTGACTCCTTTATATTATCTCTTGGGCCTGTAAGAATCTGTTACGTCCGGCTTTGTTGAGCAAAATCTTTTATTTCAAAATAAGGAAGGCCCTTCCCCACTGCAGTAGATGCTCTATATAGAAGACAGGGGGATCCTTAGAAACAGGAAAGTTGAATCATGTTCTGGCTCTGCCCAAAGCCCTCCCATTTTCCTCAGACCCAAAGCCCTTACTCAACCTCACGAACCCCCCAATACACAACCGCTCTTCCCTCCAAAAATCTCCCATTCACTAGTGCCCAGCCCATTGCTCCATCTGTGTTAGTTACTCAAATCTCCTTGCTGTTCCCCCAGTACACTCCCGTCTCATAGTCTTTTTGCACTTCCTGTTTCTTTCTAGAATGTTCTTTCCCGAGACGTCATGACTCAGAAGTCACTCTTTCACTGAGATAGCCTCTGAATATATGCTATATACTTGCAACATCGCCACCTACCAGCAATTCCTCTCTCCTTGCATATTTTTCTCCATAGTACTTAGGGAGATAGGATTACCCTACTTTAAAACCAGATTTTCAATTTCCCCTCTTCTCTCTCCTGAGCCCTCCCCGAGAACACCTTCTCCTGTGAGCTGAATACTCTCTCTGTTGCTCGCCTCACCCCAACTCCTGTGTTCTCCGCATCTAGAACACTGCCTGGAGCACAGTGGTACTCAGTGTTTATGGGAAAAAAAGGTAGAATGTATAGTCTTGACTTTATTACCATTTTAATCACTTCATATGTCTTTGGCATTCACCAAGAAAAAGATGCCTGCTACCTTTAAGCTGGGAAATAAAGAGGTAAAATTTATTAAAATTAATACAAATTGGTAGTCATTTCTCCTACTGGACATTTAATGCCATTCTAAAGTAAATGAAGGACATTCAGAAGATGTCACCCCAAAATATGCCACTTAGGCATAAGAATTATTTGGAGCTGAAGGTAATTAAGAAACAGCAAACACAGGAGGAGCTCTCTGCCCTCCTACTTTCTACATAAAAGCAGGGAATAAATTTCTCTTTTGTAAAGGAAATTTCCATCTGTAAAGCTGTCCTAGTCTCCCTTACCAGGAATAAGAGAACTACTCTGGAAACAACTCTTATCACCTGAGATGACAGGAATCTGCATGATAAACCTTACAAAGGACCCTCCTCACCCACATTCCCAGTCACCTTCTCCCAACTACTCCTGCTGCAGAAGCCTGAATGTCCTTTTTTTCTACCTAAGGTTTCTTTCCATAGTTTTTCATGCTTTGTTAAAATGGTATATAGGCCCCCGTCTAATTCATTCCTTGAGATTTTCACTTCATTTCTGTTATACACCCACATGCATATGAAATAAAACTTTTCTCCCGCTAATCTTTCGTGGGTTGAATTCAGAGGCTCCAGCCTCTGAATCTAAGAGAGCAGAGCAAAGTTTTGTCTTCCCTATATTGAAGGAAATTTAAGTCAGCGTGGCCACTAACAGTTTTTTAAACATTTAGATACAAAATCAATTTTTATCTCTTTCCCTTTGGGTCTCCCTGGCCCTTTCTCTGTCTCTCTTACCCACCCCCCACCACACACACACACAAAAGGTGGTTAGGAAATAGGTCGTAGAAAATATCAATATAAATGAGAAAAACCAAACAGCTAAATTTAGGGGAGAGATTTTATAAGTTGAAGTGGAGCATAATTTGTCACCCCAATATACGTTTCTATGGCATAAGGATTATTTTAGGCTCATTATTTTTAAGAAACTACAGATTCAGAAAAAGCTCTTAACCTCCCCCTCAACTGCCTAAATTTACATTGGAAAGGGGGCCTGTACTAGAGAGCTATTACCAGAAATACCTTCCAACCTAAGACTCCAAAGGCATAACAGGGTAACCTTTGTTTTCAAACATCTTGTTCCCCTTTCCTGTTAATGACCTTCCACCCCGTGGTGTCCCTAGACCCTTACCCTTTCCTTAGCTCAGCATATTATTTAAGCTTCCATTACCTAGCTACACTTTGGGTCCCTTATGTGTATGGGGCTTCTGCATGTGTAAAATTTGTTTTTCCCTTGTTCGCCTGTCTTATATCAAATTAATCAGACCAGCCCATGACCCTGAAAGGGAAGAAAGGAACATTTTTCAGCCTCTACAGTAGGTGACCATGAAGGAACTGTGAGGCTGCTGCCGCTGTGACAGCCTTGGACTTAGGACACAAAGCTGACAGATGGTAAGAATTCTTACCAGAACAATCTCCTGGATCTCCGCCTGCAGGGTCCAGTGGAAGTGAGAGTCCTATACAGCCGCCCCCCCAACCTTTTTTTTCTTTTCTAACTGAGGTTAGTAGGAAAAAAAAGCGGGGGGGAGTAGTTAGTTTTTCAATTCTTTTCTTTTTCTTTCTTTTCTTTTTTTTTTTTTTTTTAAGATTTTAGCTTTTCATTTGACAGAGAGACAGCAAAAGAAGGAACACAAGCAGGGGGAGTAGGACAGGGAGAGGCAGGCTCCCCACTGAGCAGGGAGTCCCATGCAGGACTTGATCCCAGGACTCTGGGATCATGACCTGAGCCTCAGACAGACTCTTAAGGACCGGGCCACCCAGGTGCCCTGGGAAGTAGTTTCTTGGGTACAGCAACTCTGATAAAAGATTTGTTTTGAAGACTCTTGTTTTTATTGATCCTTCTCATCCCTGAGATGGTCAGTGTTTGCTTTGTCTCTGTTGTTTTATGTGTCCTAAGAAGGAAAGTCACAGGGTAGAACTCAGGCAAAAGTGTCCCTGTTGCTTGTTGTGGGAGTTGTGCTCACCAGACCAGCACCTGGGTAGATAAACATGGCTGGGGGTTACTACGCAAACATCCTAAAGGTTGTTGCTGAGGGACATCTTGGAAGCCAAAGGCACAGAACTGGTAGGTACAGGTTGAGCCCTTAGAAGGTACAGGGCAGTAGCCACCTAAATTCAAAGACTCTCATGTTAAGATAACTTGGTCATGAAATGAATTAGACTGACATTGGGTTATCCACCAGCCTCAAGAAAATGGTCCATGCAGTGAGGTACTCTGTAAGACGCTGAACAATCCCCCACCCAGCAGAGCTATTAGTTTGGCTCCAAGAGACCCAATCTTAGCTAAAGCTCTTCATGTGCATCAATAAATAAATAAATAAGAATGGATGAGGTTTTCCTTTTTATCTTGTCCTATAGAGAGAGCGCTTGGTTTTGTGCCCAGTAAGAATATTCTCTCTGGTCTCCGCTAGCCTGAAGGTGCATACCGTTGGCTTGCATCTTGAGGGCCCGTTAAGTAGACTGAGTTTCTAAGATACAAAGTCACAAGTAGCACCCTCTCTCTTTATCCAATGGTGCCGGGTCTTGGGGGACTCTGTCATCAGGGATCCCAGTACCTAAGGGCCTTCTGTCATTTCAACCTTTGTTGTTTTTAGTGTTGGAATCCACTAGCACCTGCCTGGTCTTCCAGATCAGCAGGTCTGTGATTAGAAGCATATCACATTCTCACGGGAGACCAGAGACATCATTTTCATTATATAATTCTTAACGCCAAGGACAATGAAGGTCTTTGCTTTCTTAAGCTAATTCTGAGAGTGAACTTTCTGGATCTTGTTGTCAACGGCATCTTTTGCACTCTCCTTTAAGGTTACCTCTTACATGCATGGTCAAGCCATAAAAAGGTTTATTGGTTTGAGTCACTCCTGAGATTAATGTAAGACCCTTCTCATCAATGTCCAGATAATGGATACTTTGAATTGACTGCATTTAAAAGAAAACAATTTCTACTGGTACCTACATAAAGACCCAATTAAAAAGAAAACACAGGAATATAACGGCAAGCCTTTGGAACTCCCTTAACAAGATGAAAGAACAGAAATTAGACTTGAAACAAAAATTAATGTTGACATCCAATGTATAAAATCCCCTTTCTCAAAATCCAGCCTCATCTGCCTGTTCTGGCTTCCTTTATCCTACAAGATTTACAAAGAGCACTCTAGCCTGATAGCCAAGCCTAGGATAAACAGGCTACTCAAATAAATGCTGACTGCCAGGAAGTGAATTCAACAGACACACCTGGGATAGGCAGTAAAGTTCACCTTGCTATTTCTTATGACTCCGGCTCTCCAGGACTCTATAATCACGCTCTACCAACTTCAGTTTTCCTTCCTATGTAATGTCTTTTGCAGATATACTTAGATCTCCCACTCGAAAACTCATGTCCCCTGGACAACAGCAAAGTTTTTTAAATTATAAAGCCAGTTAGCCTCGACAATCAGAAGATCCTACCAATTTAGAGAGGAATTAGCATCAGATGGAAAACTGGGTTAATAAAAAATCTTAATGTCTTCCCCAGAATCATTACTAAAAATTTTAGCTATCTAAATAGGTAACCTTAATTTATTCCATCTGCCAGAAACACAATTTGGATCAAACTGTTCTTTTATAAAGTAGTGAGTTCTGCATTATTATAACTGTCTCAGGGCTAAAATTTTACAATAGAAGCTATAAGGTCAGTTGGTATTTCTTTGTAAGTTTATGTGTGTTTATATATGTATTTTATAGATCTGTGATATTTCTCTACCTCTGGACGGTATTGCCAAAATTAATTTCTAAAGAGCTCTATTTAATTGACTTAAAATTAAGCACTTAAAAATTCATTATTTCTGAGTTCTCAAAAATATAACAGAAATTAATCCAAATGTTTTTCAGCTTCATGTGGTCTGGAAAAATATTTGGTATTAAAGCTAGTTTAAGTTCATTGGTTTAGTTAAAACAAGCCTCTAGAGTTATCAACATTGAACATAATACACACATACAACTTTTATTCTGTTTGGGTTTACTAGTCAAATAAGTTCATGTTTTGTCTCCTACAAAATTTGTCAGCAAGAAAAACAGCTTAGGATGATAGCTGACTTTGTCTAAGGTCTCGCGAAGGTTTTGTGAGTCATTGAAAGAGTTCTTGGGTTTAAGTAATTTAGGTAGATATAAGTAGGAGAAGAGTTTTGTGAACTTTTTAGTACAATTATATTTTATGGGATGCATACTTAAAAAGAGCTTCCAAACTAGTTTTTGGTAACTTAAAATGTTTGAGTTTTGCTAAATGAAATGAGAAAAATACATCAAATATGTAGATTATTTGTAAATAAGATAAAAGTGAAATATCAGTGAACATAAATATATCTACCTCAGGCTTTCTTTCTACAGAAAAATGAAAAACATTTGCGCATAGTAGTAAACATACCATATTCTACATTAAAAGATTATACTATGATGAAATACATGTTTCTAGAAATCGTGAACTATATTAATGAATTTGCCAATCAAAAGAAGCTGCTATAATGGTCTATAATTGCTTACTTTTTAGGTTTGCTAGAAATTAAGGTTTCTAAGGGTTAATATTCTAATTAATGTAACTAATTAAAACTGTTGGAAATAATAAGGGAAACAACTCTGTATGCAAGGAAACTAGGATGTCTTTGGGTTAAAAAAAAAAAAAAAAGATATGGGATAAGGAAATGTATTTTTGTTAAAAGAAAAGGAACTAAATTTGTCCTAAAGTCAAACTGGTCATTTCAAAATGGAAAAGGGAAGAATGAAGGACAAAATACGGTAGAAAGTTGGGAAGAGAAAAACAGGGAAGGAATCTTCCCTTGTATAGTCAAGCTGGCTATAATTGAATGAGTTTATTATAAGGGTTATATAAAATTAAGCTTTAAAAATGAGTAGTATATTTATGTAAAACTAAAACAATTTTCTTTAAACTGCTAAAAGGACAAAGGTTTCCTGTACTGTTGATCTGCTCTGCATATTAAGATATTGTGAGAGGTTTTCCTTTACTTCTTAAGTAATCTTTCTAGAAAGCAATGATTGTTTCTTGCAAAAATAATTTCCTATTGTCTTAATCAGGTCTCTGATTGTTTAAGAAAATTGAGTCTCCTCAGTATTAAGAGAGCGAAGTATTGCTTACAAACATGTAACTTTTTATATTTGCTATTGAGATCTTTTATAATCATTTTGGTTAATTACATAATTAGTCATGGTTTCATAATGATCAGTGAACTCTATTTTAGTCAAGAGCCCCAACCTTTTGATATTTTTGATGCACTTCCCCCAAATTAAATTCTACATAACATCTTTTGGACCTGGAACTAACGTTAGGATTTTCCAGGGGATCCCTGAAACATCTCAAAAGATTTGTTCTCTGTTTATAACAAGATATGGTATTCTAATCAGGCTTACTCGAGATATTAAATTATGGGGGAGGCATTGTCAGATAAGTGATGCTCAGCATTTTTAGGTTATATTTGTATGACTATTTGTTACGAAGACAAGGCTTTTAAAAGATTTATGAAAGTTCTGGGAATCTGATGAGTCTTGGTTTAATGTTATTGGTTGTAATTCAAGTTATTATTTTAAAATGTTGTATGTCACAGAAATAAGCAAAGTTCATTGTCAAATGTATTAAAATGAACATTCATCAGATCTTTAATCATGACCACTCTTAAGTCTTTACTCATTTCCAGTTGTTGTTTTACTCTGATGCGTTTGCAAAACTGTTTTATCTTTTCATGGAAAGAAATTTGAGAACAGGTTTCTGATAAATAAGATCATAGCATTTAACTGGGTAGGAATTTAAAATTTTTCTAATGTAAAAACTGGATTCATAAATCTGCTAATAATAGATCAAGATCAGGAAGAATTAATTACATGGGACTGAATAAACTAATTGTTGGGCTGGCAGGAAGGGCTACTAAAGATGGTGAAAGTTCCCGCCACAAGACCTGAGCTCGGACAGGAGAACAAAGGCCCAAGCAGGAATCTGAGACCCCCGCCCCAGGCTCCTGTGGACCAATGGAATCCCGATGTGCGGCGGGATATCCAAATAAGGGAAACTTGCCAAAAGACCCCTGAGCTTTCCCCAAGACCCCTTAAAAGCCCCCTCCTCCCTGCCTTGGGCGCGACTTCCGCCACTCTGCTTTCCAGAGTCGCAGAACCTCACCGGAGGGTGCCCACCTCCTCCCGGCGCAACTTTCCTGGCTCCCCTTCTCCTGAGCCCTGAAACTTCGCCGGAGAGCGTTTTTAATAAATCTTGCCTTGCACCCACTTTGCCTAGTGTTGTGTTTATCTCGCCGGAAAAAACTTTACACTAATGATTATAATTTTTTATGACTTTCTATTTGAAACATTGCTCATTCTTTCATGTTTATTTTCCAGATTTAAGGAAAGTTTCTCTCTTAAGCTATCTATAACTTTAGAGCAAATATTTGTGAACAAGAATGAAACAATTTGGGGTGCTTGGAGACTCAGTCAGTTGATTGTCCAACTCTTGATGTCAGCTCAGATCATGTTCTGAAAGGGCCTGGGATCAAGCCCAAAGTCAGGCTCTGAGCTCAGCAGGGAGTCTGCTTTAAAGGTTCTCACCCTCTGCCCCTTCTCCTACTCATGCTCTCTCTCTAAAATAAATGAATGAAAAGAAAGTTAGAAAGGAAGAAAGAAAGAAAGAGGAAAAAGAAAAGAAACAATTTTTCTCCTTACCGATGCCACCAGAATTTGAAAACCTATAGCTCAATCGCTCAAATGTGGGCAACCTCTGGGCCTTGTGCTGTGTGGCCACTCAGAAAGGTCCCCAGGAGAATTCCAACTGCAAACCAGGAAAATCTATCACATTGCCACTGCCTGCTCTCATTCCCTCTTAAGATACTTTGAGCCGGACATTTATAAATATTCTTGACAGGCAACGCTCAGGATTCCGACGCTGGATTTATAATTGGCTCCCACCATTAAACCTTTGTTGTTCTTTCATTTCCATTGAAATGTCTTCTATTAATTGCTTGACTATATAAGCCTAATTTGGGAAGCCCGCCTGCAAGGCCAGCTCCCAAAATGAGAAACAAAATGTTTCACTGTATTGACCTATTCTCAAGACCAAAATTAGTTCAGTGGGATATGGAGCAATCTACCAATTTAGCTTCTGGATTATGAAACTTCTTATTTGACGTTTCAAAGGTGGGACCAAAGGGAAGTGAATTTTTTTCATCCCAATATATGTCTCTTTGGCATATAAATTATTTCAGACTCATTACTTTTAAGGAACTACAGATATAGAAAAAGCTCTTTACCACCCCCTCAACTGCCTAAATTTATATTGGAAAGGGGGACTGAACCAGGAAGAGAGCTATTTATTACCAGAGGTATCTGGTCAACCTTTGTTTTCCAAACATCTCCTCTTGTCTTCCTATGAATGGCCTTTTTCACTTTTGGATCCCTAGACTCCTACGTAGCCCTTCTTTTAGCTCAAGATCTTATATAAGTTTTAATTATTTGACTCTGCACTTTGGGTATCATAATTTTACAAGGTTTTTGTTTTTTGTGTTTTTATTTTAATTTTATTTATTTATTTTGACAGAGAGATCACAAGTAGGCAGAGGGGTAGGCAGAGAGAGGGGGAAGCAGGCTCTCCACTGAGCAGAAAGCCAGATGCGGGGCTCAATAGGACCCTAAGACCATGACCTGAGCTGAAGGCAGAGGCTAGGCTCTAACCCACTGAGCCACCCAGGAGCCCCTACAAGTTTCTTTTATATACAAATTTGTTTTTCTCCTATTAATCTGTTTTATTTTCATTTCACTAGCCAAAGAACCTACAAGGGAAGAAGGGAAATTTTTTCTGCCCCTTGGAAGCAAATAGGATCAAACTTTTAAAATGTAAAAAAAAAAAAAAAAAGGAGGAAGTCTAATTTACAATTAAAATCTATAGCTAATAGGACTTTGAGGTTCTTATTAAAGACCTCTCCCTTTCTTTCCAAACTGGGGAAGGCTAAAAGTATATCTTAATAATCTTATGAATTAATGAGGATTACAATGAATTCCTAAAACAAAGATTGACAAAATCCACTTTTTCTTTCCTTTGAACAACTTTCACTCAAGAACATTCTCCTCAGCCCTCCATCAAGTAGAGGCATTGCCCTAGCACTAATTTAAAGAAAATTCTGCATTGCATTGATATGCAAATTCTGATTGCTTCAGCTCAAATACTCTTCATTTGCATAAGCTAATTTAAAAATGGGCTGTTAACTCTACTTTGAGCTTGAAAATCTGAAAACCCAAAGATGTCAATTGTAAAAGTTAATTGAGAAGTTCAGAAAAATTTTCCCAAGTCTCCAAAACATCCTGTTGCCTAGCCACTGATGAAGGAAGTACTTTCACTGGTAAGATGTTTAGAAAAATAGGCTAAGCACTTGAAAGAAAAATGTCCAGTAAATTAGAATTATTGCAATTTTCTTTTATGTCCACAATTGTTCTTTATACCTAAATAATCATTCTTTTTATTATATTGTGAGGTCAGCCAATAACCAGTAAGTCCATATGGGGAGAAAAAAAGGTAAATAGTGGTTTAAAATCACAGTACCAATCGGTTGGTGCAATCATTTGGAGAGGATAAATCTATTTTAATGCTAAATAATTTACACTGTTTAGTTTACTTTATTTAGCATTCTGGTAAGTACTGTATCCTTATGGGAGCATAATTAATAGTTGTGTTATTTTATCCAGCTAAAAAAAACTCTTCTTTCTCCTCTGACTAAAAATCCGTTGTTCCATTTCTTCCTATTGCATTGAAAACTAAGTTATGCTTATTTTTATTATTCTTTTTGACCTGGGCCATATATTTCAAGTAGAGAAATTCTTACATTCATAGACATGATTTCTTTGGGTACAGAATTTCAAAATAAAGGAGAATGGAAACACAGGAGCAACAGCTGTTTTGCCTTTGTTTTAAAATATTATTATGTTAATTCTGATTAAGAGAAACCTGTCCAGGCAACTTGGTAACATATACAAATATGAAATACGCACCCATAACTTATGTCAATTTCTGAATGGGTGCAGCTTATAATTTAAATGGCACAGGTGCAATAAACCAAAGACCTTAAACATGCATTATATCCTTGTTGCCAGCAAGACCCCATTAACCCTCTTCCATCTCCAAAGGAAGGTTAACAATAGGAAGATCTCTCACTGGCCTAGACCCTTTGAGCTTGACCACCAACTCACACCTCATAGATGGACCAAGGACTGTCCCATGGTTACCTCTATCTCATTATAATGCTAAAAATCTCCACCTATGTGGGAACAAAAATCTCATTAACATAACACATTATCCTGAATAGATATGTTTCCTGAGTACACAGAGGCGACCTTATGCCCATCCTCTATATACTATGCCCAAACTCCCCTTTCTGAATATTCATCCTAATTCTAAACATAAGGAGCCCACTTACTTCTTCTCAGAGACTTATGGCTTTGGAAATTATTCCCCATGATCTCCTTATTTGCTTCTAAGTTTCTTTTGTGTGACTACTCCGCCTAGTATAGTCTCTACCTGTAACTCACCAAGGAGTGAACTCACCTTAGTTAAATTACAAAATTCCCTAACAGCTTGCTTCCCCCTAGTAGGCAAAGATTGATATAGATAGATGATAGATTGATCGATCGATCTATCAATATAAATAGAGATAAGGATATGTCTCTTTCTGTATCTTTGTTTCCCAGAGCTTGGCATGGCTTTGGGCACCTTGTAGGCTTGAAGGGTTCAGAACGAGCTTCCCCAGTATGTGCCCGTTTGGCATGTGGATTATTTTGAGCTGAAAATAATCAAATACCTAGAGACTCAGAGAGAGTTTTTTACCTGCCCCTTAACTGTCTCTAAGGTTTAAGTCGAAGGCCTGGTCCAGGAAAGGAGCTATCACCAGAGATAGCTACAGAGAGTGTGGGCTACCTGTGTTAAACTGCAGGAAGCACATATTTATTCAAATTCCACTCTGTGTCCCATTGTGTCTGACAGGCATGACAAATATTTGTTAACCAAACATTTGTTCTTCCCATCTACCTGTGAATTGTCTTCCCTTCCTTTGAAACCCCACTCCTAACTAACTCCTTCTCCGTAGTGCAGGATGGTATAGAAGCCTCAACTGTCTAACTGTGTTAGTCTCTCATGTCTTTGTAGAATGTCTATATATAGTCAAGTAAATTTGCTTTTCTTTTGTTAATCTGTTTTAGGTCAAATTAATTAATAAACCAGAGAAAAGAAACTAGAAGGGTAAAATGTTTTCCTTTCCTATAGATTCTTCATAAACATATATGGAAATAGATAGGGTCTGAAGATAGGAAACAATATAAAGAAGAAATGAAAAAGTGGAAGAAGCTTGACAGAGAAGTTATCTGGGGAGGAATGAATACAAAGTTTAATATTATATTTCTGGTCTTGATGTAACAGAGACACAAGCCTTTTACAGATAAAAAAAGAAAATATGATTCAGTTTGAGTAGTACTACCCTGTGATGCAAAGTATAGCAATCTTTTAAGAATTTCCATTTTTAAAATTTTGTTTGTTTTTGTTTTCTTTTCTTTTTTAATAAAGAATATTTTTTAGATTAAAAAGTCTGAATCAAATATTTATAACTGGTTACCTAAAATACAGATTAGAAAGTTAAAAAAAAAAAAGGCAATATGTAATAACTCTGAGAGACAAGATTATAATGAATCTTTGTTGCCATAGTAGCTGCTCAACCATTTTGCCTGAATGGACTAATGAGTGAATGATGTATATGAGCCTTTTAATGTTACTAAGCTGCTGCTCCTGTCCTTATTGTGTCTATTGCCTAGACAATCACTTATTCCATATGTATAACCAATATGTATCTTAAACATTTAAAATAATTACCTCCAAAATTCATGGTGTTAAATAAATTTAATCCATCTAACAAAGGTGGTGGTCTCATTTCTCCCTTAGAGGACTGGTAACTTTCAGAATATTGTACCCCCAAATATGTCCCTTTGGCATAATGGTTGTTTTGAGTGGATTATTTTGAGAAATAGAAGATACAGAAGAAGCTCTTAGAGCAGAAAAGTTCTTCTTTTGTAAGGGGTATTTATATTTGTAAAGAATATCTTCATTTACCAGGATGAGATGGATGATTAAATAACAAGAGAATCTTAATTTAAATCGTCATAACAAATTTTACCTATGTTTATCTTGTTTTTCTTTTTAAACTCCTACAACTTTCACACTTTATTTTGTATTTAGCTGAGAATGGTATTTTAGGTGGTGGATTAGGCCACCACAAAGAGCTGCTCATGTTTCCCTGTGATCTCCCATGTGTATAGGTGACAAACGTGTTAATAAACTCCTTGTGGTCTTTCCCTTGTTAATCTGTCTTTTATTATTGGGGGGTGGTCTCAGCCAATCCCTCAGAAGGGTAGAAGGAAAAATTTTTCAATTGTACATTTATATGAATAATTAGATTAATTTCAAAGTTATATAATAATTTAAAATGTGAGTGAATAACTATGTATACCTATATACGTGTATATACAATGTGTATCTAGCATATATGCAAAAGGTATAGACCACACATTTATAATATGTAGTTCTATGTAATATTTCTATAAATTCAGCATTTTCAGAGTATTATAAACTGTGTTCTTTCTATGATGGCCAACACAGGTTTTAAAAGAAAAAAAGAAAAAAGAAAAAAAATAACGTGTCCTGAGGCGCCTGGGTGGCTCAGTGGGTTAAGCCTCTGTCTTTGGCTCAGGTCATGATCTCGGGGTCCTGGGATCGAGTCCCGCATCGGGCTCTCTGCTCAGCGGGGAGCCTGCTTTCCCCCTCTCTCTCTGCATGCCTCTCTGACCGCTTGTGCTCTCTCTCTATCTCAAATAAATGAATAAATAAAATCTTTAAAAACCAGCAAACAAAAAAGTCCTGAAATGTTACTTACTCACTTACTCATTTAATTATATCATTGTTCCTCTCAGTGATTCCTTACCGTAATTCAGACATGAGCGTATTTGTTTGAGATGAATACATAATCTGTACATATGCCCCCAAAATTAGAGATTACCAACTCCAAAGAGCAGTTGTTTATTTTAGCAAAAGGAGTCACATCCAATTCTTTATATAACAAATTTTATACAATGCACTCACCTCTTGTGTAAATGCTAACCTCGCCTGAACACAATGCTAGGGCTTTTCTCAGTTATCACAGTGTCTTCAGTCTCCTCTTGAACTATAACTCCTAATTTTGATATATGATGAAGTAAAATAAAGCAAAGAGAAATGACCAAAACACTTAATATTAAGATATCCATAGTGTCCATATAAACACTAATTTTGAAGTATTATTGTATAGTTACAGTTACACTTGTCTCAAGGTCTGGCACTGGAGAAATATAGCCTCAGAATCCCGAGTTTAATGGAAAAGGATTATGCATAGTGGATCAGGTGTTTTAGCTGTAAACTAGTAACAGTTAAGTTCCTCTGAGAAAAGGACAGCATCGCTACAAAGTGATTACTATCTTCCAAGTAAAAATTCACAAGTTATCTTAGTCACTCACACACACACAAGCTGACAACAGAACTGAAAATCCTTTGGCTAGCTCAATTTATAATGTAAATAGTGAAATATTTAGGAATTACCTGGATTTATAGTCTCATTATTTAACAGGGTAACTACTTAGTTGGCCAGCTCCCTAGATTAATGGCCTATAAATTAATAAATATATCATGGCTCTAAAACTAAGCATTAGCCAACCTCTCGAAATCAATTAGCCTCACAAGTAGGAATACATCTGGAAACACATTTATATTCCTTTCTTTGTTATCCCTTGACTACTGAAAGTATCACTGATTTACCACTCACCATAGCAAAGTATCTAAAAAATGTTGTCTGTTGCTCCATAAAATGAATCAACAAAGATTATAGGACAGTGAAGTAATCTGTATTCCCATAATGTTTTATTGTTATATCCAAACAGAACTTACACACATGTAAGCATACATCCGTGAATTACTGTACAATAAGGGCACGGCTCCTTGTAAGAAGCTACACAAATTTCAAAATTATCTTTTCTAAGAAAGGTGAATTGATTTATTATGCTGACTCTGTCACTATTACAATAGTCGTTATCAGCACCCACCTGTTACGATCTCATCCTAGAAACCACAAAAGGAAAAAAAAATCTACTTCCATGAATCTACCGAACTTCTGGACCTCAACTGAATCCCAGAGGAAAATTATTTTGATCAAAAAATGTTGTTTGCAAAAATGAAGATACTGTATAAATAAAAGAAAATATTCATATACTTAAAGTCCAGCAACAGTTTCTAGTGCAGTGGATTTCTTCCACAACAAATACACTAGTTTCTGCAGACAAAGTCAGGATAAACCTTCAAATGGTTTATTTCATGGTCTTTCTGTATTTTGCCAGAAAGGTAAACAATTTTATTTCTTCCTGTGCTATTTTGATATGATGAAATTATACTCTACAATTACTCTCAAGTCAAAACATATTAGTTTTGACACAGATTGCCCTATTTGAGTATTTTAAATGTAATTTGAAAAGCAAAGAGCAATCTTTAAATGCAAACTTCTATGATTAAAAAAGAGGGAAAAAGACCACAGATGACTGCATTTAAGTATAAGAATTTATTGCCAAGTTTAAATTTTTACCACTATATTGCTGGAAGAAAATATAATTTAGCAACTTCTTAAATATATGTATTGATAATAATTAACAATGTATATACAAATAATTAACAATAAATATATGTATTAATAATCCAATTCAGAATCTATCTAGTTTCAATTATATAAATTAGTTAGAAATATTTCTTAGTGTTTAACAAATGCTAAATATCATTTAAAGTCCTGTAATGGGCACCTGGGTGGCTCAGTGAATTTGGCTCACCTGAATTTGGCTCAGGTAATGATCCCAGTGTCCTGGGATAATGATCCCAGGGTCCTGGGATCAAGCCCTGCATTGGACTCTGCTCAGTGGAGAACCTGCTTCCTACTCTCTCTCTGCCTGCCTCTCTGCCTACTTGTGATCTGTCAAATAAATAAATAAAAATCTTTAATAAATAAATAAATAAATAAAGTCCTGTAAAAACAGCAGTGACTAAGCCAGACAACACATAATCCCAAATCTCATAGTCTCTTACATTTTAAACGGATAGGGGTAAAATCTGGGAGCCAGATAACAAATAACAACAATAAATTACAGTACTACTAATAACTATATCTAATCTCCTGTAGTGAATTAAAATAGAAGGATATGATAAAGAGTGACTAGTTTATTTTTTGTCAGTAAAGATCTCTAAAAAGGTAATAATTAAACTGAGGAATACAGAGGAAATACCATTAGATATGCCCTCTGCCAGGACTGTTCTTTCTCATCACTTTTGAATGATACCCATGGGTATCTCACGAGGAAGAACAATCTGGGCAGATGGCATATCTAATGCAAAGGCCCTAAAGTGAGAATAAACTTTGCTAAAAACAGAAAAAAACAAAATAAAAACAGTGTGTCTGGAGCTTATAAAAGGGCAGGATAGTGGTGTGCTGATAAATGTTTAGCAGTTTCTTTCTAGTAATATACGTGTGTCTATATAAAAATGTACATTAAGATTATTATAAATTTTACTGATAAAATAATGTCCAGCACACAATTTGCAAACAATAAAAAATACGCAATACCCTATGCTGTCAATTCAATTCTGTATCGCTAAATGGTTCTCACAGCATTGCTGTCATCGACTCCTGCTGCACTCTTGTATCTGTAGCCAAACTAAAGTTGTAACTGATGAATGAGTATAGTTCCAGAGTAATACTGATTATTTGTTTATTTTAATAAGAAAGATGAAAATAGAACAACAAAGGCATAGGTTAGAACTTCCCTAGTCGGTCAGTGATGTAACTTCTTTCCTCTATTGCACAATGGTCTCCAAATACTAGCATATATCCTCAATTCTTGTGCTCTTCAAAATGTAACAGGCTAGACACAACACACTATGAAGTTTACCCTGTGTTGGTAAAGTTTTATCCAACACTGTCTTCTATCTAGACCATCATCAGAACATGAAATAAACCCTGACTTATAATGTTTATCAATGTTCATGTCATAAATATTCTTGCAGAGTTAATTTCAAGCTGTCAATAAGACTTCACTATACATGAAGTTGGGGGGAGATGTGTAAGAGCGAATCATTATACAATATTTCCATCACACACATTCAATATGCATGAAAAAAAACACAAGAGCACAGATAATAGAAAAATGTAGTGAAAAGATTAGGAAGTCATGTGCTTTGAGAATTTACTGCACTTGCTTGTAATGCAATTTATATAATTGTAGAATTACATACTTGCAGCAGTAGGTTTTAACAAGTGGCATGCAAAATATCCAAAAGTTTAACAATTGGTTTTCACAAGTAATTGCAAATTGACTCTAGCAAACTGGCTCAGCATGGATATAGTGATATAAATGAGGCTACATATGCAAACAGGTACATAGCCGGTAAGGATGTTATAAACCAATACAGGGAGTTTTTGTTTCACTGAAATAATTTTTTTTAAAGATTTTATTTATTTATTTGACAGACAGAGATCACATGTAGGCAGAGAGGCAGGCAGAGAGAGAGGGGGAAGCAGGCTCCCCGCTGAGCAGAGAGCCCGATGTGGGACTCGATCCCAGGACCCCGAGATCATGACCTGAGCCGAAGGCAGAGGCTTAACCCACTGAGCCACCCAGGCACCCCTGAAAGAAATTTTAAAAATCATTGGATGGTTAAAATCAAGGGAGATGTATGACTTAATTTGTGTTTTAAAATGTTTACTTTTGGGGTACCTGGGTGGCTCAGTCCATTAGGCACAAATTCTTGGTTTCACCTCAAGTCATGATCTCAGGGTCCTGGGATCATGTCCCACATGGGGCTCCACACTCAGCACAGAGTCTGCTTGTCCCGCTCCCTCCAACTTTTCCCCTCTTCCTCTGCACAAACCGCCCCCCGCCCCCCGTCAAGCACATGCTCTCTCTCTCTCTCTCTCAAATAAATAAATAAATGAATACCTTAAAATAAACGTTTGTATTCAGAGCTCTGGAGAATTGACTTCAGAAGTCTGAGAATAGGGACGGAGAACACAGAAAGATCAAAGTCACTGTAAAAAGACTAAATGAGAGATAAGAAGGGCTTCAAAAAGAATATACCCATGATGTTTTGAAGGTAGATGGGCAGGAAACTGATGGATTGAGGTGCAGCCAGAACCAGCTTTAGACCAGATTAAGAAGATCCACATATCACATTCATTGTCACTCTTTTACTCCTTTTTAGGTCATAAAAAAGTTTTTTGAAATCTCCATAAACAAGGGTAATTACAGAGAGAGACACAGGCAGCAGTGAACTGTTCCACACAGCACAAGAAGAGAGTCTGAGAATGAGCTGTTGGGGTAAGGTTGAGGGGAAGAAGGTGAAGACGGATCAAACATTCATAGACTCTACAGCAGAAAATCAGAGGACAGAGTGGCTGTTTTTGTTTAATTATAGTCATCATTCTCCAATCACCTGGAGTCAATGTCTAAGCAGACTTCCCTTTCTCCCTAAACTGCTTGGAAAAGCCTAGAACCGCCCAGAAATCCTGACTTGGAAAAATGAGATATGCAGGAGAGGCAACATCCACCCGTTCTCCCTAAAGTTCGATTATTTCAGTCCTGCCTCAGGGTGGCTCCTGAGCTGAACCCAGCCAGCTTCCTGCCTTTTCCTAACAAGCAGAACAGTACTACCTTCAGGTTTGTCATGGTTGGCCCTACAAGGAGGGGAAGTCCTTTAGCCTCTAGATTTCAGGTTAATGACTTCAGAAATCACAGTGGTAAGCCTGATTTACAACTTTTAACTATGACACATGATATGCAGGATTCCATTTAAACTCCTATTCTAGGACCCACAAATGCTCCAGGCAATGTGAAAAGATAAGGTAAAAGAAATAGAAAAATTCAAAATGACTTCTTGGTTTTTAAAGGAATATTAGTATGATTCCCTTATGAACTTCACACAAACCTATCTCAGTTCAATAAATTTCCAGTCAATATCCAATCATAAATTTTGGTTAGAATTTCACATTCTGCTTTAATTTTTTTGTTGTTGTTGTCAGAGAAAAAGATCGCGCATGAGTTGGTGGAGAGGGGCAGAGGGAGAGCAATAGAATCTTAAGCAGGCTCCATGCCAAGGACGGAGTCCAAGGTAGGGCTCTATCTGGGAACCCTGAGATCCTGACCTGAGCAGAAATCAAGAGTTGGTCGTTTAACCGACTGAGCCACCCAGGTGCCCCTACTTTAAAATATTTTAAGCCAGTTGTGAAAAAGAAGAATAAAAAGAACTTGTCCCTGCAGGTATGAAGCAATACTGCAGAGTCATAGCGGTATACTGGATTAGATACAGGCTAATGAACCAGTGAAGCAGAACAAAAAGTCTATTAGTATATGGGAATTTGTCACAGAAGAGTAACAGCACAAACCACTCGAGAGAGCTTACATTATCTGATAATGTGTATTCCAAAAAATGACTCACTTCATCTAAAGAGTGTTCTTTCTAACTTATATAAAAAACTTCAAGCAAATTTATTTGAATTCCAAGTATAATTCTAAGTGTGAAAGGTAAACTATTTATGATACTAGGTGAGGAATGGTTTCTGAAATGCCTACAAATCATAAACCAAAGGGGGAAAATGGAATATTTTGACCATACCTGCTTGAAAGATTTCTGTCCAACCATATCTAAAGGCTCAAGAGAGAGGAAGAAAATATTTGTACGATTGAAAAAAAGCAAAGGCTGACTATCAGCGGTTCTTACAACCTAGTGGGGAGAAAGCAAGCTGAGAGAAAAGTAGGTAATGACTGTAAAGCATCATTTTTTGGAAGAAACTATCCAAATTTTTAAACATACTCCTTCAGTATATTTAAGGAGTATGTTCAATCTCACTACCAATCAGAGGAATGCACACTAAAACAATGAGATAGTGCTTAATATCTATCAGGGAGACAAAACCCAGAAAGCTGGCTTCTACTATCAGGCTTCAGAATAGGAAAGGAAGCTCTTGACCTCTTTGTTTGGAGTAAAAATTGTTGCATCCACCCTGAAGAGCAATCTCTCAGTGTGTAGTGAAATTACCTATGTGCGTAAACTTTTAGCTCTCCCTTAACTGCCTAAAATAACTTAGATGGAGGGTTTGGCCCAGAGGAAAGGTATTACCAGAGACTTTTTTTTTTTTTTTTTAATCTGAAAGACTTATCTACATGTCAATGCAAACATCTGATTACCAAATATCTGCTCTTCTTATCTTGTTGTGAATTTCCCAGGCCAATATAATATCCCTAACCTCAGGATGGCATATAACCCTCAATTGCCTGAATGCCTTTGGGTCTCTAATTTTTATTGGCCTCTCACAAATATAAAATTTAAACTTTTCTCTTATTAATCTTTTTACTCATTTAATTATTAGATGCCAAAGAACCTAGAAGGGAAAAAGGGGAAATTTTTCCAACCCTACCACCAGCAATATTGATAGAGTTCAAGAATAACACTGAGTAAAGGAATAAACAGAAAAGATGAAGACACAATACTGTCTAGAAAACATTTTCTTTTCTTTTCTTTGTAAGGATACATGCATATTTAAGTAAACTTTGAAAGGATGACTGGATGGATACACATGAAATAAACTAGAGCGGGGAAGGAAAAGATCCGTATTATTTTTCTATTGCTGCATTGACAAATTACCATTTATTGAGTGGCTTACAACACCACAAATTGTATTATCTTATGGCTCTGTGAAGAGCAGTCTGGTGTGCTTCTCACTGGGCTTCTTTCTGGAGTCTCTAGGGGTAAAATTCTAGCTTCTAGAGGTTCCTTTCCTTCATCTTCAAAGCCAGCAAAGGTTGTACCTCTTCGTGCTTCCTTCCCTAACCCTCTGACTTCTTCTACCTTCTACTTCCACTTTTTTGTTGTTGTTGAAATATAATGAATGTACACTGTTAAAGATCCGTTTCTGGTGTACAACATGCTTCAACCCTTCTGTGCACTACTCAGTGCTCCCTCCTCACGGTAAGCGTAGTCACTATGTGTCACAGGACAGGGTAATTACAATCTTATTAACTATATTTCCTATGCTGTCTTTTTCATCTCTGTGACTTATTTTAGAACGGCAAGTGGCACCCTTAATTCCCTTCCTCCATTTCACCCATCCCTCCCACCCACCTCCCCTCTAGCAACTACCAGTTTGTTCTTGGCATGTATGAGTCTATTCATTTGCATCTTTGTTTGTTACATTTTTTTAGATTCCACATATAAGTGAAATCATATGGTATTTGTCTTTCTCTGTCTGACTTATTTCACTTAGCATTATACCCAACCGATTTGTGGTTGCAGATGGCAAGATCTCATTTTTTTTTAATGGCTGAGTAATAATCCATTGTGTGTGCATGTGTTCACACGCACACGTACGTCACTCTTTTATCCATATATCGACCGAGGGACACTTAGTTGTTTCCATATTTTGGCTATTACAAATAATGATGCAATAAACACGGGGATGCATCTCTCTTTTCAAATTTGTATTTTTTGTTTTGGGGGGCAAATATCCAGTAGTGAAATTATTAGATCAGATGATAGTTCTATTTTTAATTTTTTGAAGAACTTCATACTGTTTTCCACAGTGGCTGCACCAGTTCACAGTCCTACCAACACTGTACAAAGATTCCCATTTCTCTGCATCCTTACCAACACTTATTTCTTATCTTTTAGATTCTATCCTGATAGATATAAAGTGATATCTCATTGTGGTTTTTGATTTGCAGTTCCCTAATGATGAGTGATGCTGAGTATTGCTTCACGTATCTAGTGGCCATCCATATATCTTCTTTGGAATAAATGCACATTTTAATTGTATTATTATTGAGTTTCTTTGCTGTTGAGTTATATACATTCTTTACCTATTTTGAATACTAACTTATTATTTGACATATAATTGTAAATATCTTCCCCAATTCAGTAGGTTGCTTTTTATTTTGTTAATGATCTCCTTCACTGTACACAAGGTGTTTGTTTTTTTTTTTTTTTTTTTTTTTGAGGTAGTCCCAATAGTTAATTTTTGCTTTTGTTTCCCTTGCTGGAAGAGACATATCTAGAAAAACGTAAATGTGCATCTTGTTGGCCTTTCTTCCATTACTTCTGACTCCTTTTGCCTCCTCCTACTTCTACTTTTAAGGATCCTTGAGATTCCATTAACCCCCCCCTCAATTATAATTCAGAATGCTCTTTCTACCTTTAGGATCTTAATTTAATCAATACCTGCAAACTCCTTTTGTCATGTAAGGGGAAATAGTCACAGCTTCCAAAAGTAGAATGTGGACCTCTTTGGGTGGCCATTATCCTGCGTACCACATGGAAAGATAAAAATAAGTAAAAATAAAGACTAAACAAGTTAGGAGGAGTGATCATAATAAATATGACACTCAATGAAGAATAAAATAAACTGAATCCTGTGTGCTTGGGGTGCTAAACAGAGACAAGAGGAAAAGGGTGGGGGGGGGGAGTTGTCAGCTGTGCTAAATGATGCTGAGAAGTCAATTAAGATAAGGACAGAGGAAACTATCACTGGATCTGGCAAAATGAAAACATTTGGCGAACTTAATAAAAGCAGTCTTAGTGTAGTGGTAGCAAAGAATGCAGGATTAAAATGGGTTGAGGGGAGAAGACGAAATGAGGAAATGATGAGAAAACACAATGTCACTTCTATAATATGTGCTTTTATTACACAAAAACCTCCTAGTAAAAATGAAATGCCACAAAATAAAAAGCATATGAAAGTAAATTGTTCTGTTCCTTAACGGAGTATCATGAAAGGCAACTACTGTAAGCACTTTCAAAGAGGATGTTTTTGAAATTTTAGTTGAAAAAAAAGAAAGATAAACATTATAGTATAATCACAAATGCATCAAAAGAAATAGATGCATAGAGAAAAGCCTAGAAAATAAAGTCTTCTTGGTGGTTGTCTTTAGCAGGATGATAGATGATTTGTTTAAAATTTTCCCTGTTTTTCCAGTATTCCATTATGAACATGATTTTTTTCACTTTCCAGAAATAATGCAAATTGTTAGACATACTAAGATTATTCAAAATTGTTTTTGCTTGAACTACAAAGAAACTGTAAATATTGCACTTCAAATTTTGTGTGTGTTCACAATAACCAAACTATAAAACTTGACTGGAAATGCACCTAGGATTCATAACTAGGGTCAGCCCATTAACTATAGAGAAGTTAACTGAAACTTATGAGCCACAATTTCCTCATTTGTAAATGGATAGTAAATACCTCAAGTGCTCCTACTACCTTAAACATTTATGAGAATATTCAGATTCAAATGACAGTATTTTCATGTAGTCATCTTTTATATATATATTTTATATATCATTCACATAAAAATCTTTATAATTTACATGTATCAAAAATTATCAGAAGATGGGGCTCCTGGGTGGCTCAGTGGGTTAAAGCCTCTGCCTTCTGCTCAGGTCATAATCCCAGGGTTCTGGGATCAAGCCCCACATCAAGCTCTGTGCTCAGCAAGGAGCCTGTTCCCCCCTCTCTCTCTGCCTGCCTCTCTGCCTACTTCTGATCTCTGTCTGTCAAATAAAAAAAATCTTAAAAAAAAAAATTTCTTAATAAAAATTATCAGGGGGCGCCTGGGTGGCTCAGTGGGTTAAGCCGCTGCCTTCGGCTCAGGTCATGATCTCAGGGTCCTGGGATCAAGTCCCGCATTGGGCTCTCTGCTCAGCAAGGAGTCTGCTTCCTCCTCTCTCTCTCTCTCTACCTGCCACTTTGCCTACTTGTGATCTCTCTATGTCAAATAAATAAATTTAAAAAAAAAAATCTTAAAAAAAAATTATCAGAAGAAAAAAGGTGAACTCTCTTGGACTGCTTCTAGTTATCAGAGTTGTCAAAGTTTGGATGACCATGTCAACAAATACAGTCACAGGTATGTCTAGACTAAAACATTTAATGTAATTTCAGAAACTCAACCACCTCTGCTGCTGAACTACTGGTGTATATACATAAAGGCTTAACATATCCATGTTCCCTGTTGGTTGACTTTCTTCAAAGACTGACTGCTTTGATAAGAGAAAAGGAAAGCCACACTTGTAGCCACAAGGGAACTTGGATAATCCCCTAATTCTCTGAGCAGAGTTCTCTCTGGAAATGTACAGAACTGCTCTCCAGATAATCCAGCTAAAGAACACTCATATTTCATAACTTCTGGCTTCCCGATGACAGTTTTCCTGTCACAATGACTTTGAAGTTTAGCTATGAGATGGGAGCAAATCAACTTTAAGAATTGAAGAGTATCAATACTTCATATCCAATCCTTTCTCTAATTATATTTCCTGAGACACATGAGCTTTGAAGGATATAAAAATGGCAGCCTTGTGGACATGGGATTATAGAAAGAACCAGTAGAAAGTCTGGCTAAAAGAGTCAACTACATGTGACTTGCCAAGCTGTCAGGGGGTAAAAAAAAAAATAGCATCTATCAGAAAACAGCATCTGCTCTACCCCTGCCCTCACTAACAGCCAGCTGTTTTCAGTTATTCTCACCTGCTGGCCAGGTTCTCTCAGGATGAACTCTTGCCAGGGGTGAAACAAATCCAGACAGTCGAGACTGAGCAATCAAGCTACATCAGTCCTTTCTGTGCTTCTGAGGCCATGAACTCCTTCTGCCCATCTTGCCCTGGACCTTTGGTTTCCTACAGCTCGCCAGGATGCCAGCAGTTTCTGTGAACTGTAGAATGCCCCTCTTCCTCTGTCTCCAATAATAACATCCTCCTGGTTTCTGCTTATTAAGCCTTTGGGTCATTATCTACCCAGCTCAGTCCATGTGATCCTAATTACATTGTGACTAAAGGTATGTGGCAATTTTTATTCGTTTGTTTGTTTTCTTTTTGGAAACAATTCGTATATCAAATTTAGCCTTTGATAAAAGTCTACTGAAATTAACATTGTATATTATAACTTCTTTTCTACATCCACGGATACCCCTTACTGTTAGTAATTCGCAACGGTAGATTTCCAGTATGCACTCATTTCATCTTCTTTAAAGTTTTCCTTGAAAATATCAAACCATTAAGCTCTAATGAATCTTTAGGCACAATGAATTCAACTTGACAACTGTGCTGTATTCGTCAATCTTTTCCCTTGAGAGTCTGCTATATTTAATCCAGTTTTAAGCATGTGTTTAATAATTCTAATGTCTGAAACATATGGAAATCTTAGATTCCTTGAAGAAAGTCTGTTGTATTTCACTCAGTATTGTTTTAAAATGTGGTAGAGAAATAAAGATTTCAGACTTTGTGGCACATTGCCTGAGTTCAAATCTCAATTCCACCATGACTTTGGACAAGTCATTTAATTTCTTTCTGCCTCAATTTCAACATAATTGTGCCTACACTATAGGTTGGTTACAAAGATTAAATAAGTTAATACACATATATGGTTTAGAAAAATACCTGGCATGCAGTATATTTTTAACAAGTGAGCTACTACTATTGCTGATGTTGCTATTCATCTGTATCTTTATTTCTTTGATAAAGGTATCAACAATAGTTTCGAATTCATCATTAACTATTTTTTCAGGAAACTTATTGGACATTTGAATGCAGAGCAATTCTTTAGAAATCATAGTATTAAAAAACTCACGCATATGGACATTGCAAAATATAGAAAATAGATAACCTAACCATGTAGCATTAGACATGCCAAACAAATAAATAATAGCACTGTGGCAGAGACGCTAACCCTGGAGACAAAGGAAGAGCCCTCCAAAATCTATTTAGATATTCAATAGTTCTTTTGGTCCCTGAAGCTAGTAAGAGTGAAACTAGCGAAGACAGATAAAATGAAGATCGAGAATACAGAAGCTCTTAAAGAGATTAAAGTCCCAGTAATTGTAGTTTCCTAAGAAATTTACATATCGTCTAAGTCTAACCTAGTCCCATCATGGCACAGATGAGAACTCAGAAACACACAGGGCACAGGTGCTATTTGGATCATACGGTTTTGAAGAAAATGGGTTAGAGCCATGTCTTATCTAAAGATCCTCTTTGCATGTCACGGTAACTGCTTATGTCTGAGATCTCAGATTGAAACTACTACGGCCGCATGCTTGAAAGAAAGCTTCGTCATATATGCATTTTACTGACAAGACTCCCCAAAGACTACTAAATTTAACTCTGAGTCTTAATTGGCCAGAAAAGTCCTTATCGATAACAAAGTCTATCAACCTTCCTGGAGTTTGCTTAGTCTTTGTTTTATGACAGATGGCTTTTCCCTAATTAAGACTCCTTTCAGAATACAGAGTTTATGCACTACACCTTGAGAAAGCAAATCCCTTTTCTCCTAAGAGCCCCATGTTCTCAATATCCAAAGGAACCGAGGCAAAGAAGCTGAACATAATCCAGTCCTCCTTTTGCAGCCGAGCTTTCATTTCATACTTCACTACAGTTTCTCTAATCCCCACTTTCTCTTTGGGTTGCAGTGTATGGCGAGCCCACAGAACGTTTAAAATCCCTGCTGATCCGTTGAGACGCTACACAGTGCATGACAGGGCTTGGCAAGCATGTGCATTGAGATCTTTAAAAAAAAATTTTTTTTAAACATCTAAATAAAACAGAGCCTGTGTTACCATCAGTTTTACTCTGTTTTGGAGGCCACTCAATCTTCTCGTTACTCCCAGGAGCGCCCCTTCATCGAACAGACATCGTCCTAATTGGGATGTGACCAAACAGCTGGATTACAGTGAAGCATGACCCAACCGGCAGAATTCCTTACCCGCACACATCCACACGCACACAGCATCCTGCAGAAACAAGACTTACAAATGAATGCTTGAAGCCTCATTTCTCACTCTGACCCCCGGGGTCAATGATGTCAGAGAAACTATTTCTGAAAAGAGCTCTAGAGTGGGAGTGAACAATCAGGACCAAAAGTAATGAGCAGCTCTTGAAGGTCACAGCTGTTGAGCATCTAATTGTAACTTGAAAAGCTGAGTCCCAAGTTATTAATGATCTCGCTGATAAACTTTTTTTTTCCCCACTCCAAGTCATAGAAGCTCTTCCTCTAACTTGGAAGATAAAGCAAAGAGCTGCTCTAGCTATAAACGCAAGACTTTTCCTGTCTCGATGCAGCTGTGCGTATTTGACTGCCTGCCTTCCTCACACACTCAAGTGTATACCGGTGACCTTCATATAAATTGAGGCACGCCTCCTGATTCTAAGATCTCTCCTAAGGGAAGAGACCATCAACTCTGCCAAATATTTTGTTTTAGCTTGTTAGCTACTCAGTATTATAAAACAGACTGAATGAAATCAAGTAAGTGATTTACTCAGAGAGCCAAAATCATCCTTTCCTTACTTTATATGCATGTGGCAGAAAACACAACACCTTCATTTGGAACACATACGCTAAATTATGTGTTTTTAAGTTGGGTTATGGGAGGTGGAAATAATACTTCCACAGACCAGTAAAAATTATACTGGAGGATAGAAAGAACTGTCTGCTTTTCTAAAAAAAATCACTAAGGACAAAGTAATGCAGATATGAGGACATAGAAGGTGTACCATTAAAAAAATTAGGAAACACATCACCCATGAGAATTCCATACCAGAAAGCATCCTGTATCCCTCAAGGATGATTTAAATCAGGTTTGCTCCACTTCTTGCTTCATTTGGTCTATTGATTTATAATTTCTTTCCAAGCAGGGGTAAAATCTTCACATTTCTCCTATTCATCCAGACAGTCATTTATTTATACACAGTAGGTTCACAGTAAATGCTCGCTGAATGAAGGAAATGAAATGCTTTAATTATAATGTCTTTCCAACTGGAGGGCTGTTCACTGCTCTCACCACAGCAAGCCACTAAGGTTCTTGAATGAACCCCTGAGGCTGTCACAGAATGATGCAGGGCACTCACCTTTCCTCCCGCACCGCCCCCCAACCCCCCCAGGAACCCTAAGGGAATTCCTGAGCAGCTTCCACCAAGCCCAGAAGGAAACAACTGAAATCGGAACTGCAGCCTGTTAGTAAGACCTAAGTTGGACTAGGGGAGAAACTTGGCTCCTGTAGGGTAGAGACCGGGGCAGAGCGTCTCCTGAGATTCTACTGAGATTCAGGTCTGTGAAAGAACATGTGTGCAAACACACATCCTCCGTGTCTATTCTTTTTCTTTCCTTTTTTTGCTTAACAGGCTCATCAGTGATATGCCTTATAAGCACAACAGTATCTTGTCAGCTGCCCCCTGCTTTCATAGGTGGTGGTCTACAGATCACAAGTATTTTGCATTTGAATTTTAATTCATATATCATTAAAGAAACATTTATTGACGGGGCGCCTGGGTGGCTCAGTGGGCTAAGCCTCTGCCTTCGGCTCGGGTCATGATCTCAGGGTGTCCTGGGATGGAGCCCCACATTGGGCTCTCTGCTCAGCAGGGAGCCTGCTTCCCTTCCTCTCTCTCTCTCTCTGCCTGCCTCTCTGCCTCCTTGTGATCTCTGTCTGTCAAATAAATAAATAAAATCTTTAAAAAAAAACATTTATTGAGCAAATATCATGAGCCACAGATAATAATATTAAGAACCCTAGTAAATACATGGTGAATAAAAAACAGTGCCATATCTCAAGACTCTTATGATCAAGGAGGAAAGTTGTATAAATGCATAACTATATATGATAGTGTAATAAGTTCCTTAATACATTCTGTCAAATGTCGCCTTCTACACTTATACAAGAATGCACAGATCAATACATCTCCATCATTCTTGCTTCTCTATACACCAACAAAAATGAAGAAGTTTCCACCAAACCCAAGTCATTTAATCATCTATCAAATCTCTTGATATATTCCCACTATCACAGCAGTCTGATGGTACCTTTTTCTTCAGTAGTGTCAGACCACCTAAGCAGCGGTGCGAGGAGACTTGAACAATGAATGGAGAGATCCCCATTCCCTTCACACTAGAATAACAACCTACATGCAAAATTCCAAAAGGCAAAATCTATATCTCCACCATCTCTGTTCACCGAACTCAATGCCAAGGAATGGCATTTTCTAGCCATGACAAATACTGAAATAAATAGTAACTCATTAAAATGAGGGGCGCCAGGCTGGCTCAGTGGGTTAAGCCTCTGCCTTCCGTTCAGGTCACGATCCCAGAGTCCTGGGATCGAGCCTTGCATCTGTCTCACTGATCAGCAGGGGGTCTGCTTCCCCACAGGCTCCCCCCTTCTCCCTGCCTCTCTGCCTTCTTGTGATCTCTGTCTGGCAAATAAATAAATAAAATCTTTAAAATGAAACAATTCATATACCCATATAATCTGAGAAGACTTGTTTTGTTTTGTTTTGTTTTGTTTTTGAGGATGGGGCAAAACTAGTTACTATATGGAAAGATTTTTACAGTTAATCTTGAAAGGCCCAGGGAACAACTAATCAGCAAAAACAGTCAGAAATGCTATCCAAATTCTCTTCAGTTCCTTTCTACATTTACAATAACCCTTCTGGAACAATTCATACATTTATGTGATTTTTTCTCTCTGTAGGTGATACCCAAATCGGCTGCTAAAGATCTAATCTACTTTAATTCCCATTATTCTCAAAATTCCTACAGAATGGGCTCATGAACACCTAGAAATTTATCATATTGAAAACTAAAATCATTGCTTTCCTCAGAAACCAGTATTCCTTGCCAACTATTTAATTCAATGTACAGATAAGGAATATAAGCATAGGTTGAACTCACAGCCATAAAATATTCTTAAAACCACATGTAATGATTTCAAAGCCTTTTATTTAATATACTCCCTTTTTAAAGAAATAATGAAAGTGCTTTTAGTTTTTCAATTTTAAAGTCTATGGTCACAATGTCTCAAATATTTTGCCCCAAGTATAAATTAAAAGTGTAATTTTGCATATTTCAAAGTAGTTAATGCCTGCATTTATATTCAACTTGCATTCAGATCCATTTATAAATGGAAAAATGCACTTGTCTTCAGGGTTGTAGTAGGCTCAAGAAGGAAAAAGCTTCATACTTCTTTTCCATAATATCAAAGAATTTTAGATTTGGCAAGGGCTTTACAAATAGTAGCCAACCCATTAATTTTATGGATGGGATATTATACAAATTACTTAAATTTACATAGTTCTACAAGTAGCAGATGGTAGATTAATACTAAGGTGACTATTTACATTATCACCCAAATCAGGACACTTTTGAGAATGAAAGAGGACACTATTAGGGATTCCTGCAGGATAACAGGTCTCTCTGGGAAAACCAGGACATATGGTCAGCCTAACTGTAACGCATGCACCGTGTATTTGCCGTTTTATTTGAGACTAGTCAATCTGCCACAGAGACAAGAAACAAACAGGACAGCTAAAACTTCTGTGTTACATATACATAATGTATAGGCAGGTAATTTGGGAGGCAGAGGCAGAATCATAAAATGTATTAAGAAAAGACAATAAGTTAGACGTAAGTCACAGACATAGAATTAATGGAACAGAGGTCTATTAAAAATCAGTAACAAGAACAGAACAAATACGAGTGTTACTTAGAATAGGAAGTGAAGACCGTAAGCCTTAAATATTCATAAATCCCAGACCACGTCACCTCCAGAGTAACAGTTTCTCATCCCTAAATCTTCCTCCCTTAAGGACATCTATTATGCCCCTCTCTGACCCACAGAGTCTCTGCTTAAAAAACAGATATAAGCCATAGCAGCACAATACATTAAACAGTGAACTACGGCCGTGATCAGGTATACACATACCTGCGTCTCTCCAACAAAGGAAGCCAGTGTTACCTTCGGGTCCCTACAACTACTGAGTTTCCTTGCTTATCTGATCTTTGTAACCACACAATCAGGAAAAGTCACTGATGAGGCAGAAAGGAAATTAGGATATTACAACACTATATAAAACAGAATTAATCTGTGATCCTCCTCCAGTCCATCCACGGAACTCTGTGCTAACTGCGTGGACATCTACACTATAGCTTTCTCCTTGGCTTTCCCACTCCAGAAAAGAAACCACATGATTCCAGAATCTTGTCATCTTGGTCTGTGAGACTTTCACTCCCATGACCTTAGTTATAACTTCTCTAGTAGTTTGTATAAGTTCCCACACAACAGAACGTATCTCAAAAATCTCATTAATTCATTTACTCATTCAACAAACATGAGTGCCTTTCACAGGGCATGCTCAATTTGGGGGTACTTAGAATATAAAGATGAAAGGGACAGTGTCTGCTATTAAACAGAGTCCAAGGAAGAAAACAGATAAGTCAACAGACGAGGTATAATAGTGCTGTCATACCTTAGCTGCCAGGGTTCAAGGAAGCCTTCCCACAGGAAGTGACATCAGACAATATAGAACAGGTTAAAAGAGAGAAGAGAAAAATACACTCACTGACACATTACCTACCGATGCTATGACATTTTAAAGTACATGATACAGATTAACTCATTTAATACCACAGCTCTATGAATTATTATGGTTATTACTCCTATTCAAAAGATACAGAGAGGCTTGGAGAGGTGAGACATTTGGGAAATAATGGAGTCTGGATTGAACACCAGACATTCTGGCCCAAGAAACAGTCCTCTTTATCATTAAATTATACTGCCTCTTCCCCCAAATACCAAGAACTAAAATATGACTGGGAGTCAGAAAAGCAAAAAAGGGAGAGAAGGGCATGGCCATGAGAGAACCCAAAGCAACAGAGTTAGACGTGGCCTGGGTATAAGGAGTAACTGTAAGAGATGAAGCCATTAAATTGGGAAGGGCCCAGAAAATGAGATTTCTAAAGCTCTTACCAAAATACTTATAATGTCCAATGTCATGTGGCTGCATAATTCAAAGTTTGTATCACAATCTTGTACGAGGAAAACAAATAAATACCTTATGTAGCATGGAAAACAAAAACCAAAACAAGTCTTGTCGTTTTCGATTAACGGTAACTTACTTTAGATTTATAGTTACATCTTATAAACATTTTACAGTCTCTGAACTATAACACAACACAAATAAAGATTTTAACAGAGTGTATATATAATCTAAAATAGAGTTCTAGCCATGGGATACTTAACCATTTCTACTTGTTTAAATTTCACACATGTAATTATTATCTACAACCCTATAGATAGGCACTTGTGTATATGTGTATGACAATACTATGCTGCAGTAGATGTTTATTTTAAAATAGTAAGCAGATTTTTATAACAGGAGAAATAAAATATAAGTAAGAAATAAACCAGCAAAATACATATTTTCATGAGCTGTTCAAATAATTCTGCTAGACTCTCTTCCCATTATAAATAATCAAATTATTTTTCATTTTCTATAAGTAATTACATTATTTAATATGGGCAAAACCAAATTTATAAATATCAGATGAGCAAAATAGTATATATATTTTTCCAGATGTGAAAGTGTGGGATTAAATTACTTATACAAGATCAACAGTTTTAAAGAAAATTAAGAAATCCATCTTTTTGAATTCCTAAGATTTTTAAAAAGTAGAAGTCTTAAGGCATTTACTTTTTAACATAGAAATAAAGGTGTATATAAATATTTTTGTGTGTAAGTAAATGCATTGGAAATAATGTTAATTTCTTTTATATTATAAGCCTAGTTTTAATAAACATAACAATTTTAACGTAGCATTTTTTTAAAAGATTTTATTTATTTATTCGACAGACAGATCACAAGTAGGCAGAGAGGCAGGCAGAGAGAGAGAGGGGAGGAAGCAGGCTCCCTGTTGAGCAGAGAGCCCCATGTGGGGCTGGATCCCAGAACCCTGGGATCATGACCTGAGCCAAAGGCAGAGGCTTAAAACCACTGAGCCACCCAGGTGCCCCCGTAGTATAATTCTTAAATTCTAAAATGATTTAAGTATTTCAACAAGTCTTCACCTTCTTTTTTGGCTACAGACTACATATAAACATATTTAAATTCATTCAGTTAAAACTCATTACAATATATAATATTTAGTTTAATTATTAATGTATAAGTCTGATCCAAAAATATTTTAGAGTTTTTATTTTAATCTCCAATAGTATTAAACATCCCAGAAATAAAATTTTTAAATTTGTACTACATACTTTTAAAATGGTTCACTCCAGCACTGCTTTAGCCTGATGTATTATAATTAACTAATGATCAAAAAGGAACAGGGAAAAGCAATCCCCAAATAGGAGAAAATTACTAAACTTAGTCATACTTCCTTGATTCCATCATATATATGCATAAACCTCATCCCCTATTATTTGCTCTATTTATACATAGGGCATTTAAGAAAGACCATGCCATCAATAATTTATCACTGAGAATCAAAAACACTTTCATTTTCTCATCCATTTAGCTCATGCTCTGTCATCATTTTGTATATATGAACTTTCTGTGGATTAGCATTAGTAAAGGCTGCCAGAGGGGCAAACCATAAAAAAGGTTTGGGACTTCCTCTACCTCACCAACGTGTCGACCATGATTTGCTCACCTTCAACAGCTTATAATTATCTCTTCCCTAAGCGTAGGTGTATCCCCAGGATCTCTCATTGCCTATTATCTTCTATGCTTTGGGTAATCTCATAACCCCCCCCCCGGGCCTTAATTATCACCTTTATGTTGAAAACTCCTAACTTGATCACTAGCAAGAACTTTACCCTTGATATTTAGATTCATATCATAGAGTTTGCCTAACCTTTACACTTCTAACCCAGTATTTTGGAGACCAAACTCACCATTTTGCCCTGAAAACCAAAGCTTCCTCTTGACATCCTAATTCTGTGAATGGCACCAACCCAGCCACTGAGGCATCTTTGATTCCCTCATCCTCACTTCCTACAGCCAATTAACAGGTAACCAGGCTCTGCAGATTAAGTCTCTGCAGATTCATGTGCATGGCTCACACAGTTCATCTTCTCTCCCTCCCCATTGCTAGCTCCCCAGTTCAGACACTCATTACCTTCTGCCCTACGGCAACAACCTAACTGATCTACTTTCAAGTTCCTCTCTACCCGCAAGTTCCCCACATCATCCTGACAGTTTCTAAACTGCAACTTTGATCAAGAGCCTCTGAAGAATTTCAGCTGCAGACGAAATGATGTACAAAGTCTCACCCGGACATTTAAGACCCCCTACAAGATGGTTACAACCTACCCTTCCCCTTCAAACTTCCTGCCTCACTATTTCTTCCCTCATGTCTATATTGCTGGTTAACATTGACTCTTCACTATTTGATGAAAATGACAGAATTCTCTCCAACTAAAATTATGCTCACATAATTCAAGACTTTGGAGGACCCCCATTCTCCAGCACCTCCCACCTGCTTGCAAAGGATCCTAGGGATTTTCCAGAGCTAGTTAAAATACCACATAATCTAAGAAGGCTTTACCCATTCTCCCTTCTATGCTACCCATTCTCCCTTCTGTCCTATGCCCCATGCCACACCAAGAATGCCATCTCCTCCTTCTTTAAAATACTACGGCACTTGTGGGACACCGCATTTCACCAAATCATTGTCAAACGCTTACTGATATACTTGGGTCTCCGACAACAGACTACAAATCCTGGAGGAAAGGAAATGCCTTACAGAGTGTTCTATGTACATTACAGGCACAAAGTATGTGGATTAAATTAACTTGAGTTATTTTCTCTTTTAAACGTTTATGTTTAGTTACCCAAGCTATCAACTCATAATGTGCCCAAAGTATAAAGACAGTATTTTAGAATATTACTTTGTCTTTTCTTCAACCCAAACAGAAATATGAACAAGTACTAAATAAATTTACTGAAAATTCTCCGTGGATCTTTCATTTCATATCTCTGGTATAATTATTCCAAAAAAAAAAAAAAGCCAATAAAAAAAGGGTAGGCGTAAATAGTGGTAGATACCACTTACTGGTCTCAAGGACTATATGCTTATCATATTTAATATATTTATATATGATACCTAATCATTACAACAATGTAAGTACTTTTTTTTTTTTTTTTTTTTTTTTTTTTTTAGATTTTTTTTATTTTTATTTATTTGACAGAACACAAGTAGGCAGAGAGGCAGGCAGAGAGAAGGAAGCAGGCTCCCTGCTGAGCAGAGAGCCCGATGCGGGACTAGATCCCAGGACCCTGAGATCATGACCTGAGCCGAAGGCAGCGGCTTAACCCACTGAGCCACCCAGGCGCCCAACAATGTAAGTACTTTTATCATCACACTATACAGAAGAGATAATTTTTTTTCAAGCATAAGTCCTTGAACCTGGTTAAGACTGCTAAGAAAAAGTGAAGCTGGGACTAGACCTAAATATTTCTGACCCCAAAGCTCAGATAATAATGGTGATTCATGGTACTATTCTCCCCTGTCTTATTCAAAGCAAAATGGTGAGAATGTAATGATATGTCTAATAACCAAGAAAAAGAAATTGCTTCTCAGGTAGTCAATAGTGAGGGAAAGTAATCATAGCAAGGGAAAAGTCATCAATTTAATGAACTATATATATAAAAAAGAAAAAGAATAGAGGGCCTGACCAAGTTTCTATATTTCTGGACTGGAGACTGTATGACAAATGCAGAATCTAAAAGCACAGACATAAGCCTATCTATGAGAGTGTAATGTTTTATACACAGCACCTGTCCTCCCTTTCACCTTAATTTAGGGACAAGGTTTCTCTAAATATAGTGGACGTTTCCTTTGTATCTGGGATACACTGCAGATCTCTTTTGCTACACCCATTAAGTTGAAAGGAAGCAGAAGAAAAAGGAAAGGATTTACTAATAATTGACTAATTTATCCTAAGAAGTATCTGTCATTGATAGTGTCAAATATGCTCCTTTGGGACATCTATACAATTATTAACACATGGCAGGTACTCAAGTAATGAGTTAATGAAACAACTTGCAATAAATTCCTAATTAAATCAAAAGAGCATTTTTTTTTTGCCTATATGTTAGTTTAGCTTCTAGTTCCCATTATTCGTATTGTTTGTAATAGGAAATATATAATATACATAATTTATAATTTATAAAATATATATAAGATATAATTTCCATAAGCCTTTGAGAAGCTACTCATACCCTTCTCAGACGAAAAAGGGAAAATAATTTAATTTACAGTTTATGTCGAAAGAAACAAAAGAATTTATCATATTTCCCTATTAATTCCTTAAGGCCAAACTCACTAACACATTTATTTTGAACTGGAGTCATCATGCTGGTTATTTATACCATTTGGGAAAGAAACAAGTTCCTACAGAAATGTTTTGAAATCATGTTCAGGGCTGCAAGGTTTATTATTATTTTTTTAACCTCAGTGTTTTACCTGTTTCTGTAGAGACCTATTATCCTTCTCCCATATCAAAGTATAATATGGCCCTAGATGTATATAAGAATTCTAAAGAGTAATGAGCAAATAATGTGTTTTGAATATTAATTAGACCTAACTTTTTGTCTACCTTAGCAAGCCTCACTGTAAGACAAAAGTGAACAGGGTCTTTCTTCTGAAATAATACTACAGTAATATAAAATAAGAAGCTAAAACAGCACTTTGAAGACCACATTATACTGTTCTCTTGCAGTAACAAATTACATCCAGAAGACTGAGATTGTAAAACAGACATTTTTCCATTGCTATAGCAATATTAATCTGTCCTTCTGTGACAAGTTCCTTCATCTCCATATTGCCCTATGAACACCTAGTCTTTACCTACATATGCCAGACTATAATGTAATAACAAAATTACAATGAGCTTTTCCAAAGAATTTGGGAGTAGGGGGGTAAAAATATGAGAACACGCCAGAAGGATTACTTATCAAAGTCAATATAAGTAACACTAACAAAAACAGTAAGAGTAACACAGTCTCAGATTTTCCAATGATCATCAGTTATAGCAAAGGCAAATATAAAAACCAGACAGAAGTGATGAGTAATTGTTCACTATATGCCCATGCTTAACTTTCAGGACATTCTGGTTGAGAATCAAAAGAAAGGTAACTGTTCTGTCAGGAATAGGGCTTGGGGGGCACCTGGGTGGCTCTGTGGGTTAAAGCCCCTACCTTCGGCTCAGGTCATGATCTCAGGGTCCTGGGATCGAGCCCCACATTGGGGCTCAGCAGGGAGCCAGCTTCCCCCCCCCCCCTCTGCCTACTTGTGATCTCTGTCAAATAAATAAAATCTTAAGAAAAAAAATAGGGCTTGGGATGGGTGAATACGAAGGAAAATCAATACAATTCAACCCTACATCGAATTTTTAGCTAAGCTGAAGAGGACCCAAGCGCATAGGACATTCCAATCGGCAAAGATAATATCCTTCGCAAAGAATCAGAGAGAAAGGGGCATAGTTTGCTGACAGAACTTCCATGAGGTTGAAGAGTAAGACCTACATGGCAATGTCGTCTGAGATAAGAGAAAATATGTTGCCTACTAATCGTATTTACTAGATGTATATGCTCTGGCCTGTAGGTTTTAAAGCATCTCACATTTACCACTCCCTGTTCCTCATTTATTCCAGTGGCCATTGATTTACCCTATCATGTTGGTTGAGTTCATGGTATATAAAAGAATTGACTCCATTCCCAAATCATTTTGTTCAACAAGTAATCCAGCAAAAGAGTTTTTGCCACACTTTCCCTGCCTCTATCAGTTTGTTACAATACCGTTACCTGTACAATGAGGTGAGCTCTTCAGCTATGGTCTTAGATTCATGACTTTGAAAATGCTTACTTTCTTAGTACAGTTTTGATTTTTTAGACTCTTACCCACTGAGAATATTAGACATCTCTTTAGGAAAGAGTATCCCTTTACAATGTCATCAAAGGATAGGCTAGTCTCATAATCAGTTTTAATTAGGCAAGAGTATAAATCAAGATTCATTTTGGAGGTACTCTCAAAAGATACATGGAGATTATCTTTTGTTATTATTTTATTAAATGGTGTGTCATGTTATGCTGTTAATAAGTACAAATATGAGCAAATTAGTGTCCTGTACTCTTCCAAATTTTGACATGGAACATTGTACTAAGAACTGAAAGAATGTCAAATATATCTAAGCTGCAGATCAACTGTCCGAACTGTTCAACCTGTTTCCCTGCCACAGGACTGAGAAGTACTTACTGCAAATGCCCATCTGTGATAAGAATTCTGTTTCTTGTTGTCTCATGGGAACACAAGAGAGTTCAAAGTCAGATCTAATCTTGGCTCTACTCTAACCCTGCTAGGTATCACTGGGAGGTAAAGGAAGTATTGAATAAAACTCCTAGGAGATTCCCTTTTGTTTCAGAGTATCTTATCATACCTAAGACAAAATAGAATGTCTCACAAAGAATGGTAATTTCTTTTTCTTTTTGATGAGAATCACTTATGATCAACAAATGGCATTTTTAATTTTTTTTATCTTTTTTTTTTCAAGATTTGTATATTGTATTTAAGATACAAGCTTTTAATTAGGGGCCCAAAAGTTACGTTTCTATTCAAAGAAATGTGTTGAAGAAGTTACTTATAACACCATCATTCCAGACCATTATTCTCTGTTTCATCTTGTCTTTCTTACCTCAGTAAGTGGTACACTCACTCATCATGCTTTCTCTTAAGCTAGAAACCTCTTTGTCCTCTGAGTTTTCTTTTGGTCTAGTCACACATCCCACGAATCTCTAACTCCTGTCCATTGATCCTCATTATTACTAATGTCACTCACTCTTTGAGTCAGGGCTAGCATCACTTCTTACTTGACTCAATAGAATAACCTTCCTATCTCCAGTCTTGAAGTCTCTAGTTCATTGTTAATACAGGCAGCAGGTCAGTCTTTGCTTAATGCCTGTAAGATTAATTTAATTGTTCCCTCACTCCCATTAGCAAAAGTCTCAACTCTACGTAACGTTGTATCATGCCATCCTGATCAGATCTTTAACCACTTCTGCATATAATTTCTGCTCATACATTTAGAACTCCCTCTCGAACATGCACAGACCAAATTTTGTGTTTATCATACTTATAAAAACAAGGTTCTTGGCCTCTTTGGTTATAGGGTAGAGATATCCCCTAGCAAGCACCTGCCACACCATACTCTCCTATTGTGTCCTGGTGCTCACTGAGATGGGAGTTTGAGCTGCCTGTCTGTGTCAAATTGGACTTAGCCCAGTATCCAGCAGGCATTTATACTCAATCCAGCGTCATTGAAAAAATAAAAAAGGGCAAGAGTGAACTATGGAACATCCGGTATTTTATAATTGAGATCAATTTTACTTTTGTTTAAAGTAACAAAACAAATCAAAATGGAGTTTTCTACTTATAATTATCATAAAAGCATTCCCATTTATAAACATAAAAACCCAAGAATCGGAAAAATGAGAAAAAAAAAATGATGGCAGAATTTGATTTGATTCTCCCAAAGGATGGATAGAATACACAAGTTCCTTGTAAAAGCATTTTGGCTCTTGCAAAGGTAAGCTTTAAAATGAGCACAGGGTAGCATTTTTTATGACTTGTCAAGATTTAAATGCTTTCGCTGCATTCTGAGAGAACACCCCTATGAACTCTGCACACTCCATGTGTGGCTTGCAGGAGTGTTATTTGTAGATCATCTCAATGAACTTATGCAACTGCAGGAGAATCACAATTAAACCAAGGAAAATCCTGATAAAAAACACATTTACATTCCTTTGGTTTCAAGGAAAAGTCTTGATATCTAGTCATTAACTGGGCAATCTGCCCTCAGACTTCCTTCTGCCTTAATGTGCTAAGGAGAAACATGTCTTCTGAGAACAATGTTTTTAAACTCTTTATGCTTTGCTGCTCTACTGTGAAGTCCTAATTCCTGTGAATCCAAACACTCATTAACTCTTAAGAACGGTTATTAGCTATCCTGAGTCAAATGAATATAAAATTTTAAAAAGGACAAAGTTTAATTTCAAGCCAATAAAAAGATTTTTTTTTTTTAATGTTGTTAGGGTGGCTTTTGTTGGGTTTCTCCTCAGTTGTCTGGCTATCTATAGGACAAATACGAAGGTTAATATTTTTAAAAGGAGCATCAATTTGATTTTTCAATTAAAAATTACATTAATATGTCTTTATATTGATTTCTGAGTTTTCTGTATCTTAAATTATCTTGCTTCTGTAGCAAACAGTTGTTTATATTTTAAGAAATGTGGAGGAGAGGAGAAGGGGAGGGAGCCAGAATTCACTGGACATCTTCTTGTTTGCATTCTTTCCTGTCTTTTCAACTTGAAGAGCTCAAAGTAATATGGTATTTTTCCTTTCACTTTCATTTTTAATACGTGTCAAAGCATTCCAGCTGTATGTATCAGCTCTTGTATCAGGAAAGATAATGCCCCTGTAATATTTATTTTTTTTTCTTCTTTATTTTTTCTTAGGGAGTACTAAAAGATGACCTTCAGATGCTCTTTACCTCAGTGATAAAATTACTTTTGCACCAAAGCAACTTTCAAAAAATATTGTCTCCTTATAACAGATTAACATGATTCTGCAGACTCCTTTTAAAATCACATGACATTGACCTCAGCTCCGCTTATGAGATCCCATACCTATGTTTTCTTTTCTGTCTAAAGGAAAATATAATGAAATTTTCCTATTTGTAAGTTGAGAGAAAAGCATGATTTAGAACCCATTACTGTACTGAAAGTTGTCACATACATAGCAAAAAGTAAAAGCTACTAACATAGAAAAATCTTATTAAACTATAAATGTTGGGAACCATTTAAATTCAGCCAACTTCTTAGCAAAAGTTCTATAGAAAAAAGTATTCTGACTGATATTGATCTGTTTTCTCCTCAAAATTGAGTTGCCAGCAGACGTGTGTGTGTGTGTGTGTGTGTGTGTGTGTAAATGTTAGCTGCTGGCTTGAATAATTATAACATTTACTCAAAAATTAAACTTTGTTTTTGGATTCCTTCCTCAGGACTACTAGAAAATGTGATGAATGTACATGCATTGAAGGAAATTAAATAATATTAATTTTGTATTATTATTTTAAAATATAAATCAAAAGCCAACATCATAAGGAAAATTTTGCAACTGTTGAAGCATATTCTGTGAAAAATATGACTGCATCCAATATAGACACTTCAGGTTTGAAATGATAATACAAAACAAAGAGCAGGAGAAGAAAAATAAAAAAGAATTTCTTAAAGAATGTTTACTATACATTTCCCGTTTTTTGCTGAACACACTAGAAACAACTGCACACACTTCTGCGGAAGTACATGCACTCCGCATCACTAATCATCAACACCAAGGAAGGAATGTGAATCTAGATGGAAAGATTCTAGGCCACTGACTGAACTAGGTGACTGCGCACAGAGCCACCATGAAGGCCAAGTCACTCTCACACTTACTCTTTCTATGTAGCTGCAGTATTTGAAGTGGTAGGTTTAACTCTTACATGTCAGAATTGAAAATCCATCTCGGATGGGTTTACGGTATTTTTCTGTTGGTCCCTAAGCTGAAAACCAAGTTTTCCAGCTTATTTTACCAGGGAATACGTTACGGGGTCAAGAAGCTAAGCTCAGTGCTATTTTGTGTTCCTTTGCCAGTATTTCTTGTATGAATATCCCCTTGAAGAAATTATGGAGTAGGAGAGGTGACACTTTTAGGAAAAGACTTGATAATTATGGTTCCCCTAGCCAAATGCTTCCCAGCCTTTCTCATGTAGTTTACAAATAAAACTTTTAATATGGTATATAATATAATGTAATATAATATAATATAAATGTATTTCATATATATAATATATATGAAAAGTATATATGAAATATATACATATTGCATTCATATAAGCTTATAAATTGTTTAAATATTATCAAAGAACATTAACAAAAATATATCATGTATATAAAGAAAATGTATATTATATATCACATTATACTTATTATATTATATTATATTCTCTATAGGAAATAAGAGGGATAGGAGTACTTGTATGGAGTTTAGTGAGAAAAAATGCATTGCCTAAGTATTGGATAAATTATTGGGGAAAAGAAGAGAATTGAATTTTTGCAAGTATTCTATTTCTCACTAGAGCTTCAAGAGATGGATATCAGGGGCGCCTGGGTGGCTCAGTGGGTTAAAGCCTCTGTCTTCGACTCAGGTCATGATCTCAGGGTCCTGGGATCGAGCCCCACATTGGGCTCTCTGTTGAGCAGAGAGCTTTCTCCTCTCTCTGCCTACTTGTGATCTCTCTTCTCTTTAAAAAAAAATAAAAATAAAAAATAAAAAATGGAAAAAAAAAGAGAGAGAGAGATGGATGTCATTCACTGCATTTGCCAGGTGCAAAGAAAATAATATAAAGTGCTGTCAACATTTTCATAAGAAAATTATGTTGCTTTTATAACTATCACTTTTCTCTCAGATTTTATGCTTTAAATGACTATACACAATTCCCAACCAAGATGTGTTCATCCTACTCTCCTCAAAAACTTGGTAGTTTCCACTGATGAGATTTTTTTTCGTTCCCCAAACACGCAGATGATCAGAAATGTTAAAATTTGTCTTTTACAAGCATCACATTTTACAATAGTTGAAATGGTCACTAAAAGTAATTTGAAATTTCCTGCGATACTGCAGAGCTATTTCAAACCCATTCAGAAATTTAAAGTCAAACATTTCGGCATAATGAGGAGGCTCTAGCGCAGACCAAGCATGCAGGGTTCAACGACTTGCCGGGAGACCGCCAGATGCAGACAGACATCAGCCCCATTGAGCGGATGCTGACGGGAACAAATGAGAAGACACATGTGTGGCACTGCCTGGGGCGGAGCCCTCCAGCAGTCCCTGCCCAGCCACCCCCAACCCCCTCTCCCCACCGCTGGCCGCACCTTGGGCTGCACTCTGGGCTCCTTGGGCACCTGGACCACGACCTCCTCTGGTAGCTCCACGGGGCCCTTGTCCACGATGAGTAGTGGCCCGCTCTGCGCCTGGTTGCTGAAGGAGATGTCTGGGTGGGAGAGCGCCTCCGGGGCTGCGCTCAGCATGTCGCAGTGGAGCAGGAAGGGCTGGATGTCGCTCACTGTGCTTGCCACCTGCGGGGACCGCAGGGCGCACCATCAGACTCCGCTCAGCTCAGGCCCGCTGCAGAGGAGCCCAGCTAGAGGCTATTCCCGAGGCTGCTCTCTGCCGCAGGCCCTAGTCCCTGGACTCCAGCCACCCCAGGCCCCACTCAGATAACCCTGGAGCTGAGAAGAACACATCCCCCGTCCCCGAGTGTCGTGCGGATTGTGTATTTTCTGTCCTAGCTAAACACCACCTCAAACTAATCCTTAGCAGTAATTGGAAAATTAGACATAATTATTGAAAGCAGAGAAAGCTACTTGAAAAAAATATAAATTTTATATTTTATAGATTCACAGCATTCTGCTGTAAAATTATAGCCATTAAATTCTCTAAGTATAAATAAAAATGTTACTAAGTATTTACACACAAAAACCTTGATAAGGTAGTGGGTGCCGAAAGTTTCAAAGAGGGGTTTGTTTATTTATTTATTTATTTTATTAGTCTCGTTTTGTTTGTTATGTTGTTACATTTACATGGATTGTTTTATATTTATATGTTTCAGGTAATTTAACATTTTTTGAAAGATACTGTATTAAGATCTGTGATGAACATTAGGGTGAAAAAGATATACATACATTTTTGCCATTTAAATACACAGTGATTTTACTGACAAATGGTACATATTACATAAATGAATAAATATGGAAGACCAAGACAATAATGAAAAAATAAAATTATACACATATGATTTTTTTAATAATTCACAAAACAGTCATACATTATATGCTATGAAAAACAGAGCTATTTAAGTACAGGTTTGTTTTGTTTTGTTTTGTTTTGTTAATTTTCTGATGCATTGATACCCGAGATACACATTTTTCTACACTAACTGCAGCTAGTTTTATAAACAGGAATGGTAATGAAAATATTCCTACTACCAGAAAGAAACAGACTTTACAAGGAAAAAGACTTTGCTTTACACAATTATTTTTAACATACTATAACATGCATAGTTAAAAACACATTAAAAATGCTATCTGACTAATATTCAGAACTCAGGAGAGAAACTAGGAAATTCAATAAAACAAGAGAATTTTATGATCATCTTTCTAACACTCTAAGTTTAGACAGTGGTGCTATAATTTCTTGACATATAAAATTTGCAAATTAAGACTGAAATACATGTTCTCTCCCAAATCACAAGAAACTAACCCTTATGCAAAACAAAAATATTAAGAAATTTGTCCAACAACCCATCTTCCATGAAAAAAAAAAAAAAGTTTAGAATAGAACTAGCCAGTCTACAACATAACTAAGTTTAACATTGTTCTGAAACATCATTTTTATTTCTACCAACTATAATGAGTGAATATTAAAATATCCGGGCAAAAAGTAATCTCTGCAATTTTGCTAGATTGTGTAAATGAAAAAGGTGTCAAAGAAAGAAACAAGTTTTAAGACCAAAATGTTGTGAAAATCAAAATATCTAAAAAAATTATCTCCTTTGTTTAACTCCAATGCTGTATTTTCTAAACTTCTGATTTCTAAAATATCCCTCTCCTCACTGCCCAAAATATGACTACTTTTTAACTATTTTTTACATGGTATATACAGGTATGTTTCCCCTAACATCTTTATAAACTACACTATGGAAAGAAATTAGCAAAAGATGATAAAGCTGTATTTTCCTACAAGCTTCAGTTATAATAGAGTTGAAAGTTTTCACCCTCAGCCAAGTTAATGTCTAAGGACATTTGGAGTGAAGGAACATGAACTTACTTGTTCATTCGACAAATATTTATTGAGTTTACATTGTGTGCTAGGTCTTTTTCTTGGTGGTAGAGATTCTGGTGAGCAAAAGAGATCACATGTCTACTTAAATGAATCGTCTATTCTGGTGTAGAAGACAGAATAGACTAAAGGGTAAGCAATTTTTTAAAAGTTTAGAAATATAAGTAATCTACAGAAAGTTTAAATAGAGTAATATGTAAGGAAACCCTGTTTCAGGTTTTATGGAAGACTTATGTTTGGGAGTAAAAATTTAAACTGAGATCTCAACGAAATTGGAAGTTGCTACCATAAAAAAAAAAAGAGAGAGAGAAAGAGAGAGAGAGAAGAAAAGAAAAAAAAAGAAAAAAAAGAAAAAGAAAAAAGAAAAGAACGAAGAATAGAAAAGAGAAAAGAAAAAAGAAAAGAAAAGTCAGGAGTAAGAGCATTCCAGGCTGCTGCAATTTCTCAGGTTGGAACTACCTCAGGTCTAGTCAAGAAATAGCCCAATGGTGGCACCTGGGTGGCTGTCATTAAGAATCTGCCTTCGTCTCAGGTCAAGATCCCAGGATCCTAGAATCAGGCCCCGCATTGGGCTTCCTGCTCAGCAGGAAGCTTGCTTCTCCCCCTCCCTTGAGTTCCCTCTCAAGTTTCTCTCCTTGTCAAATAAATAATAAACAAATCTTAAAAAAAAAAAGAAAGAAAGAAAGAAAGAGCACAATGGCCAATGAATCTATAAGTAGTAGGCTGGGAGAAGAATGTTCTGGAATGAGATCAAATAGCTAAGCTACAGCCAGAGCATGAGCTCATACTGAATGAGGTTCCTGAGAAGGAAGCACAGGACAGGACAGGGAAATAGACTTGGAAATAGTGACCTCTCCTAAACTAGAGATTATTTTGGGAAAGGTCAATTTCTAGAGTAAGTAGAGAACGACAAAGGATTTTAAATGCATACTAGGAGGAATCACCATGAGCTGCAAAGTGTAATAATACTTTCTGTATTTAAAGAAAGAATCTATGCTTACACAAGAAGAACAAATTCACGAGAAAGCAAGATCCAGAGACCTAGAAGAAACAGGTTTGGATTGGAGAATAGAATGATTTCACAGCGCAAGACGGAGGGATACAATATATCAGAAAAGTTTAGTAGACTTTGTTAAATTGAAGGAAATTAGGCTCTGATTTGTTCCATGAAACTGGAGACTCTTACGCGTCTATAGATTGGAGGCTCCTTTAACTTCTCTACCAAAGGACCCAGTGTCTGCGATCCGTGGCAGCCGCGGTGGACTGGCTATTACACTGCCCACAAGGACAAGGGCTATCAGAACAGACCCCGAATCTGGACTTCTGTTTTTAAAATACTGGATATGTTACACTTAAAATACTGTATGACTTCGGAAGAAATATTTGAGTTATAAATATAAATCTCATTTGTCTTCCTGAAGTTATTACGAAAATAAGTTTTCAAGATAAACATCACAGTTTTAAGTCTGGTATTCCATTAGAGGCTCAGAATCTGAGGTCTGGAAAGAATCATGAGACTCACACGCTAGCTAATAGCCCCGAGGGCATGACCGCTAAAAAACTTGGAAACAAAATTTGCATGTAAGAGGCACTGATCAGAAGCTCAGTCTGTCCTTGGGCAGCCAATTCCATCTGAGGCAGTAAGTTCTTCCTCCCGAGGAGAAAGGTGATATCTATACCCAGGCATTCTCCAACCCACTTGTCTGAAATCCATACAAATAGGCTGCACAAAATAAATTCTGTTCCCAGAAGGTACTTATCATCCAGTATATTTGAGGACAGCCTTCATGTCCTAAATGTCTCTTTTCCTCTTCAGATTAATGAGGAGAAAGATAATTTAGAAGCACACACACAACCTCTCTCCCACCGTACTCCTCTCCCTTCTCCATTTGAGATCGTGTTTTGAAACTCTGTTGTATGGATTCGAAGGTATCTCAAAGGTAATTCTGGTTTGGGGGCAGGAGGTAATGGTAAGGCCACCATATCTTGTCTTTTCTTCTTTCTAACCTTCTTCAGAAAGAGAGACATTGTATCTTATTTCCTTTAAGAAGTACACATCTCATTAAGACTTTGTATTTTTAAAAAAGAGAGATTCGCTACTAGTTTACAAATTCAAATTGCTTTCATCATAAATAATATTCAATACTCATCATAAGTAATATGAGTCATTGCCGTATCCAAATTGTCTACATAATCAGTGCATACTCGGGTTTTTCACTATGTAAACACTTTGATTCTGTTTTCCCTAGTGGGAAGCATGAAATATGAAAATTAATATTTCACAATCTACTGAAATGATCAAAATATTTCCCCATGTTTATGTTAGTCTCCAAACATCAAAAGCCATCAGAGCACCAAAGTTCCTGAATAATAGTCTGGGGTGAACTTAAGGCAAGAATTAAGAAAAGGAAAAATAATGAGCACATAAGATGTAAAGTCTGTAAGATGTAAAGTCCATATGATACCAGTACCAGAGTTTTCATCTTGTCTGTGGAGCTTAAAATTGAAGTAAATATCAAAAAAATCATATTTTTAATGGTATATAGTTTCTGAGATCAAGATTTGTAAATAATAAAAATACTAAGTAAACATTATTTTTCTAACCAATTTTAACTGCTACTCTTTTCTTGTTCTCCTTCGATTAATAGCTATGTAATTCAGCCAATTATTCAGCTTCTTCCTCCAAATATCTATTGATCATGATATTAAGCATTGGATCTCGACAAAACCATGGGTTGTCATGCTATTTATAAGGTGAGACAAAGGCCAACAATAATACAGCACCAAAGAGTATTTATCAGAACTACAAGTGATTTAAGTTTCAAACACTAAGGATGTTTCTCACAAGTCATTTGTTTCTGTGTTTGGGAGCAATATTTTAACATGTTTTTAAAATCACTAGCTAATTATGAACCTTTATTGAGTTGGAAATGTACTACAATTACAATGATGTAGTTCATCTTTGTATTAACCCTAACCCACTATTCAATTTTATCTTTTACTATTATCTCTAGGTTAACATAAACACAATACTTTTTTTTTCCTTTAAATGAAACTATAAAAATTTTACTTATTTTGTCTTGTAATATTCTAGCTCATTCGTCTATATGTTGTTTAGGTGGGTTTATTTATCATTTAAATCATAGGTCTTTGAAATAAGGCAAATGCTCGGAAGTCATTAAAATGTCTTTGGAAGAAGCCACCACGAGAAGTTTATGAGATTTTTGAGTTTCTCTTCTATGAACTATTTCAAATGTCACTGCATCATTGGATTGACGGCTCTAAATCTATTTTTTTTCACCTTAATATTACTGATATTATTATCAATGACTCACTGGATATGAGTATTCATAGAGCTAGTGTGTTCAGCTAACTGTAAAGTGCTGTATAAATGCTAGAAATTATCCTGAAATACTTATATGGATGATTGATGAGGGATGTCTAATCCCACTTCCGTGTAACATACATATTACCAGGAGAGAAAGAGGTAGAGTGCAGGAGGAATAAGAAAGTGGGTAAGGAGGCATCAGCGAAGAAGAGAGGGAAAGAGAGAGAGGTAGAGACAGACTAGCAGACTCTTGCTTCTGCTTCTTTTCTTGTCAGTAAAGGCATTATTCCAATTCCACTTCCTTATGCATATTGAAAGGCACTACCTGTCCCCCACTACCTCCATTTTGGCCATATAAGAAGATTACTTTGTTCCTGATTTCTCCCTAAGATGTAGGTTGTAGGTGGCAGGTGTATCATTTCTTTACCCGCAGGGTAGTAAGCTCTAGCAATAGTCATAGAGTTTCAATCCAAGCACCTGACAAGGAATCCACCAGGTAGAAATTACAACATGGAAGTTCGAACACAGAAAAATCTGTTTCATTCTGGTTCTCAAAAGAAAATGGTTCTGTAGTGATAAATGCCCACTTGTGTCTGATGAAGCAACTTTCATAACATACATGGATATTATTCAATTTAACTCAAAGTACTTCTTGTCCAGACTGAATTGTTTCCTGAAACAGTGGTATGCCCTATGTGGGTAAGCAATTTCCCTTCAAACTGGGTTCCTTACTCCTCTTCTCTACAACACAGCTTGTTACAGTAAAATAAAACATATTATGGCTAAACTGTTACCACGAGACTGAACAATCAAGATATAAAAACTGTATGATATTCTGAGACTAGTGGAAGAGTCAAACATTGGTTATGAATAAAGCTAAAGGGGAACTTAATCCCTATTTGTTAAAAAATAAAAGAAAGAGCACTTAAAGAATACTTTTTTTTTTTTTTAAGATTTTATTTATTTGATAGACAGAGATCACAAGTAGGCAGAGAGGCAGTCAGAGAGAAAGAGAGGGAAGCAGGCTTCCTGCTGAGCAGAGAGCCTGGTGCAGGGCTCCATCCCAGGACCCTGGGATCATGACCTGAGCCGAAGGCACAGGCTTTAACCCACTTTAACCAGGCGCCCCTAAAGAATACTTTTTAATTGGCTTTCAGGTCTGGCATCTTTCATATCCTAAAAGTAGAGGGAAAAATTGTGGTTCATTCATTGTAATAGTTGCCTAGATTGTAAAACTGTGATGTAAATATCTCAAACATTTGTTAAAATGAGTGAAGTTTCTGCTGTTATAAATTTCTTTTTAAAAATTTAGCTTCTGGGGCGCCTGGGTGGCTCAGTGGGTTAAGGCTCTGCCTTCGGCTCAGGTCATGATCCCAGAGTCCTGGGATCGAGCCTCACATCGGGCTCTCTGCTCAGCGGGAAGCTTGCTTTTCCCCCCTTTCTCTGCCTGCCCCTCTGCCTACTTGTGATCTCTGTGAAATAAATAAATAAAAATCTTTAAAAAAAAAATTTAGCTTCTGACAAGAAGACATTTTCACTCAAATTCAATAAAATGTATATTATATACCTTATTTTTCAGAATAATATTTTTTTCTTTTCTAATCAAAAATATCTGCTTTTTTTAAATAAACATAAGGGAAATAGATTTTTCAAAAGATTTTATTTACTTGAGAGGGAGAGAGCATGAGGTGGGGAGGGTCAGAGGGAAAAGCAGACTCTCTGCTGAGCAGGGAACCTGATGCAGGACTCAAACCTGGGACTCCAGAATCATGACCTGAGCTGAAGTCAGTCACTTAACCAACTGAGCCACCCAGGTGCCCTAAGTTAAATAGATTTAAATTCATGGTAATAAGAATAAAGCTCTGGAATTTATTATTTGGAAAATACTGATTTTCTTTTAATTTCCTTCCCTCTACTTTCTTGTTAAAGTATACTAAAATGTTAATGGCATGGAAGCTATGCTTTTAGAGTGCTATAAAGTAAATAATTCTTTAAGAATCTTTATAACAACAATAATGGTGCTCTTTTCCTTAATCACAGGGTCAATTATACCTGATATGTGCGAAAAACCCTATATATTTTGACAGAAATCTATCTCGTTAGTTAGTTCTATCTTAAGTTAATCATAACTGGCATCTCTGAAGATGGCTGAGAAGAATGAAAAGTTTTTATCTACATTTTTTTCTGGAAGGAAGGGATTTTTATCTCCACCACCACCTCCTCAAAACATGGACAAAATGAATGTCTAAATGCTGATTAAGAAGAAAGCAGATACATTAACAAGCGAACATATTAAAATGATCTATTATATTATGCTGCTTGTGTGTACATAGAGTATGGTTATTACTAGACACCTACTTTTAAAAATCGACATGGTGGTTTATATCTGAGTGTAGAGGCATGAGATCTAACCTGTCTCCTAACAATAACTGGTAACCTATAAGACATGTAGGCTATCACAGCTATTCCCACTGTCCTGAGCCACTGTAACTAATCTAAAAGACTTCCTTTTAAGCAAATGTGCAGCATTTCCCGGAGAAACATCATACTAGCCTATTGCTTTCAATTTTACATACTATCTGTCTTGATTATTAAATACGGTGCCCTTAGGTTTGCATGGTTCCACCAACTTCTCCATCAAAAAGGAAAAGGAAGGATCATTGCTAAACAGTCTCCACCATTGTTGATTTGTAACAAGAGCTCCAGAAAAGAATAGTCTTGATCTAATTCAGGTCCTGTCTATGATTACTACTTTCGTGTTATCTCCAACAGCTTGGAGAGAAGCAGTAATGTGTGAAAGCCAACTGTTCATTCTTTTTATAAATATATAAATACAGAGGTCTGTTTTTGTTTTTTGTTTGGAGGGATTTTGGGGGGGTCATCTACACGATCTAATCATATCTGGATCTTTTTCCTCATGTCATCTGTTATTCTCTACTGCAACCATAAAAATAATGTGTAACGTCATCTGAGTGCAGGGGAGAAAAAGATGAATCACTGTGAAATGCTATTTTGGTTTTGCCTATTATTTTTACCTTTGCATTTAATCAAAATAATGATTTCTCTGATTTAGCTCAATATATTTATCCCTTTTAACTTATTATTAAACCAATAATACCAAAGTGAGAGTCTATCTGTCACTCACTATTCAATTTCTTTAAGCCTTGGATGAATAGTGAAGACAGGAAATTTTATTGGGCTTATAGTCTAATTAAAAGCAACAGGCCTATCCTCTGAATAGCTTTTCAACACTCTTCAACATTTCTCTAAATGCTGATCTAAGCTTAAGATGTTCATTAGTAACTCGTTAAAGACTTAGTTACAGTCCAGTGGGTGAGTTCTGAATATAATGATAGAATGTGTGTATAAATGTGTAGCCTCATAATTAGAGAAACTGTCACATTTGGGGATTAAGAACACACAATGCGGTCTTTGAAAAACACTATGGAAAGTAAGTGACCCCAAGATGGTGTTGTACTTCAAATTTTGCTTACTATCCAGATCATTTGTTTTTTTTTTTTAGTTCTAATTCGAAAAGGTATGTTTTAATGATCACATTCTCTCAGGATTAAATGTGTGAGGTTTTGTGTTAAGTCCTTTCTATACATTATTTTATTTGATCCTCATACTATAACAAAGTAGGCCTAATTAGCCCTTTAACAAGTAAGGAAACTGTGAATCAAATTAGTTAAGGTCATGTTCCTTGAAGTAACAGAAATGGAATTAGACTCTGAGGTCTGACATCTCTCATTTTATTCAATAGGGGCACGCAAATTAGGATTCTAAAAGCAGCTTAAATTGGGGGATACGGTAAACTTCAGTTTCTGGTCTTCCTGTAAATATTACTTTCTAAATATATTGACATCTTCCTCCATTCATGGTTCCTTAAAGCTGTAGCAACTGTTCAATATCAGCATTTATGAATCATGTATTATCTTTATTTAGCATTCTCCTAGTCTTTTCTGCTCAAATGGTAATACTTCAGATAAGCACAGTGTGCTGAAATAATTCAAAGTTGCTAGGATTCTTGCCATATGAAACCTCGGGTTTTCTTCTGTTTCTCATCTTTGCTTGTTTGCTTGTTTGTTTGTTTGTTTGTTTGTTTAAAGCAATCAGTGAATTCAGGGAGTGCCTTGCTGGCTCAGTCAGTAGAGCATCTGACTCTTGATCTTGGGGTTGTGAGTTCCAGCCCACACTGCATGTAAAACTACTGGAGACAAACCACAAGTGACTCTTAATCTTACAAAACAAACTGAGGGTTGCTGGGTGGAGGGGGGTTGGGAGAAGGGGGGGTGGGGTTATGGACATTGGGGAGGGTATGTGCTTTGGTGAGTGCTGTGAAGTGTGTAAACCTGGCAATTCACAGACCTGTACCCCTGGGGATAAAAATACATGTTTATAAATTTTAAAAAATTAATTAATTAATTAATTAAAATAAAGCTTTAAAAAAAATACTAAACCTTTGATGTGAGTACAAAGGTCATTATTATATACTATATAAATTTGATAGACATAATGAATTGTATAACTTTCTTGAGATGAAGTAAAAGAGGCAACCAGTAGTTTGGAGAGCATATTAGAGAAAACTAATCTATGGAAATAAAAGGAAAGCCTCAATATTTAGAATATAATTTGAGCAAAACCACAAAAATATATAAATAAGAGGAGTTCCAAAATCTGCAAGAACAAGAATTTGGACTAGAACAAAAATAGAAATACTTCTGCTCATCATGATTAAAGCTTATGTTCTTTATCATGTTCTTAGGGAAGAGTAATTGGATACAACCAGAAGAATCCGATTAATTACCCTGATGTTTTGTATACGTCACTACTATACAATTCACATATCAGAAGAAATTTCAATCACTTTCAATTACTAGTTTATGTCTTAATAAAAACCTGATTTAATGACGTGCTGAAATTAAATATGGTCAGTAAAAGGGAAGGAGATATGAGGCTAGATAAATGGCAGGGGATTTCAAAGCAAATGTAAAGCAGATGAGATTTAAGTGGGTAAATCCAGGCAAAAAGTTTTTCTTAGAATATGCAGTTGAAAAAACCCTTAACTCTATTTATATTCTAACAATATTCTCTGGTCTCTTCTAATAAGAGATGGTCCTATACAGAACACTCAGAACTTAATAATAAGCAACTTTTAATTATTAAGAAATGATTGAGTATTTCTCCAGTAAGGTATACAAATGCCCAAGGAGCAAATGAAAAGAAGCTCGATATCATTATGCATTAAGGAAATGCAAACCCAAACCACAATGAGATACTACTTCACCTCCACTAGGATGACAAAGTGAAAAAGACAGGCAATAGTAAGTGTGGGTGAGGATGTGGAGAAATGGGAAGCTTCACATTGCTGTCTGGAATGTTTCACTGTGAAACCATTCTGGAAAACAGTTTAGCAGTTCTTCAAAATGCAAAACATACAATCATGTGACTCAACAATTTCATTTCTATGTGTAAACCCAAGAGAAGTAAAATCCCATCCGTGCAAAAACTTGTACATGAATTTTCACAACTGCGTTATGCAGAATAGCTAAAAAGTAGGAATAAGCCAAATTTCTACCAATGGATAAACACAACGTAGTATGTTTAGACAAAGGAATATTATTTGGCAATAAAAAAGTACCAAGTACTATTACATGCTATGATGAGGGTAAATTTAAAAAATATTCTGTTAAGTGAAATAATTGAGTCACAAAAGATCAAAAATTGTATGCTTCTATGGATACAAAAGGTCCAGAATAGGCAAATCCACTGAAACATAAAGTAGATTAGTGATTTTCAGGGACTGAGGAAGGGGGAAATCAGGGGTGACCACCAATTGGTATGAGGTTTCTTTACGGAGGACTGGTAATAGACTAAAATTGATTATGTTGATGGTTACACAACTATGCAAACACTCAAATCCCATGAACTATATACTTTAAATGAGTGCCTTGTTGGTATGTTAAATGTATCTCAATAAAGTTGTAAAAAAAAAAATCCCTCCATTTATATATCTAAAAATATATATTAGTGCTTTAAATCCAGTTTTATTTAAAAGCTACATGGTATCTTTTATAAATATCTTCCTTTATCACATGAGGAGGACTATACCTTTCAGACCCCTTTATATAGATATAGTTATGAGGCAGAGTTTTAATTAATGGAAATGGTAGCAGAAATAATTTGAATTGCTTCCAAACACATCCATAAAAATTTCCCACTAGAGTCTCCACAGTGCTCATTCTCCCTTCCTGCAGACTGAAATGGCAACGACCCTCAAAATGACTTTGGAAGTGCCATGCCATTAGACTAGACCTACGTATAACTGTGATAGCAAAAGGATGGCATCCATCACTATTTCCCACCAGACACAAATACCCTGATCAGAAACACCCACCTGCCTTGGCATGCTTGGTGATCAAGGAAATATTGTCTGGAAGCCATTATTAATTTAGGAATATACTATGATTGCAGCTTACTTTACACTTTATTTGATATACTGCTCAAAAATGGACATTAGAGTAAGTAACACAAAGAGATCTTCCTCCAGAATTTTTATAGTATATAATTTGAAACACACACACTATTGATCTGATCTCTACTTAACTACTTCTGAGGTATCATTCGTATCACATTTCAACACAGACATATAACCTGCAGAGCTACTTCACGGATCTCATTTTTACAGTTGCCCAATTTGCCTAGTTTTGAGATTTTTATCTTTAATTATTTTATATGTATAATTTATGATTTATGATAAGTTGGGTAAGTCACGTCCTATTACTTCTTTCATTTATACTAGCTTTTCCCTTATTTAATATCCAATACATATATTTAAAATAATTCTGTTGAATTTCTACATAGAAAAGCTCATGTGGATACTCTGAATTCAGCTGTGTAAAAAGCTAGAAAAAGTAATTTGGAAATATTTGTCCATGTTGTTGTACTCAGGCTTTTCATCTATGAACACAGTATATTGCGTTGTCTTCTTTTATAACTTCCAGGAAAAAGTTTTAGACTTTTTCCTCATAAAAGTTCTCTATATTTCCTCCTATGATATTTCTTAAGTAACTCATACATTTCATTGCTGTTTTGACTCAGATCATGTGTATGTGTGAATCGTACATCAGAACACAAAATATTCTTAATTCTGAGAAAGTTTATCTTTCTTGAATTTTCTGAATCCATCATTATGCCCTTGCAAATAGTACCTCAATATTTGAATAATTGTTCATTATTATAGTAGCCTAAACTTGCGGAATTTCAAACAACTGTATTAATAGCAAGCAAGCAAGGGTACATTGATAATTTATTAATATTCATTTAAGATAGTTACTAATTAATCTAAAAACAATTTTTTTAACCTTCTAGTTCTCAAGAGATTTTCTTCTAGAGGTACAAAAATAAAGTCAAATTTTATATGTAACTGTGTAACTTTATAATACTATTGGTAATGGCAATATATCAATGACTTTCTCTGTTAAGCTATCAATATATGGGTTAGGTAAACAATAGTTTCTTCGTATAATACAATGCCATAATTTTTAAAAAATTTAGAGTACACAAATGTCTACATTTTAAGGTTAAGTCAAAATGAAAGATATTTTATTTCTAACATTATTCCATTTTCTAAAAAATATATACATATACATGACTGCAAGAAAAATCTAATAAGCATTAATATTAATTATATCATTGGGTCATGGGATTATTGGATTTTTCCTTTCTGATTTAAATTTGTATGAGGAGAGTTACTTTGAGAATAAATAGGTGACATGGATAATGACCAACAAAGAGATATATGAGACTATGTACTTGTATTTTACCAGTAAGATACAACAACCTTGACCTTAGGACATCCAAATCACCACAAACTATGTGTAGATTAAATAAACATAGAAAATTTACCAGATGTCATTATGAGACCCTATTTTGTACAAGGATGTGTATCCATTACTTGTGTAAATAAAGCTAGCATATTTTTCTGGCAAATCCCTAAGTAGTCTAGCTTACTTGATGAAATCTTTCATTTAAAACAGATTTTTTTGATAGGAAGACAACTTTCTATATTTTAAAAAACTAATTTTGCCAAGATGACAATAAAAGGGAAATATAGAAATAAAGCAAAAATGTAATTATTGACAACATGTAAGGTATTTGTTTTCAATTTTTCAATTAAAAACTCACAAAGAGTAGAGAATGAATGAACCCTATTTTTCAACAGGGTCTTATTCTGAACTGTCAAAATAGATCATAATACAATATATTGTCTCCTATGTACATAACAAATCAATGAGACTTTCAACTGTTGCATTTCAATGTTTTGAGTGGTCATTTAAAAACTATTTAGCAATGAGAATGGAGGAAATAAATGCATAAAAAACATATTATGGCAGCTTATATGAAATTATACATGTGAGAACACTAATTCTTACATTGAGAATGAGCGTAAATAGTGATGCAAAGAAGAGGAAAATAAATAGATACTTATATGTTATGTAATCCAGTTGTGTTTTAATTCACTCTACATCAAGCATACAATTACCCTATTGCAGTCCTAGTCTATTCCAAGGCCAAGAAATATAAACAATAAGATATGATCCTAAAATAGTCAGACATAAAATCCGAAAATAAGAAAAAGCTATTTTGCTCTCAAAGTATATACATGTTACTCATAAAGTATCAGTACAATAAAATTCACCTATAACACATTTTGCAAGTGCAAAGGCAAAAGAAAGTTCTTTTCCAATTGCTAACCTGCATACCGAGTGTGTAAGGGAATGTTTCTGAACATATTCTTGCAAAGGAAAAGCTATCAGCCATGCATATTTGTGGTTTATATTGTGATATTAGAGATTATGGTTAACTTACAAAATAATGTATTTTGAAATTCAGTACCTGGTGAGTAATGCTGTTGGATGTGTTCACCATAGCCTCATATATCATGACCACGACAAAGATATTTTTTTGTATAACATATTTGACCGTAAATATAGTGATATTACTGGGAGTATTACAAATTATCTAGGCTGACAAACATAAACATTCCAAAGATGATTAATTTCTAAAACTAACAAAGTTAAGCAGAACTTAGAAGTCAAGCTGACTTTTTCACAATCAATAAAACATGACTTCATAAAGAGAATTATATAGTAAGATGCTATGTGGTGAAATGCACTTTTCTAGTTTCTCAAGCTTTACATTTTATTATAAGTTTAAAAAATGTGTATTATTTTACATTACTGATACATTAATGGTATTATAACTGTGAAAATTAGATTAATAATAAAATGCAAATTACACAAAAACATATAATACTAAATATATATGGATATGATTAGCAGTTTTGTCTCTGCTAATGGCTGTTTATTATAATCAACTCTTAAACATAATAAAAAGCAGGTTAGCCTATAAAGTCCACAAATATATAAAGACACATGCAACTTTAAAAAATAAACTTGCAGGGAAAAAAAGAATACATATGGTAGTTATAGAAGAAGTTTTTAAAACCCCATTTTTTAATCCAAAAGTATCATAAAATATATTGTTCCCCTTTACCCACAGTAAGTTCTAATTACCCTGTTTCCTATCTCTTCAACTGTGACACACTTCATAAGTACAATTAAAATTAAGAGGAGATACAGTGAAGATATCTAAGCACCCCAACCACCTTCTCAACTCCCAACTCATTGTGGCTTGGGTACCAGATCTCCTAGCCCATATATCACACAGGACATTGGTATTCTGTTACTGACAATCGCAATGAGCCCAAGTGCCCAGGTAATTATTGGATTATTGTTCTCCAATTCCTTTCTTTTCCCTTGGTACCAACCATATCAATAGAACAAAAAAATCCTTTATCTTCATGCAACATTACATTAGTTAACAGCAAAAAACTGGCCATCTGCTTTAGTGGTTTCTTTTTACTTCTGCCAATTCTCGTTGCTTTATAGATAAGGGTTTTATGGCTATACAGGAAGAGGGCACAGTCATGGAAAACAGAAAAAGAGAAATACGGAGGTACACAGAGACATAAAATATGGACAGATAAACATAAAACCAGAGACATTTCCAAATTTAAAAGTTGTATATATATACATATATGGTGTGACGTACTGATTAAGTTTGTTTTCCTAGATCAAACACTGGCCAGACTTTCTAGGAAAATATGGAGATTATCCAACTAATGTAAACATGATTCAGTATTAATTCTTTAGCTTAGTTTCTAATTTTGTCCATGTGAAAATCATGAACAAAATCCATGTCTGACAATTATATTACCAGCTATATACTACTACGACTGTCAACTGTATACTTGCATCACCGACAGTTATAACTCTATTATTATATATAAAGAATTATGCACTAAGCCTTCATACATACTAGCTTGATAATAATTTTGAACAGAAAATAGTGTCAAGAATTTATTGGGAAAAAACTTAAATACTGAGGTTCAAGTAGAAAAAAATTTATTTCACATCTCACAGTAAGAATCCAGGGAAGTTGCCACTTTCCCCTATCTAATGCTCAGAGGGTTAGCTCCCATTTCCAGGTAATAAGGGGGGGGCAAATAAAATATAAGGAACATTTACAAAATGCCAAACACTATGTTAGAAGTTATACATATATATTATTCTATCTACTTCTTCAAATAACTCTACATGGAATAATTGTTCATTCTTGCAGATAAAAAGTAGGCTTACAAAATTTTAAGTTACTGTTAGCTCCTTGAGGGATGAATTAAAATATTTTGTTTACTACCATATCTTGAGCAGTTAGCACAGTTTTCTGGCTCACACTGGGTGATAATGGATATCTGTTAACTAGTTTACCAAGTAACATGGTTACAGAACTACTAGGTGGCAGAGTTGAAATTTTATCTCAAGTCTGTAAGACATCAAAACCTCATCTGTCTGTGCTCAGAATACAGGAGAAAAGCAGGTGATCTGCATTTCTGTTTCACCTTCTCCCAAACAGCCAGAAACGTTGAAATGGGATTCTCTGCAAGGAAGAATGGCTTTGATAATCATTGCTTATCTATGGGCAGTAAAACCAGAGCTCAAGAAGCCAGGTCCTTCATTTAAATCTCCTCTGGGTCTCTGTGTTATTTCAGTCAAGTTCCTTTACCACTCATTATCTCAGTGTTTTTATAATAAAAAGTGATAACAATAGTAATAGTAAATAATATTAAACCCATGAGAACATTGTAAGGATTAATTATATCAATACATCCGAAGTTTATGGCCACAAAAATCAGTGGTCATCATTATTATTTGCTCTGGAGAAAAGAGCAATTCAAGTCATTCCCAGTTAAGTTAATTCTCTATGGTCAGGGGTGCAAATAAAGAGGGACATCTCAACAACAGAAGGCACGGAGATGCTACCGGGGATGTGTTTTGGAAAGAGCATGTCCTTCTGTAACCGTGACATCATTTTAACTCAGTTGTCTATAAAGTTTTAAGTTATGTGGTATTCCTTTATGACAGAATTGTTAGGGACTCTAAAAAAAAAAGTCTATCCTCTAAGATCAGCACTGATCAGAGGTACATACATTCCTTTAGTTAAGAGCAGGCTGGGTCCCCAAAGGCTGTTCATATGAAGCCCTCTATTTATAAGTCCAAAGTATTACAAAGGCAGTGGAGAAGGCCTTCTAGAGAAGGCAGACAAAATGGACTTGTAATTTTTTGGTGCGAAGTTTTAAAATTTCTATTCAAGGTCACAAAAAGTTTATAAATAGAAAGCTGCTATATTGTGTGGCATAATATGGTTCAAAGTCAAGATAAGGTAAAGGAGCTCAAAGACAACAGAAAAGATTACTCTAGCCCAAAATATTTTTTGTGCCAGGCCAAATTTATAGTTGTTCTATGAGGAGTTTTTAAATGCTTCTCAGAATTCCTTGGAGAGAGAGGATACATGTGTGTGTGTCTGTGTAGGGGGGTTTCTGGTTATCAAAAACAAATGAAATAGCTCTCATGATTAGCTAATTTCTGGTTGTTATAATTTATTAGAACAAAAACTAGAGAAGCAGATAGTACAATGAAGGAAATTAGCTTGTTCAAACACTGACTCTTTGTTATGCTAGATTCTCAACATATGCTATTTATTTAATCCTCAAAATAACCTTAAGAGTGAGGCATCTTTATAACATCAAAACCTAATTAGAATAAACTTTAGATATACAGATAATTAGAAAAACACTTGTTTAAAGGGACATAATTTTTTTTTATTGTCTCTTACCACAAAATGTTATATATACTCAAGTACATGGAAGTAAGTGGTCCATCACTATATGAATTAAGGAAACACTCTGAATGGTTTTTTTTGTTGTTGTTTTGTTTTTGTTTTTTTTACAAATTTACATCATTTAAAACTGGATGGTTGAATTATTTTACTTTAATTTCTTTAAAAAAGAAGTACCTTATATTGTGAATACTTAGAAAAAAATATGTTAAATCAGGAAAACATTAGAAGAAAACATCAAAAGACACAGAAGGTATTTTCTCCAGTTTTTATAATGACAGCAAAATGTAATTCACATTGAAATAAGAGTATGGGCCAAATTCGGAATTGTTTCAGTGATAAACTACAGTAGATTTTTGTAGTCAATTAAAGAAAACCAAAAGTGAGCTAAAGAGCCTAAAATCTGGTCTCAGGTACTTGCTACATCCTAATATTCTGAGACCTCCAAAGCGGTGCCAAAGAGAGCTGTGTCCCTTTCTTTGGCATCATTACCATTAATGTATGAGGTAGTGACTATATTATACCATTTTCATCTAAGTGCAAAACCAATGATGATTAGTAGAAAACTTTAAATTGTCAGTAAGAAATATAAATGTAGACTTTGCCAGTTGTTAGAAAGATTCAGTGAATATTATACTAAGTTGTACATAATTTATCTTATTTATAAATAATTATTTTTTATAAAATTTGCAAAGATACAGCACTTAACTATCATATTTGTGTTATCAATACTGAAATGTCTAGATGAACAAAGTATATGTTTTTTTTATGAGTTGATTAGCATGTTTCAGTAAAATTACCTTTCAGCATACGTTCATATCACTTTGGCCTTTTTTTTTTTTGCACTAAAATGTATATATATGAAAAAGATTCTTATTTAAATGAGCAGTTTACTTTGTATTCTGTGTATTAAAGATGGAAAAGAGTAGCCAATACTGAAAGCCCTTAAAAATAACAAAGAATTGGCTATGTATACATTTCAAAATCTACTTTCAGAAATCAAACTCAAGGTTGTATTTACTGTAGCTGATGGTACATATTATGGTCTTTTAAATTTATCTTACTTCTATGAATATATCATAGGCAAAAGCTGCTAAAGCACTGAGCAGATTTAGAAGAAAGGACCTAGTGCAAATAGTGACCACATAAAGCTTCACACAAAAATCTAATTAAAGGACTTACCTTGAACGACTGGTGCAGCAAGCACCATGACGACTAGTAGCTGTGATGGCCACATGGTTGTGGACCGGGGCGTGAGAGTGCCTCAATAGTGAGTGTTCCCAACGTGAAATGAAGTAAGTGTCTTTCTGGTTCCTCTTCTGTATTCCAAGACCGATGATTTAAAAAAAAAAAAAAAAAATCCCACAAAAAAAGTTCTCAAAAACAAAGACCAATATCCCAAATTTGAATCCTGCAAACAAGGAAAAAAGAATGGGTTATCAAATATAAGTTTTCTCATCTGAATTCCTTGATGATGATGATTTATTTGCTGACTAGAACATCTGTATAACCTTCCTCCCTTGTTCATATTAATTTACACAGGCATCATATAGAAAAATGATTAAGTAACTTAAAGGACAATATTTATGCATGTACCACATAGAGTTTATTTCTCAACCCACAAAAGGAATGAACCAAATAATTCAGTCTCACTGAAAAAATTAATATAAATATGCTGTATCAATTTGGATAACAATAAATTAGTAATCGATTTGTATAATTTGTAAATCTGTATAAATTGAGTTGGGCCTTCCTTTGTATACACACTTCTCACAAATACAATTTTTACTAACATTAGAGCACTAAAAATAAAAAATTCATTCATTACCATTATTCTAAGTTTAAAACAAACAAAAATTTAAATTGTATGAGTCTTACTTTCATTCCAACCCCCAATATTCAATCCAGAAATTATTCTATGTTTTAACTATTTTACTTTTCAAAGCATCCTTTTAAATTAATCTATGAAGATCCTAGATTTATATTAATTAATTATGCTCAAACTTAGCCAATTCATTCAAAAGGGGTTTATTGAGTGCCTAGCGAAATAGGGCTAGGAACACAAGAACTGAATAAAACATGCAAACTATTCTCTAAGACCTTTTAATTTAAGATGAGGAATGTTGCTCAAATTTTAAAAATACATATAATACATTTAAAAATATAGCCTTAAGAAACTTACTTTCCTGAACCTAGATGTCCATTAACAGATGAATGGATAAAGAGGAGGTGATACACACACACACACACACACACACACACACACACACACACAATGGAATACTATGCAGCCATCAAAAGAAACGAAATTTTGAAATTTGCAACAATGGGGATGGAACTAGAGGGTATTATGCTGAGCAAAATAAGTCCACCAGAGAAAGACAAATATACAGTCTCCCTAGTATGAGGAATTTGAGAGGCAGAGTAGAGGGTTTGGGGGTTAGGGAAGGAAAAAATGATGGATGGGATGGGATCCGGAGAGAGACAAACCATAAGAGACTCTTAATCTCACAAAACAAACTGAGGGTTGCTGGGGGGAGGGGAAGTGTGGAGAGGGTGGTGGGGTTATGGACATTGGGGAGGGTATGTGCTATGGTGAGTGCTGTGAAGTGTGTAAGCCTGATGATTCACAAACGTGTACACTTGGGGCAAATAATACATTATATGTTAATGAAAATAATTTAAAAAAAAAAAAAGAAAAAAAGAAACGTACTTTCCTGAATCCAACATATATGGCTGCCTTCTCTTGAAGATTGCACAAATTTATCTTGAGAAGCAAAACTACTGAAGGAGTATGACCCAAATTTTGAAGATGTCTTTTCTAGTCAGCACCTTTAAAGCAGATCAATCAGTACAAACTGGGCTATTCTCCTTTCCTTTTCCCCTTCCCTCTCTGTCTCTGTCTCTTTCTCTCTTCTGGTGATCGACACATATTAAAAACAATTTCATATTTTGAGTATAAATTTTAAAAATTTCTGGAAAGGGTTATACAAAATAGTGATAGTTTAGAGTCCATTAATAAGCCTCATTCTGACAAAATAAATGACAAAAATTTCTGACATACGTGCATTAGTTATAAGGCAAAATTACATAGATTTATGTGAATTTCTGGCATTGTTATTTACTGCATGCTATAAAAACATAGATTCTGGAGAAAGACCTCCCAGTATCAATTACTAGCTCTACAGTACTGTGACCTTGGGCAACTCATTTAAGCACTCAGTTCCTCAGTTCCCTCTGTTAGTGGAGGGAGTAATATTACTTGATGTGACTATATGACATTAAGTGAGTTAAAATTTGGAATCATAAATTCTATAAAATGCATAAAAATGTGCACTTCCCTGAAGGGTGTCTAGCACATTAAGTGTTATTATATCTTAACAAGTATTATACATCTCATTAGTTTTTTATTTTACCCTATTGATTCTTTTAACATGTATGTGTAAGAAGCAAGATCATTCAATAATTTAGCTTAAAAATATTTTTGAGTCACTATTGTATAAACCAGTTCCAAGAACACTATATCTGAATACAACATATTGAAAAAAGTTTTAGTCTCACAGGCACATTGTAAGGAAATGAAGTTTATAATAGATAATCTCATAATATTTTACTTTTACAAACAGGAAAAGTATTGATGAGGGAAAAAAAAGTGGTTGAGATAAAAGAGAAACTATATGGAAAGGAATCGTAAAATAGTTTCATCTCACTTTTTTCTTATGCACACTCTGACTTATAAGAAATTATTCAGAACTTCTTTGCCATAAGTTTGTATCTCTTTCAAAGAAATAACTTTTGAAAAAAAAGTGCTAATTTAAAATGGACATTTTAAAAAGGATACTAAAAAGATTGATACATCATCCAGTAAACAATGCCTCCATACTCTCAACATTCAGATATGGTGTCTTTTCCTACGTCTATGCCCATTGAACATGAGTGTCAAAAATAAGCATTAGATGTGTGTATGCACATAGACACACACAAACATGTACATAAAAATACATAAATATATACAGAACTACTTTGCCACTGGAAATAATTCTGGGCAGCTAATAGGTGAATTATTTATTTGTTACCTAAAAAATATATACTAAAGATTAACCATAGTAGATATTGAGAATGCAGATGATGTAGAACAATTTTTTCACAACTCACACTGGAGTGGGAAAAAGAGAGCATAGGAAATGAAGTCACAAGATAAAGAGAAGAATAAACATAATTTGAGTATCTATCATATGCCGAGCAGTGTTCTATATATTATACAATCATCTGATTTAATTCTCCATACAAATCTATAAAGCAGATAATATCATCTCATGTTTACTGAGGAGGAAAATCAGAAATGTTATGCAGCAAGAATTTCAAACCAAATGTCTGATTCTAAACCAATGTTCTTCTCTCTTTTATAGTAGACATAATTAAGAAAATATAAGACGATAATCAGGGGTATTAATTGTGCAAAAGAAGGGGACAATGTAGCAAGTTTTCGAAATAATACTTAGGTGTTTCTTAAAAATGTTACTAGATTTTGAGGAGCGGAGGACATGGAGCCGCACGGATATATTAGGTAGGAGGAGAGGGACAAAGAGAAAAGAGAAGACATGTTTAAAAGGAAACCAGGCTCATTATAACATTGTATCCTTTGGAGGAAGAGAGAACGTTATTTCCATAGTGAAATGTGAGTATTGCTATCATGAAGTCCGGTTTTAGTGAAATCCAGAAGTTTATTTCATATGATACGTATTTTCACAGTGATAAGACAGTGAGAGAAAGCTTCTTTATAGAAAGGGTAAGAAAAACAAAAGGAGAAGAAAATGCATATTATTCATAATAATGATTTAAGATACCACAATACGAGATAAAACCATTTTCACATTGAAGTTGGGCATAGGAATTTGTTTTCCTGATTATTGTGTAAACAGAGCTGGGGAAAGGAAATGAAAAGAATAGAAGCTATTGTTTAAAGATGGTAACATGTTCTTACATTCCAGCACCACCATGTCTGGCTACCATTCATCCACAGTCCCAAAATAATGTGTTAATTTGGGAACACATTTAAGAAAATTGCAATAATTAAACTACATAAATTTTAATGGATAATTTCAAAGACAAGATTGCTCATAATACATGGAAAGATAAACCATTAATGTTTGAATACTAACATTAAAAAAAAAAAAAGAAAACTTTCTGGGATTCTTTTTTCTAATTTATATGTTATTAACCACCAAAACAATCAGTTTTACATAAAAGGGATTTCCACTGAAGACATTTCTGAAACAGAGTTCAAAAACACATAGAAAAGAAAAAACAAGAGAAAGCATTAGAGACTGATGAAGTCACATCAACAAGAAAAATACTCATAAAAAGATTTCCTAATGGCATAAAGCATTTAACAAGTCAACTTCAAAATAAATTTCCATCTCCAATAAAATTTCTTTCACTGTCTCTATGAACTACATACTGTGCTCACACTATGAGATCAAGGAGGAGAGTGACCAGAATTCTAAAATGTAACAGCTCTATTAAAACCCCTGGGTGGCTCAGTGGGTTAAAGCCTCTGCCTTCGGCTCAGGTCATGATCCCAGGGTCCTGGGATCGAGCCCCGCATCGGGCTGTCTGCTCTGCAGAGAGCCTGCTTCCTCCTCTCTCTCTCTCTCTCTCTCTCTGCCTGCCTCTCTGCCTACTTGTGATCTCTGTCTGTCAAATAAATAAATAAAAACATCTTTAAAAAAAAAAACCTTGCAGTAAAGTATAAATGCTAAAAGATATATTCACCAATAATTACAGTGCTGTGCAAAATGTGGTATGTGTTACATGAAATGCTCTAGGAACAGAAAACGAAAAGCTGTCAGATTTTCCTTGCTAAATGCAAGGGATTTAAAATTACACCTGACACAAACTGATGATTGCCACAAGGGAGGGAAGTAGGTTGGTAATGGACACAATGGGCAAAAGGGAGTGGGAGATACAGGCCTCCAGTGATGAAATGAGTTAAGTCACAGGGATAAAAGGTACAGTACAGGGAATATAGTCCAGAGTACTGGAATAGTGTGCTTGTATGGTGTAGCGTTGTATGGTGACAGATGGTGGCTACATCTATAGTCAGCGTAGCCTAACACAGAGACTTATCCAAGCCCAGGTCTAGGTATGTGCACTCTCCTCGAGAATTCTATAGCTAAACAATGCACACTAAAATACTGTGAGGTTTTGTAAAGAAGAATTTTCAGTGTTTCTCATGTTTCAAATGTATGACTCATGAAACTAATTTCCAATAATAAATCAACACACTAATGTTTTAAAAATCATTCTTGAAAGATGGCATTTCTAATTTTTATCAAAGATTATCACAATATGGTGAAAGTTTTGCCTGTAACCCTGTTAAACTTGGAAGGAATATATTCTAGTGTAGTCCTTGATTAGGTACTCAGGTTTAGACGTCCTCAAACAAAACTACCAAACTTCATTGCTCTTTAAATATTCAAATTTAAAAAGTGAGGTTGATTAAAGTATCCTAATTTACATTATTAATATTTAAGATTATAATTATGAAAGTGTGTGATTTGACTGAAGATTCACTCACTAGAAGTTAAAAAAAAAACACAACATGGAAAGATATTCTACAAGTATTTTACATAACTAAAGCGTTTTCTCATAAATTACACAGAAAATCCCTTATTTGTTAGATTTAGACCAACTTGCACTCACATCTAATACATTATACTGTGAAAATATTTGAACTTTTGTTATTGCTGAAACAAAAGTTCTATTAAATATAGGGGTACCTGGGTGGTTGTGGTTGGTTAAACAACTGCCTTTGGCTCAGTCAATAATCCCAGGTCCTGGGATCAAGCCCCACATCAAGCTCCACATTGAGCCCCATTTGGGGCTCTTGGCTCAGCGGAGAGCCTGCTTCTCCCACTCCCTGTGCCTGATGCTCCCCTTGTATGTGCTCACTCTCTTTTTCTCTCTCTCTCAAATAAATAAATAAAATCTTTAAAAAAAAAAAAAAACTAAAGCACTGATTTTATTTTGGTGAAATTCTCACCTTAAATTTTAGTGTCATAATTTGTATTTCCAGTTTAAGTTTTTGATATACCCATTTTAAATCATATTTAAAAGATTTCACTTTTATTGTATATTTGCTTCCTTTCTACATTCCGAATAGATATTAGTATTACAATCTGAATCCTATTCATCTTAGAATTATTACTTTCAGTTGAGCTACTCTTAGTCACATTTCTGTAAAATAATTTACTCTCAATCTATTTCCAAGGAAAATGGCATTTTATTATTATACCTTTTCCCCTCATAATAATATAGACAAGATACTAAATCCTGAGCACCTGGGTGGCTCAGTTGGTTAAGCAACTGCCTTCGTTCAGCTCAGGTCATGGGACTTGATCCTGGGACTCCAGGATCAAGTCCCACATCAGGCTCTCTGCTCATCATGGAGCCGGCTTCTCCCTCTGCCCCTCACCCCTTTCATGCTCGCTCTCTTTCTCTCTCTCTCAAATAAATAAAATCTTTAAAAAAAAAAAAGATACGAAATCCTTTCTGTAATATTTGTACATTTTCCCAAGTAATATATGTTCACTTATCGCAAATTTTGTTAACTACAAACTTTACTCCATATGAACTTTATAAATTTCAATTAATCTATGTTTTATTTTGCCTATTCACTTCTTTCTGTCATATAGGACTCTGAGCGGTTAATTTTTGTATGTGTTTGGCACATACCAGATGTATCAAATGCCATGTGACTATTTAATAATTAATTGGTTTATGCTCCTACAACCCCACTGCTAATTATAATACAGGAGTTTCCTACTTAACATAATTTTCTCCCTTCATTCCATATAGGGAAATCATAGCTATTAAATCAAGGGGAAAAATAAAAAGAACAAAACAACCTTATATTAAAATGTTTATAAATATCACTGGAGTGTTATCTGTATTCTTCCACAGTTAGTACATGGATTTGGACATTTGAATTATTTGAAGTTATATTCATTAACAAATCACATATTTATCATGATCATTCTCCAGAAATTATCTTTTTATTGATATAAAATCACATATGGAAACTTATGAAAAGTAATATAAAGAAGATTAATCTAGCTATTTTATCATCTGTCACTACCTTAACAAGTAACTATCTGTCACAGAGCATCTGCGTAATCTGATTTACATGCACATAGCTCACTATGTTTATAAATAAGAGCCATCCACTGTTGCAGAAAACGGGGGATCCTCCTACACAGCTGGTGGGAATGCAAGCTGATGCAGCCACTCTGGAAAACAGTGTGGATGTTCCTCAACAAGTTGAAACCAGAGCTGCCTATGACCCAGCAATTGTACTACCAGGTATTTTCCCTAAAGATACAAATGTAGTGATCAGAAGGGGCACATGCACCCCAAAGTTTATAGCAGCAATGTCCATAATAGCCAAATTATGAAAAGAGCCTAGATGTCCATTGACAGATGAATGGATAAAGAAGATGTTATAAATATACAATGGAATATTATTCAGCCATCAAAAATTGCAATCTTGGGGCACTTGGGTGGCTCAGTCGTTAAGTGTCTGCCTTTGGCTTGGGTCATGATGCCAGGATCCTGGGATCCAACCCTGCATTGGGCTTCCTATTCAGAGGGAAGCTTGCTTCTCCCTCTCCCACTCCTGCTGCTTGTGTTCCCTCTCTGCTATGTCACTCGCTGTCAAATAAATAAATAAAATCTTTTTAAAAAATGAAATCTTGCCATTTGCAATAACGTGGATGGAACTAGAAGGTATAATGCTAAGCGAAATAAGTCAATCAGAGAAAGACAATTATCATATGATCTCACTGATAGGTGGAATTTAAGAAATAAGGCAGGGGATCATAGGGGAAGAGAGGAATAAATGAAACAAGATGGAACCAGAGAGGGAGATAAACCATTAGAGACTCTTAATCTCTGGAAACAAACTGAGGGTTGCTGAAATGCAGCGGGATGGGAGGGATGAGGTGGCTGGTGATGGACACTGTGGAGGGTATGTGCTATGGTGAGTGCTGTGAATTTTGTGAGTCCGATGAATTGCAGACTCGTACCCCTGAAACTAATAATACATTATATGTTAATAAAAAAAAAAGAGCCATCCATTGTAACCAAAAAGAGCTAGGTGTTTTTGATAAATATTAATTTAATGACTGGAAATTATATTTCACCTAAAATATTTAGTCATGCATAGATGCTTAGATGAGAGGCTTTAACACTCATGATTCAAATTTGAAATTTTAAGATTTCAATGATTTACTTGTATTGCATAATCATAAGCAGATATACAGCAATGCTTTATTGTGTATGTTCTATGAAATGACAGATGACCTTTTCTCTCAAAAGTGCCTTTGCAAAAGCAGTTCTACATGGAAGACTCTTTCTGATATGGATGGAAACTGTGAAACAGTTAACTCCTAAGAAGAAGAAGCAGGACAGCAAGATGAGACAGCAGACTATAAGACGGCTTCCCGCATCACAATCCTATAATCTATTGAAATATTTGGTGTGATCATCACTGCGTAGATGCAGAAAGAATTTTATAGGAGTCTAGACTGAGCATAATACATAATTTTTTTAAAAATGTCAGGTATAATTGACAGTTTCTGAAGCCTCTACGTATTGTGTTTCCTTTAAAGTTTTCTTGGTGTTTACTGAAAGGATTGTCTACTATCTTCTAACCAAGAGAGTACATGTGAGTATACTATTAGCTTTGGTCCTATTGATCATATTGTTATTTATTTATTTATTTACATACTTTTAAAGATTTTATTTAATTGACAGAGATCACAAGAGCAGAGAGGCAGGCAGAGAGAGAGGAGAGGAAACAGGCTCCCCGGTGAGCCACCCAGGCACCCCCATTTTAGTTTTTTTTTTTTTTTAATTAAACACTTTGTCTTAACACTTTGACTCAGAAAGCAAAAGCACTGCTATAAAGTTAAGGATCTTTTCTGTCTTTATTTATGAACTCAAAAGCTATTATACTACTACATTACTAATAAAAAAGTACTTAATCAGGAAGTGGGTTGGGGGTTGGGTTAAATAGGATATGGGGTTGTAATGAGCACTGGGTGACATATAGAAGTGTTACATTAACTATACTGAACACCTGAAACTAATGTAACACTGTAAACTAACTGGAATTTAAGTATAAACTTAAAAAAAAACTGAGGTACTTTCGTGGCTCAGTCAGTTAAGCATCTTACTTTTAATTTAGGCTCAGGTCATGAACTCAGGGTCCGAGGACCCAACCCTGAGTTGGGCTTTCCACTTAGCAGGCAGTCTGCTTATCTCCCTCTCCCTCTGACCCTCCTCCTGCTCTTTCTCTCTCTCCCACACTCAAACAAATTTCAAAAAAACTTAAAAAAAAAAAATTTAAAGGGGCACCTGGGTGGCTCAGTCGTTAAGTGTCTGCCTTCAGCTCAGGTTGTGACCACAGGGTCCTGGGATCAAGTCCTACATCGGGTTCCCTGCTCAGTGGAGACTCCGTTTCTCTCTCTCTCCCACTCCCCCTTGCTTGTTCATTCTCTCTCAAATAAATACAATCTTTAAAAAAAGAATCAGTAAATATTTTTTTTTAATTTTTAAAATTTTATTTATTTATTTGACAGAGAGAGAGATCACAAGTAGGTAGAGAGGCAGGCAGACAGACGGGGGAATCAGGCTCCCAGCTGAGCAGAGAGCCCGATGTGGAGCTCGGTCTCAAGACCCTGGGAACATGACCTGAGCTGAAGGCAGAGGCTTTAACCCACTGAGCCACCCAGGCGCCCCTAGAATCAGTAAATATTTATAGTGAATATGGTCCCAAAATTTTTATAATCCTCTATATTGCTCCTAAACACTCGAACATTTTGTTCTGAATTTAATTTGTGTAAATGATCTCTGGATTGAAATAGAGGTTGAGTTAATAGAGGTATTAACTGAAATAGAGATATTACATGAATCATTAAATTAATGAACTACTATTTAGATAGTACCTAAGATGATACCACACAAAGATAATGCAGTCTCTACTTTTCAAACTTGCCTAGGACTGCTTAGTGGCTATCATGCTATTTGAGATCAAATGCTGATTCCAGAGAATCGCTAAGCTTTTAGATACAATGGTACTCTCATAAATTTGGCAATGCATTACTACCAAATAACAAACTATAACTGTATTATTTATCTTTATAGATGTATATTTTATACCACTGAGGTCAAATGCAACCTAGAAGAAACTTCACGCACACTCCGTATGTAAATGGCTTGACTTAGAACTGGACGAGGCTGTATTTTTCTTAATCCTTTACTGCTGTATTAAAAAAAAAAAATCTAAACTCCTGTCTTCAAGTATTAAATACTACCTAAGTCAGAGCCATAAGACTCAAAAAGAATAGAAGGTACAACATCAACTTTGGAGTGAGAAAAAGTGCTATGTCTTCCCTCTTCAAACTATGAGCTGTATGGCCACAGGCAGATTACCTCAAACTTCTATACCCTAATATTCTCATCTGAAATTAATCCATATTCCGCCAGGTGGTTACAAGGCTTAAATAAAGGAAATTTTATTTTATATACATAGATGCATACATATATGTATATATGTATATGTAATCTATAAAGATTCTTGGCAAGAGTCAACCTTCAATAAGTGGGAAAAAATCTTTCTTTTCATTTAATAAAAGGTTTTAAATGCAAAAGCAGGGTTATAAATGGTAAATGATATTACATTTGGGAGTAGTACAGAACATTTGATACAAGTTTGTGAGTGCTTAAGCAGGAAAGTAGCAGGATGAAAAGGTACACTAGAAACACTGCTTTTACATTAAATGGGTAGGGGTATATAGAAGAAAATGGAGGGGAACGAAAAAATACCTTAGGCTAATGGTGTCAATGACAGTATTTGCCAGAGTTAGTATGGTGGGAGTTTGCAGTGACCTACAAGTCAAGAATTGTGATTTAAAATATAGGGCGCCTGGGTGGCTCAGTGGGTTGGGCCGCTGCCTTCGGCTCCGGTCATGATCTCGGGGTCCTGGGATCGAGTCCCGCATCGGGCTCTCTGCTCAGCAGGGAGCCTGCTTCCTCCTCTCTCTCTGCCTGCCTCTCTGTCTACTTGTGATCTCTCTGTCAAATAAATAAATAAATAAATCTTCAAAATATAGATTATTTGAAGAAAGTTAAGACAAGAATTTTTCAAGTGGTAGAAATACCACAGTTACGTGTTTTTCGAGGCGGCGTGGGGGAAATAAATCAGGATGAGAAACAGAAGGAAAAAACAGAGAAGGGGCAGAGAAGATACAGGAAAAAAGTTAATACAACTGGAAGCAGGGATTGTAGCTTAGAAATAAAACTGCATTTTCCTACTACTTTTGGTCAAGCCAATCCTTCCTCATTTCTTCCCCATCTCCTCCACGAGTTTCAAAGAGGTCAGAGCACAGAAAGACTTGCTTGTATTCAATTTTCTTTTTTTAAAATGTTACTTGCTTTTACTACACTTTTCAAGCAAGGAAATGCTAAATTTCAAAACTCAAAGACTAGCAAATGACTTTTCTCACTGAAGTAAAACACCTATCGCCTTATAATTATATTTCAAACATAGTTTGATGCTATGTTAGAAAACAAGTAATCTAGGAAGGTAATTTTAATAAGAAAGTTCTCTAGAGTAAAAGTCCCATGTAATTGTCTTTCAGATAATGTTATAATCTAATAAGTGTCTATTAATGTTTAGGAACAAATTTGGATTTAATGAACATGGCTATTTTTGGCTTTAGGGCAGCATATCATTTAACCATGAAACAGATTGATGTTTTACACAGAATCATTTTCTTGAGAGGTGTCCTTGAGTTAACCTCTTCCCTGAGATCCTACAAAGAATTTGACTGAAGTCTGTTTCCAACAGACTCCGAATAAGAGAATATTTGTTTCCACTGATGTGTGCCATTGGAAATAAAATAAGTTTGAAAATAAGATAAGTAAAAATAATGACATTAAAGCAACCAGTTTGGAAAACAACTGCTTTAAGTGAGATCAATTAAAAAGTAGATCTTATACTCTTTCCATGTATCTCATTTGTAAAATAGATCCTTTACTTCACTTTTCAAGAATAAAATTACAATTGACCCTTGCACAAAGCAGGGGTTGGGGGCAATGATTCTGCGCAATCAGAAATCCAGATATAACTGTGGATCCCTCAAAACTTCACTACTAGTATCCTTACCAATAACATAAATAGTTAACATATTTTTGCATGCTATATGTATCATATACTGTATACTCTTAGAATAAAGCTAGAAAAAAGAAAATATTAAGAAAATCATAAGGAAGAGAAAATATATTTACGGTATTACACTGTATTTATTGGAGAAAAAAATCCATGCTTAAGTGGACCCAGGGTAGTTCAAGCCCATGTTATTAAAAAGTCATCTATACTCATAAAAATCTCAACTTTTTATTATCAATATTAGCTGTTAAAATATGACTGAATGAAAAAGAAAAAGGCTGGATGTACATGGCTATTATTTAAAAGAATATTCAAAAAATCAACAATTCCTTTACAATATGTCATTTATGATTAGAATCAAGGATTGATTATTATGTTTCCAAGAGAAGCTGAAACCAGGAAGGGCACACAAACTATACTTAAAACATTCAGAATATAAAAAATATCTACTTGAAGGTAAATAATTCTATTTCTAACAGGAGCATGGGAATCTATTCCAAAACCTACAATGCAGCAGGCAAACAGTCCTGCTATTAACAATAAACACATACTGAGCCCTTATACATTAGGCACTGTCCTAAGAGCTCTCCACATATTAAGTCATTTCACGGATTTTAAATATAAACATTATTGTCATTCCTATAGAAACTCTAAAGAAGGGGCCCTTATCATACCTGCTTAACCAATGAGGAAACTCAGGGACCAAGAAGTTAAAGAGCTGGCTGAGGTCATATAGCTAAAAATGAACAAGCCCAGATTTACATCTAAACAGTCTAGACCTATGGCTTGTGCTTCATTCATGTGATCCTGCCACATCTCGTCATGTCTACTCATCACGGATTCCACAGCAGATCTACTCTGAGCCCCGTGTTGGTGTCCCCCAGAGTTCACACGTTCAATACTAATGCCAAATGCGACAGTATTTGTAGGGGGAGACTCTGGTAAATAATTAGGTCACAAGAATGGAAACCTTAGGAATGGAATTAGTACCTTTATAAAAGAAACCCCAGAGTGGTGTCCAGGCCCCTTCATGAGGTAAGGTTACAGAGAGAACCCAGCTGTCAATAACCCAGAAGGTGAGCTATCACACCTTGTTGGGACCCTGATCTCGGGCTTCCACTCTCCAGAACTGTGAGAAATAAACTTCTGTCCTTTGTAAGACTATGGTATTTTTGCTATAGATTCCTGTGCTAACACAAGCCTGTATGTAAATGTAAAGTGCAAGATTAGTGTTTAATTTCATTCAACTCATTCATTTTACTCATCTCATTCATGAGATGGAGAGCTATTCAGACTTCAGATTGAGAGAATCACGCAAGCAACAGAAACCCTTCATTATCTTCACTGCTAAATAATTCCTACCTAGCACCACGTATGTCTTTGGTACATTTGAATAGATACCAATGACCACTTCATTCATGCTTTTTTTGGATGAGTGAGGGGTTGAGACCACAGACTCTATTAGGTGACTAACCCAGAAATGATGATCCAGGAGGTTCTTAGGTACCAAGCAAGTGCTTCTTAAATTATACAGAAAGCTAAAAATAATCAGGGAAAAATAAATAAATAAAAAGATATCTCCCAAATAAAATGTTGAAGATTTCAAAAACTATCAGTCTCATTCCAGTCAGCATGACTATTAAACTCATTTAATTAAATGTTTCCCAAAAAGGGAACTGGGTGTTACGGGAGGCGTGGGGGAACCACCATCAACAAAACACCAGACGTATCTTCAAGTTGTTTGTGACTTTGTCATACTTATTTTAATGTCCAGAATCAAATCAACAGGGACACATGGGCTGTTGGTTAAGCTTCTGACTCTTGATTTTGGCTCAGGTCATGATCTCAGTGTCCTGGGATCTAGACCCACATTGGGCTTCATGCTCAGTGGGGAGTCAGCTTGGGATTCCGTTTCTGTCTCACTTTGACCCACCCCACCTCTGAAATAAATAATAAATCTTAAAAATAAAAAATCAAATCAACAAATGAACAATCAAGTTAATCTTAAATGTTTCTAATATTTGTTGGATTTTTATTATCTACAGAGGCTTTATGATTGAGCTAGATTAGTATTGTCTTATGTTGTTTTCTTTTTGGCAATTTTATAACAGAAATCACCTGAGTGCAAGATTGAAACCATGCTAATATACTCTATCTAGTGTAAATCTGTGTTATAATTAAAGTTCCAGGGTTTGATTTAAACTAACAAAATCACATTTTCTCCTGTAACAACCTAAAACATGTCATCAGTGCAAAATAGCACTACAGTTGAGATTGGTTAAAAAGTTATATCCATAGCTGAGAATAATGAACTTTATTATTTATTTTTTTTTTTTATTTTTTATTCATTTGACAGAAAGAGACACAGCAAAAGAGGGAACACAATCAGGGGAGTGAGAGAGAGAGAGAAGCAGGCTTCCAACCAAGCAGGGAGCTGGATGCGGGGCTGAATCCCAGGACCCTGGGATCATGACCTGAGCCGAAGGCAGATACTTAAGACTGAGCCACTCAGGTGCCCAGAACAATGAACTTTAAACATCAAATCTGATGACCTGAATCATATCAAGCCACATTAATGAATTCAGGGGCCTGAACTAGAAAACATCTCATTTCTTCACACCATTTCTCTAAAAACAATGCCCTTTACAAAGAAACTGACTTTAAAAATAAAGTCTAGAATAGAGATGCTATAAAAAAATGAGGTAGTAATGTCAAATTCATTCTGTTCCAATTCATTCAGAAAGATAAGGAAAAATACACATCTACTTACACTTTGTTTGAAGATTTTCCAAAACCAAGAGGAATGTAGGGGGGAGTTAAATCTCATTATGAGCTAGATGACTGTATCAGAGTTTCACTGTGGCTTAGTTATCACAACTAGTCATTTCCATTCATCTCTTTCATACAAACATTTTGACTGTGAACCCGATATTCACACTGTTAAAAATTTCTATAATGTCTCGGGGTGCCTGGGTGGCTCAGTGGGTTAAACTTCTGCCTTCGCCTCAGGTCATGTTCTCAGGGTCCTGGGATCGAGCCCCGCATCGGGCTCTCTGCTCAGCGGGGAGCCTGCTTCCCCTCCTCTGTCCCTCTGCCTCTTGTTCTGCCTACTTGTGATCTTTCTCTCTGTCAAATAAATAAATAAAATCTTTAAAACAAATTTTTTAAAAATTTCCATTAAGTCTCCTTTTAAAAAACAGTTTAAACAATATTAAAGGAAAACAATACAATACTGGAAACTTCTAAAAAATGTTGATATGAATAGAAATATCTTTGCAGGGGCACCCGGGTGGCTCAGTGGGTTAAAGCCTCTGCCTTCGGCTCAGGTCATGATCACAGGGTCCTGGGATCGAGCCCCGCATCGGGCTCTCTGCTCAGCGGGGAGCCTGCTTCCTCCTCTCTCCCTCTCTGCCTGCCTCCCTGCCTACTCGTGATCTCTGTCTGTCAGGTAAATAAATAAAATCTTTCAAAAAAAAAATGTGTATCAGATAAGGTCTAAAAAGAATTCTTTTAGAACTTTCTTAAATAAAAAAGATATATATGTTTTAAATAATTTTCTTGAGATTAGGAAAGGAATGTATTGTCTTTTGTGATCATAAAGTATTACAAAAAGCTTTTCCGTATTTCATTCCTTGTAGTTAGTGTATCAGTAGCAACCAAGCAGGAGAAAAAATACACATGTTTTGAAATTATCTCATCTCAGTAGGGTAAAGCTGGATAGGTCTCAAATTAAATGTTTTCCTTAATGACCCATTAAGGAGTATCAGTGCCTAAAATACTCAAAGGGAGTCAGGGACCATTATTGTCAAGGGAGAGTTTCTAAGGTTGTAGCATATGATGCAATATTTCTGCTGTAACTTTAGCCTGACTGGAAGTTTATTTAAACATATATTTATTGTTTTAAAATCAGTAAGATTCAGCATGACCCCAAGACACAGATTAAAGATATGACTGCATCAATACATTTTTATAGTAATGCTTTGATAATTAGCATTTATAGGTAGCTACCAGCTTGTGAAATGGGCCCTTTTATAAAAGTTAATTTTAAGATTGCTACTTGAATCCCAAAATGTATTCTTTGTGGGGAAAGGAAAAAAAAAAACTAAATATAATATTTATAGTATAATGCATATAATTTAGTAGAAATAATCATAACAGTTATTCTTTGGGGGTTCTTAGTAGGTGTTAATCCACTGACATCATTTTACATGTATTATTTCATTCTAAGTATTTTATCCTAATATAAAACAATTAAGAGATGGAGATATTGGCATTCTAGCTTTCAGGATAAAAAAGCCTATTTAAAAAAAAAAAAAAAAAGCCTATTTTCCCATCAGAATGAAACTATCCTTTTTTCCATTCATCTTCTGTTTGTTGTCTCCCTATAGAATTTGACATGGAATGAAATAAGGAAAAACTAAAAAGCATCAAATTAGGTGTGGGGAAAGTAAGTAAAAGATGCTGTGGAAAGAAAAAAAGAGAAAGAAAAAGAGAAAGAGGTCTTACTTAGATTCACATAATTAAAGAATTTAATAACAGAATATGTATTTATTAATATATGCATTTGCTCAATTGTATATATGAAATAGATGTTATATAAACATATATAATTATACAAAATAGCATATACTTCTTATTATACCATTTATTCAAATTTTTATCCAATACATATTGCAACTCAAAATTATGGTGATTTTAATAAACTAGCAAAAGAGAATGCCTATGAATACATTAAAAGGCTGTCATTAGTCAACTGTTCTTTCTCAGTGAACCATCTGTTTATCTGCTATACTTAATAATGGTGAAAATAAATGGCACCTCAAATTAAATAATGTCCAGCACTTATCATTTAGAAAATTACACTAACTCTTAAAAATACCTACACAAATATTTTCTGATGTAACAAAATAATAAAACTCATCAAATATAGTGACTTAACTAATACAATTATTGTTATTCTTTTTTATATTTACTATGCAAATAAAACTTGGTTATTACTAGGTCATTTTAGTAAAAATGAAAAAAGCATGAAATTCTTTAATTTGATTAAATCACATCATTGAGTTTATCATTATGTATTACTTAGATCACTGACAATTTTATAACTTGAGACCGTAGGTGTCTAAAATAAATGACTGTTCATTACCATAGTCAGTATAATACTAGAGGTGTGTTAGGCGCATTTTCATTCCATACTCAAATAAAAATTGGTATATGTAAAAAAATTTGGTAAAAAACAAAAAGCCTTGGTTAAACTGAAGAACAATACAGAAGAAACTGAACAAATGTGAAAGCAAATGAAGAACTAACCACAAAAACTGGCATACTTAGAATACCTAGACTTCTTAATGCTGCATCCTCTGACTTTCTATGCTTCCCAAAGTGTTCAAAACCTACAACTTCAATGAAATCATCTCACTAATTTAAGCAAGATAGTATTTTATAGGATGACTTTTTAAAAAATTTCCCATTAGGTACTAAGATATGTTATATAATTATCCCCAAGTTATACTTAAATAAATTTAGGCTACATAGCAACCCACTCTAAATAAAGACTTTACACTGAAATGCAGAAGGAATGAAAACTTGAAAAAGAGATGCATAAAAGTGACTGTCCAAAATCATTTTAATAAAGACTGTTTCAGATAAAAGCCTGTGAGACACTTTTTGTCACAAAATTTTATTCTCTTAATTAAGACATCTAAAATGACTGAATGACTTCTATTTATTTAAAGATACCACTGTTTTGACCCCCACAAAAAAGGCATTCTTTTTTCCTCTTTGGTAAAAATATCTTTGAGTTATGCGATTTAAAATCACATTGAAGTTTCAGTACATGAATCATTTCTTTGTTCAGTCCTTTCTCTGCAGAATGGTGATTTCACAAGGACAATTCAGGAGCACCTAGGTTCTAAAGTAACAAACATTGGCAAATTGTACAAAAAATATATAGAGTGTCATTGTTTAACACTTGGTTTTAGCTAGAAATAAAGTAGGGAACACAGATTGACTGTGCTAGAAAATCCATCAAAAACAGCAAAGCTGGAAGAATATTATACATATGATATCTGGATCACTTTTAACTAACATTTTATTTAAATATTCTCATCATTTATATCACAGTGATAGGAGATAAAGAGCCAAAGTAGATAACTATCTATCATGAAAAATGTTGAAACATCCTTAGGTAAAAACATTTCTACATTGGATAATTGTATTTTGTACAATTTTTTTAAGAATTAAAAATTATGTGAGTTAGAATAATCCAAAGTCTTTCTTTAACCTGCTTTAGTTTAGTCAGTGTCCTGGGATAGAGCCCTGCATCGGGCCCTCTGCTCAGCAGGGAGCCTGCTTCCCCCTCTGTCTCTGCTTGCCTCTCTGCCTACTTGTGATCTCTCTCTGTCAAATAAAATAAATAAAATCTTTAAAAAAAAAAAAAAAGAAAGAAAGAAGGTGATCTCTGAAATATGCCAGAACAGCTACATTCAAGAAAAAAACACAGCCTTGTCTTATCACAGAAATTTATTTAATGCTATGCAGGAGGATGACAGATTTTAAACACAGAGTGTAACTCCTATAGTTCTTATACTCTAAAAGTGTTTGAAAAAAGGAAAGATCATTACTTTTCTTTGCGAAAGCATAAGATATTTAGTCATTAAAATAGTGATATTCTGATAAGTGTCCTTATTTCTCTTTCCTCTATATTTAGATTTTAATCGTAATAAAAATGTGTATTTCAATATGTGGCATTCAAATAAAAAACGGATAAATACAATGTATCTCACACTTGCCCATGGTATTAATACGAATACCTAATTAATATATAAAGTCCCAATCATTGCTAACATAAAGTTTTCCATGAATTAATTTTATTTAATGGCCTTTCATTATCTTGTCATGACTTTTTATTTTTTTTAATCCTAACAAACTATATCAGTTTTGTCCACATGAAGAACATGTACATTTTTAGTGAGTATTATTGGTTTGTTAAAGTTGGATCTTTTACAGCATCTAAAGTTCCAAGTACCCAGGTGCCTGGGTGGCTCAGTCGATAAGCATCTGCCTTCAGCTCAGGTCATGATCCCCAGAGTCCTGGGATCAAGCCCCACATTAGGCTCCCTGCTCAGTGGGAAGCCTGCATTCCCTTTCCCACTCCCCCTGCTATTGTTACTGCTCTCTCTCTCTCTCTCTCTGTCAAATAAATAAATAAAATCTTTTAAAAAATAAAAATGAGGTTCCAAGTTCCATCTTCCTCAAGCTCCTCATTAGACCTACGGAGGCTGAGAAAACCAAGGTTTATAACCTAGCATCATTCATCAAGACATGACACTATTATAGAGAGTCACCATACCTTTCTCTTGCCTCCGTCTTGTTATATTCTTTATTGTATTCATTGCACAAATAAAACCTTGTTACTACTATGTCATTTTAGTCAAAATGAAAAAATGCACAGAATTCTTTAATTTGATTAATCACATCATTGAGCTTACCATTACATATTAATTAGGTCATCAACAATTCTATAATTTGAGACCTATGTGTCTAGAATAAATAAGTGTTCATTACCACAGCCAGGACAATACTATAGGTGTGTTAGGCACATTTTCATTTTATAATTATATAAAAATATCAATATTCACCATTATAAACTGTACAGTAATTAAATCAATGTGACTCATTCATTATGATTTAAAATTAAGAATTCTGTATACCTCAAGGAACCAGAAAAAAGACCAAATGAAACTCAAAGTTAACAGAAGGAAGAAAATAACAAAGAGCAGAGCAGAAGTAAATAGAGACTAAAAAGAAAGTAGAAAGGACCAAGAAACCAAGAGCTGGTTCTCTTAAAGACAAACAAATTTGACAATCCTTTACCTAGACTCACCACAAAAAAAAGAAGGCTTGAATAAATAAAATCAGAAATGAAAGTGGAGATATTATAACATTCCACAGAAATACAAAGGATCATAAAAGACCCTAGGGACAATTATATGCAAACAAATTTGATAACTTAAGAAGAAATGAATAAATTTGTAGAAATATACAACCTTCCAAGACTGAATCATGAAAAAATAGAAAAGGCCAATTTCTACTAAAGAGACAGAATTGATAATTTTTTAAAAACCCCATACAAATGAAAGACGACAAGCAGTTTTCACTGAAGAATCATACCACACAAAGAAGATTGATACCAACACTTTTCAAACTCAAAAATTACACAAGGGAAATACATGTAAATTCATTTTATGAGGCCAACATTACCCTAATACCAAAACTAGACAATACAAGAAAGGAAAATTGCAGGCCAATATCCCTGATGAACACAGATGAAAAAATTCTCAGTGAAATATTAGGGACCCGAAGTCAACAATACATTAAAAGGATCATATGGGGGACCTGGGTGGCTCACTGGATTAAGCCGCTGCCTTCGGCTCAGGTCATGATCTCAGGGTCCTGGGATCGAGTCCCGCATCGGGCTCTCTGCTTGGCGGGAAACCTGCTTCCCTCTCTCTCACTCTCTGCCTGCCTCTCTGCCTACTTGTGATCTCTCTCTGTCAAATAAATAAATAAAATCCTTTTATAAATAAATAAATAAATAAATAAATGAATAAATAAATAAAAGGATCATGTGCCATGCTCAAGTGGAGCTTATCCCAAGGTTAAAACAGGGATAAAACAAGATGGCTCGACATATGCATTAATCAGCATGACACACCACACTAATAAAATGATCATATTTTCATCTCATTAGATACAGAAAAAGCATTTGACAAAAATCAGCATCCATTTATGATAAAAAAATCTCAATAAAGTGAGTTTACTGGGAATGTATACCAACATAATAAAGGCTGTACACGGCAAGCCCACCATTAACATCAAACTCAACGGTGAAAAGCTGAAAGCTTTTCTCTTAGGATCAGGAACAACACAAAGATGTACATTCTCACTACTTTTATTCAGCATAGTATTGGAAGCCCTAGCCAGAGCAATTAAGCAAGAAAAATAGAGATATATGTTAGATACACAGATAGATAGATGCCATCCAAATTACAAAGGAATAAGTAAAACTGTCACTATTTGCAAATGGTGTCATACCCTATACAGAAAACCCTAAACATTCCATCAAAAAAATATCAAAAAAATGTTAGAACAAATGTCTTCAGTAAAGTTGCAGAAAACAAAACTGATATACAAAAATATTTTGCATTACTGTACACTTGTAATGAACTATCAGAAAGAGAAATTAGGAAAGCAGTCCCATTTACATGAAAACAAAACATCTGGAATAAATTTAACCAAGGAGGCAAAAGGCCTGTAAACTGAAATCTACAAGATAGTGATGAAAGTAATTAGAGAAGACACAAATAAATGTAAAGATATCTGTGCTCATGGATTAGGAGAATTAATTTTGTTAAAATGCCCATATTACTCAAAGCAATCGACATATTCAATGCAATTTCCATAAACATCCCTATGGCATTTTTCACAGAGCGAGAACACACAATTCTAAAACTTGTATGGAACCATAAAAGGTTTCAAATAGCCAAAACAATCTTTTTTTTAAATATTTTATTTATTTATTTGACAGAGAGAGATCACAAGTAGGCAGAGAGGCAGGCAGAAAGAGAGGGGAAGCAGGCTCCCTGCTGAGCAGAGAACCTGATGGGGGGCTCAATCCCAGGACCCTAAGATCATGACCTGAGCCGAAGGCAGAGGCTTAACCCAGTGAGCCACCCAGGTGCCCCTAGCCAAAGCAATCTTGAGAAAGAAGACAAAGGCTGAAGTCATCACTCTCCCTGATAGCAAGCTATATTTCAAAGCTATAATACTCAAAATAGTATGGTATTGGCATAAAAGGAACACATATATTAAAAGAACAGAATAGATAGCCCATGCATATACGATAAGCCTATGCATATATGGCCCATTAATTTGTGACAAAGAAGCCCAAAATATACAATGGAAAAGGGACAGTCTCTTTAATAAGCGGTATTGGGAAAACAGATGTCAACATGCAAATGAATGAAACTGGACCACTATCTTATAGTATATGCAGAAGTTAATTCATTTTTGAATGCAAAAACTGTAACCATAAAAATCCTAGAAGAAACCAAAGGTGGTAAGCTCCTTGGCATCAATCTTCATGATGATTACTTGAGATCTGACACCAAAAGCAAAAACAAACAAGTAGGACTACATCATACAAAAAACCTGCAAAACAAAGAAAACTATCAAGAAACGAAAGGACAACATACTGGGTGGGAAAACATATTTACAAATCATATATCTGATAAGGAGTTAGTATCCAAAATACGAAGGACTCATAAGAGCAAAAAACCCCAAAAAATCTCAAATCAAAAATAGGCAGAAGATCTGAATAGACATTTCCCCCCTCCACAGGAAACTTACCGATGGTCAACAAGTACATGGAAAGATGTATGACATCACTAATCATCAGGGAAATGCAAATTAAAACCACAATGAGATATCACCTCACACCTGTCAGAATGGCGATTACCAAAGGACAAGAAATAAGTGTGAAGAATACAGAACCTCTGTGCACTACCAGTAGGAAAGTAAATAGTATAAACATGATGGAAGTTCTTCAAAAAATTAAAAATAGAACTACCATATGATCCAGCAATTTCAATTCTAGGCATTTATTCAAAGAGAATTAAAACACTATCTCAAAAACATATACGTACCCCCATGATCACTGTGGTATTTACAATATTTAAGGTATGGAAAGAACTTAAGTATCCATGGATTGATGAATGGATAAAGAAAATTTGACATATATAATGAACTACAACTCATCCATAAAAAAAGAACAAATTTCTTGTAATTTCCAACAACATGGATAAACTTTGAGGGCATCATTGCTAAGTAAAATTAGTTAGACAGAGAAAGACAAATACTGTATGATCTAATTTATATATGGAATTTAAAAAAATTCAAAGACACAGTAAATAAATCAGTTGTTTCCAAAGGCAGGGGGAAGGGGTAGATAAAACAGACACAGCAAATCGAAAGGTACAAACTTCCAGTTATAAAATAAATAAGTCGTGGGGATGTAATGTACAGCATGGCCACTACAGTTAGTAATAATAATCACATTGTGTCTTTCATCATAAGAAAATAAAATCTGTAAGTACATATGGTAATGATTACTAACCAGACTGCACTGTGGTGAGCATTTCGCAATATAATGCAATATCAAATCATTATGTTCTACACCTAAAACTGACACAATTATATGTCAATTATACCTCAATAAAAAAAATTCTGCATCCTCACAATGTAACAATGTTAATTTGAAAAACAGAAGGGTGACTGACTGGCTCAGTTGAAAGAGATGAGACTCTTGATCTCGAGGTTGCAAGTTCAAGCCCTACATTGGTCGTAAGAATTACATAAATAAATAAGGGGAACTTTAGAAAATAAATTTAAAAAGGAAAAATAATATCATTAAAATATGATTATGGATTACACATTTTAAAATAAAATGTAAATACTGTATGTTCATTACAACTTTGGTGTACATGTGTCCAGTGAATTTACAATATATTTTTACCCCTTAACTGTCCTTTATCGCCTGAATGTAGACTTGTGTCATGGTGTTAAACCTCTTTACATTTACTTATAGTAAAAAATATTTTTAGAAATGTTTTCAAAGAACAGTTCCCTTTATGAATCACTCCTATCAGAGAGGGTGATACCCTACATTTTATACCGTTACAAATTCAAGAAATGTCCTATGGCCTAAGTTATTTGACTCCAATGAACTCCATAGGAAGTTAGGTAGGTAATATAACTAAGTATTTTTTAGTATATGCACTTCCACTTTGGAGTATGTATGCATGTATTTCACATACATAAAGTTTATATGCATCCAAATATCTTACCACAAAATCGTCATCAAATATCTTAATTTTCTACCATGGGTAGTTGATTTATACTCAGGGATTGTTTGCTTAGTAATATTAGTTTTCTTTTCTTTTTCTTTTTTTTTTAAGATTTTATTTGATAGAGATCACAAGTAGGCAGAGAGGCAGGCAGAGAGAGGGGGAAGCAGGCTCCCTGCTGAGCAGAAAGCCCAATGAGGGGCTGGATCCCAGGACCCTGAGATCATGACCTGAGCCAAAGGCAGAGGCTTAACCCACTAAGTCACCCAGGCACCCCAATATTAATTTTCTTCTAACAGAAAGGAAAACTTGGATCTGGTTGGGAATTTAGTGTGGAGCGGGGTGGGGGGGGGGGGGGGACTGGGAAATAAAATGCCAAAAAGGCCCCTCCTTGACAATTCCATCTAGAGTTGACCAGCTAATAACCAAAATCTAAAGTAAAAGGAAGACAATAACAGAAAATCTGTCTGTTCCGATGTCTATAAATCAAACAACAAAAATATATTCCAAATTTCTTATATGACCTATGCTACATAAAGAAAAGTTTTTTAGAGTCCATCTACATATTTTTTTCTTCACCATGGAAACATATTATCTGAAATAAAATGTGCTTTTATTTCACATAAACACAAATAAAACATGCACATACACATGCATATTTCAGATTTTGATAGTAAGGGATATATTATTACAAATCAATAGTTAAGGGCAAATTTGCTGAATATTGCCAGGAAATATCAAACTATAAAATATCTTCCTCATCTAGATCCAAGAAATAGGTTTAACATGACAATCTTTACCTGAAAGAGAAAGAGTCAAGTTGTCCTGTACTGGATTCCCAATTTTTAAATTCAGATATGAAAGCATGGAGCAGAGGCCAAAAAGAAATGTGTCTGGCAGTCTGGAGAACATCATTGTTCCCAGCGATTAAAACAGTTAATGTAATGAAAAAGTTTCTTTGAATTCTAAGGAGCATTAAAAAATACATTTCAGACATCATTAAACCAAAAACATCCATTAGCTACTCTCAGACATGACCCCACTACGTTTCCTTTTCTTTTTTCCTTTCTCTTTCCTTCGTTGACTCACAGTGTTCAGCCAAGAAAGCAAAGGTTCACTAACACTATTACCAGAATCACCCTGTTACCAACGCAGATGCTTTTATACAAACACATATCTCAAAGCGAGCTTATGTATTTTCAAATTAAACAGAAGATACACAATCGCCTAAAAAGAAATGTAGCATTAATCCTTGTGGCACAGAGTCCATCCTAGATACCCATAAAAATCACTCTGACATAGATCAACTTTTTATTGGCTTTGGGAGATTCTGTTCCAGATGAAGTGATTATTATTTTATGTTCTATTCTTCAAGCAAATTTATAAGGAAATAAAAATGAAACATGTGACTCTTGAGATATTTTATGGAGAAATTAACTAAAATAGTTTAATATATATAAAAAGTACAGAGTTCATATTTGGGTAATTACAGTATATTAGAACTTTAGGAAAACTGTTCAAATCATCCACTTCAAGGTTTTTTTTTTAATGGAGAAATGTAATCCATTAAACTTCAAAAATTATTTTTTTCATGAATTCTCTAGTAAAAATATATTTTATGCCAAAATAATTAAAGCTTCTTAAAATAATAAAAATAAGGAGGGATCATAATATTATGGCAGAATTCACTGACTCCAAAACACACTCCAAGACATATTTTTTTTTTTTTTTAAAGAAGATTTTATTTATTTGACAGGCAGAGATCACAAGTAGGCAGAGAGGCAGGCAGAGAGAGGGGTGGGGGGAAGCAGACTCCCTGCTGAGCAGAGAGCCCGATGCGGGGCTCGATCCCAGGACCCTGAGACCATGACCCAAGATGAAGGCATAGGCTTTCACCCACTGAGCCACCCAGGCGCCCCGAAATATTTACAATTACACACAGCCTCTCAAATTTTTAAAACAAGTAAGGAGGAGAAAAAGTTATGTCCTACTTCCCTAAACTCTCTGTATCCTTTCCCTACACACATTTCTTACTACTGGGATACATTGTCAAACATCCTAAACTGAAGAAAGTGTAAACTACAGGTGGGAAATAACTTTCTGTTTACAAGAAACTAAAGGGTTCAGTTCAAAATTCTTGATCCCACACATTGTTTTACCTAGCACTTCAACCCAGAGAATTTATTGTGTCATGAAATATTAATAGCTATACTAGAAAAAAAAAAAAAGCTCTTTTAATTCAACTCTTCTTTTTTTATAACTTTTGATGTGAATCCTTTCTTTCTTAAGTGAAGTATCACTATTTTTCAAAAGTAAATATTACTAAGGCTTAATAATAAAACAGAAATGATCACTACACCAAAGCTTGACCATATTGCCAGATAAAAAATGCTGGTCGTGAATATCTCATTAATCTCTTCAATGTAGTTGACTTTTGTGGTTTTATAGTATTTGTATGAGGCCCAAACTATAGTTGAAATAAGATATCCTGAACAAAAAACTACTAAAAAACAACAAAATACAGATGTTTAAACGTTACATATCAGGCATAGTTGTGTCTGAATAATGTTTTTTCAAATCAGAAAGAGTAAGATTTGGTCAATATATTTTCATTTAATTTCTGTGTATTTCTTTAGTGTTTTTACATGAAGTACATTCAAGTTCTTTGTTTACGTGGGAAGTAGGAGGTGGGATAGAAAAGCCCTACCAATAACAGCCACCCTTATAAACTACTAATGTGCAAGAACAGTTACTGAATAATCAATTATGTTAACAAAGTGTAGAAAGAATACTTAATTTAGGAAGTCATTAGCCATAAGATAGAGTAGAATGGCTACCGTGCAACAGAATATTTTACTCATAAATACAATGATAAATATGATGAGTCTTGTGAATCAAACTAAGCACAACCCAAGAAAGGGTTCAAGGCACAACATGGATTATAACACTTCTAATTCACCCACATTTTTTCCTAAAATACTTGTGTACTATCATGAACTTCTTGAAATTAAATGTCACCATTATTTTTAATCACTATGTGATCTGTAAATTTGTTTCACAATAAGATGATGTCTACAGATTTCAACACCAAATGCACATAGTCTATAAATCTACTCAATAGCATTTAGAAGTTTCATTTATCCCTGATTTAATATTCTTGAATTGAAGATTAAATAATTGAAATAATATCAAAGCTCCTGAGGAATCTCTATAGTTGTAGCATTTAACACAAGATCTTGGCAGGTATTTTGACAAAACAAAGAAAATGTAAGATATATTTTATGAATATTAATCAAGACCTATTCTTGGTAGTCATGATTCATCACCATCTCAAAAAATCAGAGTGGCTTTGCTAACACTTCCCAAATCTACCTTTACGGAAAATATCTTACCAGTAGCACTAACTGTTCCTTATATACTTCAAGAAAGATGTACATCTTTCTTGATGTAGTACCACGGGGACTAAGTGGGACCGACAGAAAACAAACTATAAATCTTTGTCACTTTCAGGAATGGGCTCTGAATTCAACCACAATGAAGCATTTTTGTTCTCTGTCAGCTGGAGTAATAGTAGTTTTGTCAATGGTATTCCAAATTGTTTCATCTTCTTCAGGTTCTAATCAAATATGCTTAAAATTTCATGACTGAAACAAATATATTTTTTTTTCTTTACACAGAGAATGAAGGTATGCTATGACATGGGGAATGTAATAAAGACTATTACAGAAGAGAAGGTGATCAGCTAGAATTTTCAGAAAATTCCCTAGCTTGTGAAAACTCTGTTCAGAATGTTCATTTAGAGCACAGTGGAAGATATTTATTTTACATTTTCCCTCCACATTCTAAAATAGTTTGTTAGATTAGTCTAAAATAGTTTAATTGATTGTTATGAGGGGTACACGTTCCTTAGTGAGAGATTAATCATTTTAAATTAAAAACATAACTTTATGTAATTGGGCAATAGTGATTTAATGAGAGTTGGGCAGTAATTTATATTAATTTAAGCAGCAACCAAATCTTGTGGGAGAAAATGATTTATCTTCGGAAGAGATATACTACATTTGGATAAATAGGTAAAATATAAAATAACACTAAAGTGAAATGCATTTATGCCTTTGATACTAAAGAGGTAATTCCTTAGGGCTAAAGCTTTGAGATAAGGAGGTCTTTTCCTATTAATAAAGTCTATCACGGTACTGACGAAATTAACATATCCATTCTTGTTTAGGGTGAAAAAAAATCATGACAAGGAACACAAGAAGGACACTTCTCATTGTGGGGCTGTATTCTGCTATTTGAACTGTTCTCACTGTTCCTTCTTGTTAGACAAATGAATATTTTAACAGTTCTCCCTCAAAAAAGAAAAAAAAATCAAGATTTTAAGGAAACAATGGTGTGCCACTTTGGTTCAATGAATGTAGCAACTAATAATACTCTATAAACACCTGTATTACAAGACACTTGTAACTAAAGGCCAACACAACATTTCAAGTATTTCTGTGTTCTTTTGCACACTACATTCTTATTATATACCAAAACTCCTTTTTGTAAAATATTCTGTCAGCTGACTCTTTGGTAAAAGTAGATTTAGCCATAAGCTCACTGATCATCTATATTAATCCATTTGTTTAGTTCTTCTGATCAGAAAATAAGTCCTAATCCATGAATTTTTTTCACTACAAAGGTTTTTCCCCAGAATTCCTCAAAATGCCTAATCAAAATTCTATCACAGACTCAAGAATACTTTATTACTCTCATTTGTTCACACGGGTATATCTCCTTCTGGACAATAAGGCCCAAAAGCACAAGGTCATGTTTTATTCATTTTTATGATCCCATCAAACAAGCACAAGGCTTCACATCTAATTGAAGGTCAATAAATATCTGCCTCACTAAACTGTAACAAAACAAGCCCATGATTAATGTTCCAGATAACAGAGAAATTAGAGATGGTTAGATCCAAGAGAAAATGCCTGAAAATCTTTTTTTCCTAAATAAAACCAGTTAATAATAAGGATTCATGGGTATTAAGCTCTAAGCATGTCTTAAGCTGTTATAATCAATAGATGAGTTTTGGTTTGTCTTTGTTGTTCTTGTTTTTCTTCATTTATTTTTTGTGCAGTCTGGAATTATGCCACTTTACATATGGAAAAGCTGAGCCACAAAAACTTTCAGAAACTTCAGCACGTACATGACATGGAACAGATAAATGGTGCTGGAGGCGGGGATTCAGTCCAGGCAGGCTCTGTCTAAAGAGGGCTGTAAACCCATACTCTCTGCCTCCAATGACAAAAGGAGGAAATGTGCTTCCACTCACCAGAGCCCTGCCCCGTTTCCCTGGCTGTAGGCACTCGACAAAGTACCCAGGGTACAAAGATGAATGAAACCGAGGCTTATTTAATATCCCTGCTCACTCTCTTTCTCAGAAATATATGAAAGTCTCTTCAGGCTTAAAAAAAAATTAAAATTAAAACACACACACACACCCTCAAACACCCATGAAAAGGTGTCTTTTTCCTTTCACTGCCCAAATTCTCACCTCAGCAACCAAAAATGTTGGCTCTGTTACCTCACAGCCACTTCAATCTCTAATTACTTTCAGTCCAGGTTCTGTCTCCTTCACTCACTGAAAATTCTCTTGAAAAATCCCCTATTGGCCTTGTTATAATTGTCAAATCCAATGGCCCCTAAATCGTTTTCAATCAGCTTAATTCAATTATATCACTGATGACAGTTATACCCGATCAGGTTCCTTGGCTCTTAAAATACAATCAGATGCAAGGAATATAATGACATAAACACCGAATAATAAAGAAACTTAGGTATAATTGAGCCCAGTACCTCTATGTACAAATGGGAAACCTATGGCCTAAAGTATAAGATAAATAAGTTCTCTCAAGGTCTTATCTTGAGTTAGCCATGGTTAAAATTTAGAGAAATCTCCCCAAAATCTATCAATACTTACCAAATATAGATTTTTCTTTCTACTTCTACCAAATCTACATCTGAGGCTTTAATGTCTGTAGTAAGGAGCCTGAAAGGGAGTCCCAGTGATGCTTGCCTTGTAGGTGTTCACAAGCTTGTGTAATCCATTCCCCTTGAGGGTGGAGTGGACTTATTCTCTCACCTCTAACAAAAAGTATATGGTAGAAATAATAGGATGTCACTTCTGAGATTAGATGACAAAACGCTTGTGGCTTCCAACTGAGGTTGTATTTTTTGGTAAGGCTCACTTTGGAGTTACTCAGCCGCCATGTCATGACGCAGCCCCACACAGTGGCCCACAGAGGTAAGCCTAGAAATGGATTCTCCTCCTGCTGAGCCTTCAGCTAAGATTACACCCCTGGCCAACAGCCTGCAACCTCATTAGAAATTCAGAATTAGAGGCACTCTCTTTAACACTTAACACTTAGATTCATGACTCAGATAAATTATGAGATAACATAGGTTTTATGATGATAGTTTTAGGGGTGCTTGGTTGGCTTAGTCAGTTAGGCATCTGCCCAACCAGTATCCCAGGGTCCTGAGATCGAGTCCCACGTCAGGTCGCTGCTCAGTGGAGAGTCTGCTTCTCCCTCTCTCTCTCTGCCTGCTTCTCCCCTTGCTTATACTCTCTCTGTCAAACAAATAATAAAAAAAAAAAAAACCTTAAAAAAAAAAGATAGTTTTAAAGTATTTTTTCTGCGATATTTTTTTTTCCCATTTTATCCTGAAGGCAACAAATATATCTTAGCCTGAAATTACTGCAAGAGTTTAAGGACTTCCCTCAGCCCAAAGCATTTTGCATTGTTCTACTCCTTCATCCTTCCAAAACCATCATAGGGACCATATGTTTCTATTAATCAGCATCCCATAAGCAATGTCTTAAACATAACAGCAAGCCAAGGATATGCAAAAAACACTGAAGTTAGTACTCAAAGTCAACCACAATCTTCCACTTTGTGCTCACAGGTTTCCTGCTTCTCAAATAAATCTAGTGATTTCCTTTTTTTGTGTGTGATCCTAACATTTGAAACCTTAACATAGGTATCAAAATCTTACAAAAATGTTCAGCATTACAAAAATGCTATCATTAAGGCTTATATTCACTACTTCCACAATTCCAAAAGTCACTGTTAATCTAAATGCTTTTGTCAATCAGAGAAGAACTGCCCAGTTTTATTGGTTCTACTGCCACTTTCAATTATTTCTCAAGTGTTTTAATACAATGCTCTTTAAACTAAAGTGTGCCTATTCTGGGAATATAGAAAGACCCTCTAAAAGTATGGGATCCCAGACAACTTTAAGGTAATCAGTTTCAGGATCCAAAAATTCAACATATTCTTTTTAAAAATGAATCTGCCTTAGAAACTATCTGGTACCATGATTTTCCTCCCAGTCCCTTTTTAAAAATCACTTTTTTCCTAATTATATGAAAGAAAGACTTTCCTCTTAACTTTGTAGAATCTTAGTATGACATATTGTCTAAAAAGTAAAAAACAAACATGACTAGAAGGGAAAGCTGAATTTAAATTAGCCATATCTGATTAGTATATATAATCAATAATGAAAAATAAAGCATTCAGCTGTTAGAAAGCATACCCATTGTTATGGTTTTTGTATATTTTTGGTTTTGTCTTCTACAAAAAGACAATAAAATTAAAGCTTATTACGGGTACAATGATGATAAAAACATACTGTCTCCTTTTCCTTGCTAGGCACACACAGTTAGCAGCATTGGAATTATACTTGACTTTCAAACAAATCATCCATAACCATACCTTAAATGAATTTCTATAATACATATTCTCTTGGCCCTTGAATTCTAATATTCCCGTTCTGTAAACCATAAATGTTCGAAAATGGATAACATACAGAACTTAGAAGATTCACATGGTCAAATCTATTTATCTCTTTTTTCTATCCCAGTCAACCTCAAAAGAGTCAGTAAGAGTATTTTACAAGTGATAAAACATTACCACAAAGTTAAAACTGCAACTCTGACCTTGGTTCGAAAGAGAAATCTAAGAGGCTATGAGAGCTTATAAACAGAAGTCATTACTGAGTCAGCAAAATCTTTCCCATACTAAACACCTACTATGTGCAAAGGTTAATTTACTTAATCCTCATAATAATTCTTACTATCATCTCTTTTACCGATATGGAAAGTGAAGTACAGAACAATTAAATAATTTCCCAAGAGGGCATCACTGTTCACAAAGTCACACAGAGGCAAAAAAAAGAGATTCAACCCAGGCAAGGTGACTCCAGGGTCTGAACTCTAAACCACAAAGCAATACTGCCCTTCTAAGATCTGAAAGGTGAGTAGGAGTCCATTAGGTGTAATGGCGGCCAGACCTCCCATTAAGGACATAAAAAATTCCAACGCTCTAATGCCTCCTAGAGCTAGTACAGAGTAATATGATGTAGCCCAGCCAAGTTCAGCATATAGTCCAGAACTCTGAGTCTGGCTCAAGAGATACAACGTAGAAAGAGTTTAATCAGCAACCTGCATTTTTTTTCTTTTAAATTTTACTTCTTCCTTGAGAAATGGGAACAATATCAATACAAAAAGGTAGTTGTGTTGATAGTCAATGACTCAAGTAGGAAGTTTGCCCTTTTTTTCACAGGCTGAGTCTGCAGTGTAGGCTCTGTTAAATAACATTCACTCTATGCCAGTAACAAAGCCTTTATTACTAAGTCCATTAACTAAGAAACAATGACTTCTCGCAATTGCTAATAATGATCCTAGTCCCGCTTCCAGCCTCTACTGCAAATTTCTCACTGTTCTTTCCACTATTTGCAACATGTAGATTCGTAAGACACTATTGTTTTGGACAAAGGGAAGGAATTTTAAACTCAGTGGAGGTTAAGGTTTTGATAAAGCGAAATTTTATCTAAAACGCTAGTCATCTTGCAAATCACTGAATATTTAGGACACTCTGAAAAAGGCTTAGAGAAAAATGGTTCTTTTCAGGGTGACTTGACAAAAGCAGACCTGTTGAAAAGCGATCCCTCACTAGCCACCCAGCACTGATTTTCCAGCTGCACCTCGTAATGATTCACCAGAGCCAAAAAGTCAGAAAAACAACTGCTGAAGCCGAGCTACCTGGTATTTATAAGGCTGGCAATAAAACACAGACATGGTTTCACAAAAAGTTACCTGACCCTTGCTTAAGGGATGGTGGCAGCTACATGGGTAGGGGTTCAGGAGAAGGGATGGAAGAAATTATGCCAGTGGTAACTGTGTTTCAACAATGGTTTTTACTTTGCTTTACTTCCTTTTACATTTAATTCCTTTGCAGCACCTGTTGCAATAGGCACTGCAATGAGTTAGAGAGCTCTTAGCCTAAAGTGATTTTTCTAACTGTAAAGACTTCAGAGGAAAGCCTGTGAGAGCCTGGCTATTTATTGCTTCCCTAGAACACAAGGAAAGGAAAGCAATGCAGAACTTAAGTTCATATATGTCGAATTGCTTAAAATGAAATTATTGTACATCACATATAGCAGAGGACTATTCCATGTGGCCTTTTACAAAGCATTTATTTTATAGGGATAACAAAGGATTTCAAAGGAAAAAAAGACATAATTTGACAGAGTAGGGGCTTTTGCATCAACATTCAATGCTGTCACTTTGAAGTTTCCTCAAGACATTAACCAATCATCATTAAAATCTGAAAATATTTTGAAGGGCATACAAAATTATAATGAAACTGTCAAAATATTTACAAGGAAAAATATCAGCTATTAATGAAAAACATCATTAATGAGAAGAAAAATCAATGTGATTCTCATTTTAATCATTTGCCAAGAAAGAATCCGAGTCTCACTAAAACTCCTAAATCAGTTTCTCTAATAAGGAATTACAGTTGACCCCTGACAAAATATAGGTTTGAAACGCATAGGTCCACCCAAATACAATTTTCTTCAATAAATACTGTACAGTACTGTAAATGTATTTTCTCTTCCTTTTGATTTTCTTAATATTTCTTTTCTGTAGCTTACTTTAAGAATATATAACACTGGGGGCGCCTGGTGGCTCAGTGGGTTAAAGCCTCTGCCTTAGGCTCAGGTCATGATCCCAGGGTGCTGGGATGGAGCCCCGCATCAGGCTCTCTGCTCAGCAGGGAGCCGGCTTCCTCCTCACCCTCTGCCTGTTTCTCTGCCTACTTGTGATCTCTGTCTGTCAAATAAATAAATAAAATCTTTAAAAAAAAAAAAAGAATATATAACACTGTAAGAGTATTTCTTACAAAAAGCATTTCTTACTTTATTCTAGGAATATATAATACACAGAACACACAAAATATGTGTTATTCAACTCTTTGTTATCAGTAAGGCTTTTGGTCAACACTAGGCTATTTGTCATTAAGTTTCTGGGGAATCAAAAGTTGTACTTAGATTTTTGTGCAGGGGATTGGCTACATTAACCCCATGTTACTAAAGAGTCAACTGTACTTAGAAATATATCCATCACACCTAATATTTAATAGAAGCATAAAAAATCAAGGGATGTTATTCTTCAACAATAAGGGATTAAATTTTATTTTTTTAATTTCAATTATTTAAGTACTAAATACCTGAAATAGGAAATCAAAATGTCTTGGAAACGAGTCTTTCAAAGGACACATGGTGCAAGTTCTCAGAACTATAATAAAACAACTTACTTGTATCCATATCAAGACTTGTAAACTAGACAAAAGAATTAGAAATCAAGTGTTCACTAACATTTAGTACCACAAAAAGCTGGAAGATAAAAAAGTCAATACTTTCAGTAATATTCTTTTGTTCTTGATATCAACAAGTCTTGATTCTCAGACAAAAATTTACACAAGATCATATCATAGTATTCTGAAAAACAGAGTATATTTTTTATTTCATAAAAACATTCTTGTGATAACTTTTGAAATAACTAAATACATCATCTTGAAACAAATGTTCAATGGGATTGATTTTAGATATTTCAAAAATTAAAAAGATAGGTAATCAGATCAAGAGAAGTTGATGTTAAAAACTTTAATAAAAAGGTTTTAAATATGTTACCAGGTCCCTAAACTTGGGTAATCTCAATGCCCTAAGAAGTTCTACCTCTTCACCCCCATCCTAAGAACTATACAGAATTTCAACTTTTATATAAAAGTGCCATCTGTCATATTAAAAAAAAATCAATAAATAAAAAGTGTATTTATATAGTTCATAATTTCACTTAGGAGACTGACACACTAATTTTTCCCAAACTTTAATATATTCAGAAGACCTATGGTTCAGTAAAACAAGAGGATAGAGATTAACAATATTACAGAATGTGTCATTTTTAGAGGACTATTTTTACTCATTGTGATTATTACAAAAATTATGCTGTTTATCCTATCAAAGAATTTAGAATGTGTCTTCACTGTTTACATTATGTTTAACAAATATATTGAAGTAAATAATTACTGACTGCTAGAACTTAGAGGACAAAATGACACCAATCATACCTGCACAACTGAATAGCTCTGTAATGGGTTTTTTGTTCCCTTGTTTCTAAAGCTCTAGCTTCTTCCCATAAAAGAGATATTTTGACCACTTAAATTATTCCAAAGTTCTCTATTCCAAATATTATCATTTGCCTCATACTAGTTTATTGACTAATACTTGGTAAATCACATCTAAGGTAGCCACCTCTCCTTTCTCCAATTTATCCCCACAACGCAGAATAACAAGCAGTCTCTTCTCTGACACCCAGATCTTCTCCATGGCCCCTTTAAGCTATTATCTGAAATATCATGGTATACTTGCCTTCACCAGTGTCTAATCCATTCTTTCTTTGACAAAACACTATTACGTAATAAGAAAAGTTTTCTGCAAAGATTAAAATACTCTTTCCTCTTGTACATATCAACTAAGTGATTGAAAAGAAAAAACAGACACACAGCCATAGTCATGGGTGGAGATATACATATATATTTTTTTCAAAGCTTTGAAAATTAAAAATATACATGAGAGAGAGAACATGAGAGAATAAGAATTAATCAAAGTGGGGTTTTTATGATGGAAAAGAGAAACTATTGAAGGAAAACAGGATCTGCAAAGTGTACAAATGGGATAATGAGGTGTCAAATAATTAGGAAGCGATTTAGCTATAGTAACACAAACTATGATTAGGAAGTTAGAGATCATTTCCACTCCACAAAGTGTTTCAACTTTAAATAAGAGTTTCTTTCACTGCCACAGGTTTTAAAAGAAATCGTTCTCCAGCTACATCTGCTTCAATCCTCATTTACTTTACATAGCTATGTGTCCACACCTGAAATCAAATATCTCATTAATTTGGTAACTCATTCATTTGGTAGCAAACACTGGATTTCTTTAACGATATGTACGTTAAGCACCAAAATGCTTTATATTTTTTATTTATTTATTTATTTATTTTTAAAGATTTTATTTTTAAGTAATTCCCCAATATGGGGATTACTTAAGTAAGTCCCCAACATGGAACTCGAACTCACAACCCTGAGATCAAAAGTCACATGCTCTACTGACTGAGCCAGACAGGTGCCTCTGAAATTCTTTAAATGTATGGTCTACAGTACTATAAAAATAACTTCAAGAGTAGAGAACGGAAGTGAAATCTAACAGTAATATATTCAAAGATTTGAGGCAGCTATGGAAGCTTTGACACTGACAGATGAGAGATTAAAACAAAATATACCTAAGATAAAATACATGGCTCCATTAACACTTTCATGTTTGCACCTCTATTATAAGTATTAAAAATTTACTACTATAATTATTTATTTTTATAACTTCCTTCTCCTTGACTTGGAACCCCTCCAGACTGTGTCTTTTTCATTTCTGCATCCCCAGGACTAAACCAAAGCTTGGTATACTGGGTAATTATCCTATGTTTGATGAATAAATCAATTCATACATACAGTTTTAAAAGTTTCTTTTAATATGTGTGCTTTCTTTTTTATGCATCGCGTTATGTTCCTTAAACATACTTTTTTTCACTCCATCATTACATTAGTTTTACAATTTAAATACTGGCACCCATTTTTTATTAAAGTGAACACCAAGGATCAGAAAGACACAAGGGCTTGTCTAAAATCCCCAAAGCTGACACTCAAGCTGGGATATGGTTGATTTAAAATTTGTTTTCTTAAATAATAATTTTTTCCAAACTATTATTGGTTTAATCAGACTCTTATTGGTTTAATAAACCCAGGAAGGCATCATTCATTCCACAAATACCTATTCAATGTCTACTTTGTACAAGACACTCTAAGTCTGGGACAGGTCAGAGAACAAAACACATCTTATGAAACTCACCATCTCTTGAGGATATTTAATTCTCTAAGTAGTACTGAGCCCAATCTTTGGCAATTAAATAGCATGAATAATATAATGTAAAATGCACTCCTCCATAATCGGATTTATATATCCCCCTGCTTCACCAAACTACATCAACTATATAGACCAACTCTAACTTCTACAATGGAAATTTATACAGTAGACCTTTTGTCATTGATACCCACATGAAATACCAATGATATAAGATGCTAAGGGATTTTTAAAAACTATCTTTCAAATAAAAAATAATGTGGTGAGTTGAAATACATTTTACATCAGTTTTAGAGATGACAAATTTCCCCAAAGCTTTGTTTTCTAATACTGGTTAATGGATGAAATGACCTAGAAATAGGACTAAAATATATCAGCTAATAGAAACTACTTTAACTGTTACTATCAACTCAAAAATCCTTCAGGTTTCCACATGAAAAATGACTTTGCATATTTTACTATATTTTTATTATATAACAAAAGCATGTATCTCATGTAAAATTCGTGTATATTATTTTATCATTCTAGAGCCAGCCCAAGAAACTGAAATAAGGTACAGTGTTATTTTCCACAATCAGGTTGGACAAACTTACTAATAGAAAAAACAAATTTGGGGCAGAATCATTTAGAAGTTAGAAATAATTCATATTGAAACAATTATTGGTTTTTTGGAACATTTAATTTTAAAATTATAAGAAATATAACCAGAGGGGCACCTGGCAAGCTCAGCCGATAGACTATGTGGCTGTTGATCTCAAGGTTGTGAATTCAAGCCCCACACTGGGCCTAGAACATACTTAAAAAAAAAAAAGAGAGAGAGAGAGAAGAAAAAGAAAAAGAAATATATGTGGAAAGCATAATATTTGCTTTTCTTTTAATAAAATACAATAAAAATTTGTCTAGGTTATTTATAAATTGGACAGCCATATGTCTTTGCAATTGAATTTCAATTATGTTTAAACATAATTCTATGTATTGTGTTAGATCCGAGCAGTTTGCTATCAAAAAAAGTGACTATTTATTTGTACACTGTATTTAGACTATTGAAGAACATCTCAAAATTATTTTTTAAGCTTTTATTTATTTTATTTGAGAGAGAGAGAGGGCACAAGCAGGGAGAAAAAACAGAGGGAGAGGGAGAAGCAGGCTCCCCACTGAGCAGGGAGCCCATCATAGGGCTCAATCCCTGGCCTCTGAGATCCTGACCTGAGTCAAAGGCAGATGCTTAACCAAGTGAGCCACCAAGGTGCCCCTTGAACATTTCAAAATTAAATCTGACAAATATTACTATTAAATAAAATAAATCTGAAATCTTGGCAAATTCTTGTGTTTTTTATTGGCTTATGCCAATGCTTATAGATATATTTATGGACACTTTTTAATTGATATTTTATTGATATAAAAAACTTTAAAATGTAGCATTAAATTGTTATAATGCCTTCTTGTATCTTCTAAAGTAATCCAAATACTTAAAATTTATATAGATGTATTTTCCCAAATCGGTTGACCACAACAATTTATAAAGGATATTTCTGAAGGACACCCCAGAGCCTTTTCATTCAGCTTAAGATTTAAAACATAAGGATATCAGAGGAACAGTGACATTTTTCTGTAGACTAATATGCCAATGGTACTTCCTGAAACATTCACCAGTTATATACAAATAAACTGGTGTCTGCATTAGAGAAGATAGTAAAGCATGTATGTGCTTCAAACATGAAAGTTTTCTAGAGGACACATAAATAATAAATGTTCTATCTAAAATGTAAGGCCATTTTAAATCAAGGAGTCAAAAAAGACTACCTTTCATATCAGTTACACGCAATACATATTCCTGGTCCTAATATTAAAATGTATATTCAATAATATGGACTCTTTAGGAATTATATTATCAGTTTTATGTTACTTTAAAGTAATAGAAATAGATTTTAAATGTTCTGATTTTACAACTTTAGTTAACATGTTTCCAAAAGTCTAAAATAAATGTAAAAGGCACTACAGAGATTCCTGAAATAAATGGACATTTTTAAATGTCAAATAAAGAGTGAAAACCAAAGGTTAAATGTAAGGAATTAAATTTAAAAAGTGAGAATATGAAAGTGTCTCAGCAGAGAAAGTGAACCTGACTGAGCTTATTCCAACTAACAGTTTTACTGACTTATATTCCCAGGACAAGCCTTAATGACGCATCTCAATTTTACCCTTTTGCTATAGGTCTATGCACTCCTTATCCTAACATGCCAAACTTAAGAATAAACTATAAAACTTGTTTTGAAAACACACATTTATTCCAATACAACCGATGTCTTTGGGAAACTATTAGAGCATAATGCATCTTCTGCATTTGTTTATATGAGATTTTGGAGGCAAGAAACATTAAGCCATGGGTCTGCAAATCTGTGCAGAATCGGCAGGTCACCTGTTTTTATAAACAAAGCTTTATTGGAAGACGGCCATGCCATTTCTTTTATGTATTGTCCAAGACTACGTCATGCTTCAAAATTAGAGGTAACTCAACCAGACCATCTCCTGGCCCTTTTAGGAAAATGGCTGTACTCAACTGACTCAAGCTACAGAGGGATACACAAGGTGCCCACGTATCTTCCAATGTGTAGTTGTGACTTCCGTTTACTAGGTATGAATGAGGACCACCCACAGCAGGTGCTGGGACTTTCCTTGCAATTTTACATAACCCTCAGACCCCCCTCCTTCCTCACGTAACGCACAAGCTCACACGCACCTCCACAATAAATTGAAAGTCTTTTTCAAGGTAAAGTCCTATATTTATTATATTTATCATGTTCCTATCTTTTTTTTCTTTTCAAAATGAAGTTTTTGACTGTTGTGCCCCTAAACTAGAATCTGTCAGATTAAATCAAAACATGCAGGATGCTGGTGAAATGTGAATTTCAGATGAACAATATACACCTTTTCAGTATGAATGTGTCCTGAATACGACAGGCCATTGTACACTCCTTTTCTCCTCCCCTTTAACCATACCTAGGACCAAGGGAAATTGAGAGGGGCTGTAACGATCCCTTTGTCGTATCTTTCCTGCATTCGCTTTACTTTTAAACTGTTTCACCTTTGTAAGAATATGAGCTCTGTAATAGCAAGTTTTTTGGGTTTTTGTTTGTTTGTTTGTTTTCCTACTGAACACCCTAAAAGAGGGAAAAAGCAAGCATTTGAGCAGTGGACCATTTAAACGGCTCTGATTAGACGCACATGTGACTAATTTTTCAACCCTTTGGTGTAGGAATTGTGCCCTTAAGCTTTGGTACAAGAAACAAGTACTGTACAATGATTATTATACTCTCTGAAAAATGGCTGTTTCTTCTGGACGAACCCTGGCTAGGCTAACTGGCCCTATAAACTCAGCCAAGTCTAAAATAAAACTCTCAACATTATCTTTTTGTGTGAGTGTGTGTGTGTGAGTGTGTGTGTGTGTTTTCTCTAAAATACTCAGCTCTCTTACTTCCTTCTATTAAGGAGTAGTTTAAGGGACAGTAACACTGTTATCATATCCCTTGCTAATTATGTTTTAGCCCTATATAAACAAGACCAAAGGATGGAGGGGGATTGTTGTTGCTCAGTCTCTTCTAGTTTGGAGTTAGTTCTTTCACACTAACATTTCCTTTGCCTTTCCGAGGCCCCCTTTTCTCAAAGCCTCATTCCTCCTTATCCACCTCCCTCAGGAAACATTGTGATAGGCTCCCTGACATGAAACATCAAGTTCTGTAGGTTTCGTGTCGTTACCCTTCCCATGAAATCTGCGTTGTAACAAAGCCAAGAAATGATCTTACTGGAGACTTCACCTATCAGCAAGGTAAGTGGTTAGAGGATCCAAGGGCTTTCTAGTACCCTTAAGATCACAAAAGGTAAACAGTAACTCACTGTCTTATTTTTAAGTTCAGCGCAAATTAGAAACACTTGATGACAGCATATTTCTTCCTATCTCCACGTATGCTTTCAGGGGAGATAAACTGCTTCCTAAAAGGGCTATTAAAATAAAAGGTCAAGCATAAGTTTTATGAGAAGATGCCATTTAATCTATGAATACTATATTTTTTTAATGTATCTCAGTCAAAAAAAAATACTTAAGCATTTATGGTGATTTTGTGTTTTTTTTAAGATTTTTTTTTATTTATTTATGTGACAGACAGATTACAAGTAGGCAGAGAGGGAGGCAGGCAGAGAGAGAGGAGGAAGCAGCTCCCCGTGGAGCAGAGAGCCCCATGTGGGGTTCGATCCCATGACCCTGGCATCATAACCTGAGCCGAAGGCAGAGGCTTTAACCCACTGAGCCACCCAGGCGCCCCTGTTTGTTTGATTTTTTGATTACTTTTTTGATTTGTTTAAATTGGGAAAAGGCATTTTCTTTCTTTTCTTTTTTTTTTTAAGATTTTATTTATTTATTTGACAGACAGAGATCACAAATAGGTAGAGAAGCAGACAGAGAGAGGAGAAAGCAGGCTCCCTGCTGAGCGGAGCACCCGATGCAGGGCTCGATCTCAGGACCCTGGGATCATGACCCCAGCTAAAGGCAAAGGCTTTAACCCACGGAGCCACCCAGGCGCCCCTGGAAAAGGCAGATTCACTGAGAAGATGAGTAACAAAAAAAATACAGGCAAGAACTGATTGTCGTTTTGAGGTTTATAGTTGATCCAGCTGGGTCTCACTTACTACAGCACAGTGTTTACATACATCCACTCAATAAGGCAGCTACTAAGATTTATGCTAGCGTTTTAGGAAAATGAAATATTTCAGGTTCTCATCACTTTTTAAACCACTACTGGCTCTTAAAATAAGTGCCTAAAATTTTAGTGTCATGAATAACAATGGATTTAAAATTTAAGAAGAAAATGAATACTTAACACTGAACATGACAAAGTTATAAAGATAATTCATAGACACTAGAACATGAGCTACGGTGAACTAAAATTCATTTTTGGCTATGATTTATGTAATTTCTAGAATGTGAAGAAAATAATCTACACTTAAAATTTTGGTGTTATTTTTAATATTCAAAAGAACTCCTATATCACCATCAATTATGTTATAAAACAGAAACATGTTTTTGAAAAAAATGCTTTATTGATGATATTTTAAATGTATTAAATCCCGTAAAATAAAATGTGATAAACAGGAATTAGAAAAATAAATAGATTTGAAATTACAAAATTCTGGTGTCATGTAAATCACATTGCAATTTCACTATTTCTTTTTTTTAATTAAGATTTTATTTATTTGACAGAGACACAGCGAGAGAGGGAACACAAGCCGGGATAGTGGGAGAGGGAGAAGCAGGCTTCCGGCTGAGCAGAGAGCCCAATATGGGGCTCGATCCCAGAACCCTGAGATCATGACCTGAGCCAAAGGCAGATGCTTAACGACTGAGCCACCCAGGCACCCCACAATTTCACTATTTCAAAAACAAAATATCTAGAGAATGTCTAGGGATAACAAAGTTCTAAAAAGGAAATAAACAAAGCCCTCATAATTTAAAATATATTTCCAATATAATTTAAAAATAATTTCAGTCAGTAATATTCAGTAACCTAGACAATTTGTTCTGCATAATTTGATGAGGTAAATTCACTTTCTTGGCAAGAAGGCACTAGATTGTCTTATTTAAAAGTTGGAATAAATTGGTATCCAAGATCAAATTTCAGGAATTTTCCTGTTCCCATTCCTATTAGATTACCTAATTCATTTCTTTTAAGACAAATCACTATCTGGATTTGTTAGACAGGAGTATTATTAGATCGTGCACTAATCTTAAACAGATTCATAAATCATGCATCTAGTACATATTTAGTATATAAAGAATTGTCACTGGAAGTGGGATTTCTAGTCTTAAAATATATTAATTCTTCTGAATAAAAATTACTAATAAAGGTTTTATTCATTACTTCATAAATAAATCTCCTTGATTATCAAGCAAAATAATTCTTTTAGCTCTAAAAAAATAAGGAAAACTGAATTATTATAAGTAAACTAAATTGTTTCATCATATTTTTATGAATTAAACACTTTTATGTCTATGTATATATCTAGTTAGTTCTTTTCACTTCCAAAGAAGAAGATGCAAATCAAAAGGAAGTAGTCCAAAACTGTAGTGCAAGGTAGACTATTATGATAAAAACAAGACTACTCTCACATGCTCTCTATTTTTAGAGAATTACTGTCTACAAACATATTAACTCAATGACAGCCATCGTGACACATTTTTGACAAAAAAGCTCTTCATTATATCTTAAGACTTTGGAAGAGACTAAATTCTATATTTCAAGAGACCTTAAAAATCAGTGGTTGTAGGGGCGCCAGGGTGGCTCAGTGGGTTAAAGCCTCAGCCTTTGGCTCAGGTCATGATCCTAGGGTCCTGGAATGGAGCCCTGCATTGGGCTCTCTACTCAGTGGGAGCCTGCTTCGTCCTCTCCCTGCCTGTCTCTCTGCCTACTTGTGATCTCTGCATGTCAAACAAATAAAATCTTTAAAAAAAAAAAAATCAGCGGTTGCTTATTTATTTTTGGAGATTAGAAATTAGATGAAAAATATCTGCACGCACACACACACACACACATTTTCTCTCTCTCTCTCTCTCTCTCTCTATATATATATACACACATATACAGGATTTTTTTTTTTAGATTTTATTTATTTATTTGAGAGAGAAAGAGAGCACAAGTGAGGTGGAAGGGCAGAGGAAGAGGGAGAAACAGATCCCCCCACTGAGCAGGGAGCCCAGGACCCTAGAGATAATTACCTGAGCCAAACACAGACACTTAACTGAGACACCCAGGCATTTCTATATACAAATGATTTCATACAGAAACTCAAGGTCTTCAGGAGTAGCTAAGAAATTCCAACCTTGTCCAATTTCATCATTTTATAAGTCAGTAAAGAAAGAATTGTTAAATGACTTTCCTATAATTCACACATATAGTAGCAGACTTTAAAAGGGAACACACATGAATCTTAATTGTCAGTTCAGGACTTATTTTAGAATAATATACTGAATCTGATCCGTCACAAAGAACAAGAAACAAGTCAGAAGGGATTAAAAATGTAAATTAAAACCCCATTAATTTGATTAAATTCCCATTATGCAACACTATGTAATTTGCATTTTAACAGAGTTTTTCAAACTAATCTACTGCAGAACATGACTGTTACATGATTTCAACTGAAAATTCTGCTACCAAAGATGTATTCACAGGCAAGAATCTAATGGATATAATTTTCTGAATTTCAAAAAATCTGTCAAATTTTTCTTTAATTTTGAAGATGACCTGTAATTTAATAAAAATCCATTTTATTATTTCATGTTTAATGATCAATTTCCCATAATCTTCCAAGTTAAGCAAAGTAAATACCAAGAGACAAACATTAATATTTGAGAATGACTACATACAACCCTGTGAAGTAACTTTTTAAACTACTAAATTGGGATGCCTGGGTGGCTCAGTTGGTTAAGCGTCTGCCTTTGGCTCAGGTCATGATCCCAGGGTCCTGGGATGGAGCCCACACCAGGCTTCTTGCTCAGCGAGAAGCCTGCTTCTCCCTTCACCTTCCATTCCTGTGCTGTGCTCTGTCTCTCAATCTCTCTCCGTCTCAAATAAAAATAAAATACTTAAAATAATAAACTACTAAAATTACTCTAAATCTGGAAAAATATTAAGTTGGGAAATTTTATATTTTCAAACTGTAATTTCATCAAGGAGCATTGCTTTTGCTTATTTTTTGAAACAAAGGAAACAGCCACTGAATCACATCCTAAAAATAGTTAAAAGGAAGAAGAGGACTTCATAATATATTAATTTAAGTAAAAGACACAAACTGCACATGTATTCTAGTCCACAAAGACTGCAATCAGAAAGGAAACCATAGGTACATATTTTTTTCAAAAGACTAAAAAGAAGTATATATCAAAATAGTCAATGATATTTATTGATAGGAAAACATCACAAAGAAATTTAGAAGAGAGACTGAGTTATAGGACACCCTGAATATAATCATATAATTACTTTCTATGACTAAAGTGTAACCAATATCTGGAAAGTCATTTCCCATCTTCTCCTTCTGATCACTTCGTACGCATACTTCTAGACCTATCTCAACACACCTCATTTCAAAACTCTAATTTACTTCTTCTAAAAACCAAAGGCATCCCTACATAATTTCATCTGAACCACAGATCATTTTGATTTCCTTACTTGTTCCCAAAGCTTCAGGGGCCGAGTTTTACTTTACATCTGACCCACCTTAATTACACAGGCAAGACGGAGCAGGTAAGGAATAAAGCCTGTTTAAACAACTCAGTCATTAAGCACCATTCATGATTGTTTTCTAACACTTCATTCAACTATCTCCTTTATTATTAATAATATGAATAGTTAATAGACAATTTGGTAGAGAACAAATGAAGGAAACATATATATCTCCTTATACCTATATGAAAATGGTTTTTTGTTGTAGTTGTTTTTGTGGAACAAATAACTAAACATATATCTCTACCTTGTTAGAGTTTCGTAGTATTTTATTATTTTTTTTAAAGATTTTATTTATTTATTTGACAGAGAGAAATCACAAGTAGATGGAGAGGCAGGCAGAGAGAGAGAGGGAAGCAGGCTCCCTGCTGAGCAGAGAGCCCGATGGGGGACTCGATCCCAGGACCCTGAGATCATGACCTGAGCCGAAGGCAGCGGCTTAACCCACTGAGCCACCCAGGCGCCCGAGATCCATAGTATTTTATATCTAATTTTGAAATAACAGGTTTATTTCATTTCAATTTTCTCAATGATACAAAAGAATATGTTTCTTTAAGTAGTTTGGGGTATTATCTGGAATTCTTTTTTTCTTGATTCAGAATCAAGTGAAGAACAGAATGAAGTAGGATGGAATAGAATACAATAAAATGGGATGCGATGGGCTGGAAAAAGGTAGGGCAGAGTAGAGTAGAAGAGCTGTAGACTATTAACATATAACAATGTGATTTATTGGGCGCCTGGGTGGCTCAGTGGGTTAAGCCGCTGGCTTCAGCTCAGGTCATGATCTCAGGGTCCTGGAATCGAGTCCCGCATCGGGCTCTCTGCTCGGCAGGGAGCCTGCTTCCTTCTCTCTCTCTCTGCCTGCCTCTCAGTGTACTTGTAATTTCTCTCTGTCAAATAAATAAATAAAATCTTTAAAAATAAAATAAAATAAAATAAAAAAATGTGATTTATTAAACTTACAGAATATTTAATCATCTACTTCTCACCATTCAAATACAAATTCCAAGAGAACAATGTCGTTTGTTTTGTTTTGTTTTGTTTTGTTTTCCGCACCTACAATTTCAGGACCTGGTACATGGCTGATGATCAGGAAATGTGGTGAATAAATGGTTGAATGACTTAGAACTTTTACCCTCAGGATCCAGCCTCAAGATACAGTGAAACGTTCACTTATTCTAACTTTTTCTAGTTATAAGTTTCCAAATCAATAACGATTGTCATAGGAAAATATTTTCAACTATGGAAATATTCCAAAATTATGATTAATATTCTTTTTTCCACTTGTAGTAATGCTGCTTAGTTCCTTTCTCCACTGCTTTGTCTACTCCTCCAGCCTTCGTGAGATCTTCTTTCTGCTTCATGAGTCATCATTAATTAGGAAATAATCTCTTTGAAGTGTTTTAGAGCTAAAAATCATCTTCCCCATGCCACCTCTATTTTTTATTATATTTAGGTACACAAAAAGGAGAACCCACTAAAAATTTAGTTTAAGATTATAGAGTGGGGAGCACCTGGATGGCTCAATTGGTAGAGTATAAAACTCTTGATCTTGGGATTGTGAGTTGGAGCCCCATGTAGGATATAGAGATTACTTAAAAATGAATTCTTAAAACAAAATTATAAAGTGGTTTATTGAGAGTTTGTTTTTTGGGGTTTTTGTTAGTTCTTTGCTTTTGCTCTAACAGGTAAAATATAAGATTGGCCACATAATGAAATTTTTCATCTTTAATCTGTAATGCAACTGTTACTAGAAAGGATTTCCAATGTGAAAGGCATTCATGCATCCTGATAAAGTCAACTCCAAACAAAAAAAATTTCAAAGACAAATACCCTTCTCATTTTCAGATTAAGAAAAAAATATCTTTCATCCTGTCATATCCTATATTTGTAGGATTGTCTAGTATGTGTTTTTTAAAAAAGTATCTGTATATGAGTTATATACACAAGTTAAAGATTATGTATGCATATCTATACACAAACACACATATACTTGCCCAGAAACAAAAAGTTATGACTCTGTTCAGCCAAATTCATTCTGACTACATACAAAATAAGGTATTCTAAATCTCTGAATAAGCTCGGTATTGTAATGTTTGATTTATTCATATTAACCATCTAGGGTTATAAATCGTGCTCTTCACACTCCAGTAAACTGTATTAATATATCATGCTTTTCACCAAAAAAACTCATCCTATTTGCATACATCCTCACTGTTTTGTCTTAAAAATAAGTCTTTATTTTGAAGTAAATTTAAAATGCACTTGTAAGTTATCTGAATATTGTCCTTAAAAAAAAAAAAAAGGTACAAATGAAAAACAACTCAAGCAAAAAGAAAGAAAGTAAGAAAGGACAAAAGCACTTATTGTTGCTAAAGGTATCCTCTCTCTCTCTCTCTCTTTCTCTGTGAAACTAGTATTCAGAAAACATAAGTACAGATTTTCTTAACTTCCCGTCCAAGGCTGCTAAGTTAAGGTAAACAATTGCGTTTAATTAAAATGCCATGCTTTTCAGAGCTTCAGGAACAACTGTAATTCAAGGACAGACAACCATGATATCTGAAGCTTTCCTTCCTGGCAGGCCCTCTATTCAGCACTTTACATACATATTAACGGATTTAATATTCACAACAACCTTACAATGTAAGAACTCTTAGTATCCCTAATCTGTTTGTAAGTAAACTGAGGAATAGAGACTATAAGTGACTTGCCCAAGGCCACTCAGCAAACAGCTGGTAGAACCAGAATCTAAAACCTGCCTGGTCCGTGTGCATTCTTTAATAACACTACATTTATTTCTCTATTATAAATGTTTCTTACAAACTGAATGTGAGTTTAGACCACATTGTCTTGTCCTTTTCAGGAATATCTTATTTAATTGTTCTTTAAAGCAAATTGCTATTTAAATTATTATGTCTAGACATGGATTTTGAGGACTTTTCCTGCCCAAGTACTTTCTTCTCCTGAAAAAAAATATTGTAATAATGGATTTTTCACTAATCCAAGCTTCAAAATGTTTTAAGGTCTACATATGAGCTGCTATTCTAAAATGATCTATAAATTGCAAGAAGAAAGCTATTATCATCTTAAGAACATTTTTAAATCCCAGAAGTAACTTTCTCAAGAATTCTTTATTAATGCCAAATCACAGAATTGTTGATTAAAACATTCTACTAAAAACTGTGAGCATTAACAACTTTGTATTCCCCCATCAAAATGCAAGCTAGCATGGTGTTATATATACAAAATTAAAGAAAATGGACAGTTCAGAAAAAAAAAAAACGCAGTAGCGAATGTATTCCTTTGTTTTCAGGTGAAGCAATGGACAAAAGCAAGCCGTTATAAAGACATGAGGCGCCTGACAGTTGCCTGTCTGCCCACAGCACTAGCTCAAGACGCTGCCATTCACGACCACAACTGGGTGACCATGGAAAGCCCAAGAGGAATAAAGCCACCTAAGTATGATCCCCCACACAGGCCAGTTTATTTATGTTTTAGAATCAAATTTTAAAATATTCTTTTTATTTTTGCTATTTTATCAGAATGATCTTTCTAGAAATTGGAATTTATGATCACTCAGAGAAAAGAGCCTTTGTCTTTATCTAGTCTGAAACTCCCCTCAAAAAAAATCTGATGATAATACTACTCCAATCACAAATATTTTCTTTATATCTAGCAACATTTCTACCCTGCAGGTGAAGAACAGAGGGAGAAAAGATTAAAGATAAAAATCTACAAGTAAACATCATTTATTTGCATTCACAGTAAAATATGTGGTACACACCTATTTTGTAATTTAAATGATAAGTATAAATAAATATTACATCCTAAATCTTAAAGAATTTTAGGGAAAGTTTATTTCAGAAAACAACATTAATAAATAAGCAATTAAATAGAAATCTAATTTATAGATTATAGAATAAAATGATTTGATTTTATCTGGTCTTAAAAATTTAGGAAATGTGCAAGGTCTTATCACTTACATTTAAAATATCTGGTTTGCATAACAAATTCACATTTGAAAATAATACAACGTTCATGTAAATATTTAAATATGTGGGTATAATTGGTAAAAATTTAATTTAGGAGGAAGATGTTATATACAGAGACCTTACCCTACACATGTATATACTACACTCTATACTATTAGTATAACACACACTCTTTAGATTTAAATTTACAATAATGAAAATTAACATTGTTCATTTTTTTTAAAAATTCATTAGCCAAACATATAGTGGTAGCCTACCACATGTTCAGTACAGAGAAAATACTCATATTGCAGAAACTGCATCCATATAACTTTTAAAGATAAAAAACTACCATAAATTTGAAAATAAAAATAAATCCAAGATTAATAAAAACAAATGTCTGTATATATAACAGTCACTACCTATCAGCAGAAAAAATTCTTGTACTTTGTTTTAGTCTTTCCTCTAGAGTTCTACATAAGAATCTTATTACTCACTAATAATTAATTTTATAGTAATTTCTACCAAAATCATCTAGGCAATTTTTTCTTATCTAAAATTAACAATACAGCAATGGCCCTAAAGAATATTGCCAGAAAAAAGAATAAGAACATGAAAAAAGTTTGGAAAACTGAGGCAAGAAAAAAATTTTAAAATTATGATAATACAATTAAAGGGTATTGCAATTCACAATATGGAGAGAAGATGGAAAAGTCACTGGTATTAATAGAACGAATAGGAAATTTTTAATTTATTTACAATTTTAATTTAATTTAGTTTTAATTTATTTTAGTTTTAATTTATTTACAATTATAGATACAGATATAAATGACACAGACATAAATCTTTCAACGTTTTGCTACATCTTTGGAAAAATCCTAACCAGTATTCAATATAACAGAAGTCAAAAAAATCTAAAAATAAAATAATACAAGGGCATCTGGGTGGCTCAGTTGGTTTAGCATCCAAATCTTGGTTTCTGCTCAGGTCATGATTTCAGGTTCATGGGATCCAGTCCCGCATCAGGCTCTGGCACTCACCATGGAATCTGCCTGGTGTGCCTCTCCCTCTGTTTCTCCCTCTGCTTGAATTCTCTGCTCCCCCCCACCCTCAAATAAATAAGTAAAATCTTTAAAAAAATAAATGATTACAATCAACTTGACTGTATTTTTAGTTCTGTTAACTGCACACTTCAAGTTTTTACTTTTTAGTTACCGCATAAACCTCTATCAACATAAACTGATCTTCACTTACATAAATCACTTAGCTCTTAAAATTTTTCAATTTACAATTAAGTGAAATCGCTAGGAATGAGGAAGATACAAGACTGGTTTGGAATCACACTTATGTTAGTTTGAAAGGTGATACTACTTACTTCCATCAACCACATGGGAAATAGGGAACGTTCTTAGCAAAGGTGAAGTTCATTGAGTCTAAAATGAGTAAAGTATAAATGTAGACATCAAACAATTTATGTAATTTTGAAATACTGCCTATCTGGATTACCCATGCTATTTTAATTAAAACTAACAAATAAACAATGACAGCAATTTGAAAACAATTTAAGTAAATATAGATATAAATACATAGATATTTTGATATATATATATAGAGAGAGAGAGACATCTATACAACCATATCTATTTTTACTTGTATCTATACTATATCTACATGTATATACAGTGTATATGTTCAGGTACTTATGCAAATTTTAGATATTATTCCTAGTGTTACTACCTTTTACAATGTTTTTTAAATAAAATGAAGCATTTAGTGGAGGCTAACAGAAGTCTCTCAATCAGTACAGTAGATGTAAAACTATGTCCTTATATAAAAGAAGTGGACAATAATTATAAAATAAAAATTGATGTGTACCTGTGAGTTCAAATCAATTTTCAATTATCTGCACAAACATGAGGTATTAGATAAAACCAACATGGCTTTGTGAAGTATAAATACTTCAAATCAATTTAATTTCCCCTTATGATAAACTTAGAGTCAATGTAGATAAGAAGAAAGGAATATATTTAATCTCTGCATTTCAGCAAATTTATGATTTTTGTCGATATGGCATCCACTACGAACTAAAATGGTAATTCTGTGACTCAGCAGGCCAATATTCAACTGTCTAAAAGTTGTATGACAATATGAAATAATCCAAGTCGATAGTTACCCATAGGAATCAATCTAAGGGCTCTAAAACATAAACATATGTATAAACCTCTTGAATAATGGGATTGAGAATACAATCATCTAGTTGACCTCTGTCCTACATTGAGACTCCCCAAATGGCCCTTCCACCATTCTCTTTCTGTACAAATTTATCTTACACATCGCTTTTTAACCTGTGATATATTTTCATTTGATTTACCCTTTCAATCCTTTTAAACTTCATACTACCTACAAAATCAATGTAGGTACCACCTACGATGTCCTCAGACTATTCAAAACCTTTCACAACCTACATCCATCTTACCTGACCTTACTTGTAAGGTTCTGACATTGCTGTTCCCAGATCGTTCACTATTGACCTAGTCTCTTCTTTTCCACAGATCCTTCTATACTTTGAACTACAACAGCACTATGGTCTTTATCACTTAATTATAGCTTAGTATATAATTTCTAATGTCTGCATGTCTCTCTGTTGGAGCTATCAAAAAATTAATAGGAAACTTATAATGAATATCTCCTATGTCATCTATACAACAGAATTTTAAAACTAAGGAAAATAATAATAATAAATCCCTTATAAATTGCCATGCTATTTTACATGCTGACATTTTTGCTTCAGGTATTTTGTGAAATAAGAGTGGTCTCGCTGGCCTATTCCATTTCTA
>NC_081557.1:251998185-252038698 GCF_022355385.1 Mustela nigripes | reverse complement strand
AAGACAGCACATTATGAAATTTCACATGCCACAAATGCTCCAAATCTCAAAATGGACTGTGGACAGTGATATACAAGACAGCACATTATGAAATTTCACATGCCACAAATGCTCCAAATCTCAAAATGGACTGTGGACAGTGATATACATTCATTAGACCCATGCCTACAATGAGAATACAGGATTAGATTTACATGTTTCATGCCTTAAAACCCCGTCACTGGTTTATAAGATGTCAAGGATGTTCAAACACTAAGCAAGGTACAATTAAAAGAGTCTCAAACATTACGTGCACAGGTTCAAAAAGGAAAACTGTTTCCCTCTTCTAGAAAGCAACAAAAACTGAAATAATATCTGCGAAATTTGGAATATTGTCCTAACTGTGACCAATGTTATAGGTCTGATTCCCCGGAAAGCAGACTCTGCGTCTAAGATATAGTTGCATGAGGGTTCCTGGGAACGACACACAAGAGGGAGTAAGGACAGTAGTTGTGGGAGGGAAAGGCTGAACTATGATAAGTATACAGAGGCCTCCGCCTATTTCCCAGGAGACTGCAAGACAAGATGGCTCTTTAGGGCTGTCACAGAAGTGAGCCATTAGAGAAGGTCTGGGTACCATAGTATTGACCACTCACTGGAGGAAAACTTCCCTAGGACAGAGATATATCCTTGAGCAAGGCACGTCCTTGCCTGAGAGAAATTCCTACAGAGAGATTCAACTATTAGCCTAAAGCAGCCACACCCCAGACAAATGGAGAAACCAGTACTAGAGAGGGAACATCTGGACAATGTATACAACATCCATTACTACTAGTGACTTCTTTTGTGTAGGCAGAAGGCAAGGGCTTTGAAAATAAAGTAATACAAAATCAGAGTTCAGTATATATTACCCTTAGTCTATTGGAGGTCTTTAGCGGGTGTGCTTGCTACTATAACTTCCCGGTGACTTCTGGGAAACGGAGCCCTATTCTTGTTTCAATGAGATCAGAAAAGACTGAGGAGGGCTGCTAACTGATTGATGTGGTGTCCAGAATATTTCCAGATTAGGTGATGTGTTGGGTTACCCCAAACGCATAAACTATGGATACATACAGAGAGAGTTTGAAGATTACATTTGGGCTTCCAGAAGACATAATGTAAACCTCAATCAATCAGATGTTATTTTCTGAAATTTTCTCTCCGTTGGTGAGGAGCTCAAGCTCAAAGTTTGAATGTCCATTTATACTAGAAAATATTGCTCATCCTTCCACTGTGTAAGCAAACGGCTCTGAGTTCTTCTTTTAGGTTTTAATCTACTAGATAAGTAAAATTTTTTATTTACCTTGGTAGTATTTGAACTAGTCTATCCATCAGTCTGGCAATTATTGAATCTATTGACATTCAGCAAAGTGTTTGTACATCCTTGGTGATATTTTTTCATTATGTGTAAGCTTATAAAATCTTTCACCATTCAGAGGTAAGTAATATTTGGCCCATTTTTTATTAAAATATACTTTTTTTACTTAAATCTTTAAGCCATTTATAATTCATTAGTCATATGATCTGAAAGAGGTTGAATACACTTTTACAGAAATACCTAACAAATTAACAGAGGAGGAGTTCTTAATCTCCTTTTTATATATTTGAGTCAACTATTTTATCCTATATTCATTCAGATCATGTAAAAATCTACCAGGGCCCCCTTCTGACCTATCTATTCTATTCTAACAATTTTCTTGTACTCAACTTACTCCTTTAAAAAGACTGAAACTATTAAATTAGATAATGAATGTGACAGTCAACAAACAATAAGTGCTCACTAAGTTTTGCACTAAATTTCTATTCAACTATTTATATTTCCAGATAAAATTTTAAATAATCTGTCAAACTTTTATACTATTATAATTGTACAGCACTATAAGTATATCTATGTAAGCTTTTTAACATTTTTTTTTACCAGATCACTTTATTAACCTAGATTTCAATAACAAACAAATGCATTTAAAACAAGCTGAGAAAACAAAAAATAGTAAGGGAAAATACAAATCATTGCCAAATAGCTTAAACCAAAATGTATACATAATTGTATTATGTAAATGAACTGTATGTCAATTACAAAACTATTTATTTGACAAATAAGTAGACCCAAAAAAGTAATATGTTTTGCCCCAAATCACACAACTTCTTAGATGCCCAGTATGGACAATGAACTCTGTTTTTTGTTTGTTTGTTTGTTTATTTTTCATAACACTCTGTTGGATGTAACATTAGCTAATTTTGCTTTAGTTCGTTCCTTACTCACATTACAAATTATCACCATCTACACTTGATCTTAGCCAAAAGGCAGAGAAGCAATAACAAATTATCACCATCTAAAGAATAGGACCATGTATTTCTTTACTTAATTTGGGGGGTGAGGGTTTACCTGATTTTTAGCTGACTAAATAAGGACTCCAGAAACCAACCAAAAGTAAAATGTTCATATTCAACACCTTCACTGAATACAGTTAATACCAGTCCATGGCAACCCCCCAATATACTTAATAATTGTATTAGAAAATGTAAAGTCTTAGAAGAAAAAGGACACAATAGTGTTTTTCTAGGCAAGTCTGTTAGAAAAAGCAATGTGATATCCTACTAACCTGAAATAATTAACAATTATTTTATTTAGATTTTTGTTTTTATAGCTTTAGTCTGTAATAAAGTCTGTTGGGCTTAGGAAGAAAAGTCCAAAGGTCTAAATGTAAAACTATACTTATGTCTGTAGTCTCGCCTGTGGAATATGTGATATATACTTAATCAAAGGTTACACTGAATAGAATATTTATGTTTTTAATAGGCTATTATTTTAGACAATCTGTAATTAATTAATTAAAATTAATTAATTACTATAAGTATTTAAAAATATTCATTTTGATATAGCTTTACAAAATATCTGAAAATATAAGACCACAAAATAGTCTTGTACTGATAAAATATACATCATTTTAAATTACTAATTGATGATGGTGAAGATAATGATAATGCAATAATTTCCTTTGAAAGAATGAATCCCTGGGGCAGTTTCTTGTCACACATTAATCCATCTGTTACCTAAAACTCTCAAAACTCCCCAATTAAATATAACATTATAACTGAAAAATGTACATATTGCTCTCATATTACTATAGGAAATGGAAAAAAAATATCAAAATAAGCACTGATTTGAATTTAGAGATGAAAGACTAAATAGCTTATGAAAGAAATAATTAAAAATAATTATAAGAACAAATACAATATAATATATACAATATACAATGTATATAAATGTATTATATATATAATATACAATGTAAATAAATATATACAATATACAATGTATATAAAATATACAATAGTTCACACATTGCCAGCATCATTCTTATTTCTTTATGTGCTTTATGATATTTAAACCTCACAAAAATATATATGGTACCCACAATTATCACTCTTGTTTTGATTTAAGGAAACTAAGGCACAAAGTAAATACATGACCACCAAGCGGTGAGTCAGAATAAGAACTTCAGCAATAGTATATAAAAAGGCTGGAATATCAATATATTTACAACTAGGGTAAAGGAAGATACGGGATTGCTACACTTTCTAGAAAGTTTGAACTTAAAACCATTCCTTCATGTTTTTCATATTTAACTAAATTCATTTTGTTATATATTTTGTCGCCTCTACTTTCATTTCGTTATATATAAAGCAACCATATATGAATTATTTCTATTTTCTAACAAATACAGTAGCACTCATTAACCCCTTAAAATATTTTTCTTTTAACACTCTACCCAGAGCTTTATCATTATTTGTGTGACTATCTTATTAATCTAAAGCAATACAGAGAAATGTGTGATCTTAGCCTTCAAATCTAGGTTAAAGTCACAACAGTGAATTCTTGTCATGATTAAAATTGCACAGTCCATCTTTATTTGTTTAATAAAAAGAAAATAATGAAATGTATAGGAAGAGTTTGTTCTGAATAATTAAAAGATGGTGTGAGGGTGGGCAGTACTCTTTTGTAAAAGTGTTTCTGTAGAATAATTGTAACTACCACTGAATAACTCTAGGACATAATACAACTGTGATAGAGAATTCACTTATATTATCTAATGCTTATTGTCACTTTTACACTAGATGATTGTCAGACCCAGATATTTAGGGCTACTATTAGCCCATAGGTTAACTTTATGTAAATTTATTCAAAAAAGACTCACTATCCATGAACATTCATCCCCATATTAGAGTGCATGCCTTGGGAAGTGAAAGCAGAGTCTAGATTTCAGGTTTCATTGTCTCCTTGACTTGTACAGTAAACAACCTTTATATCTGTATATGACAACCTTGCAAATATTAGGAAGCAATGCACATGAAAATGTCCAAAAATATCATGTGATTAAATACTTTGTTTATAAGTTTTGAAATTATACTATTATGAGAAAAATAAAATAGAACACCAGTAGAGAAAAGCTCAAAAGTAATATTATTCTAAGGGTCCTTAGGTGGCTCAGTCAGTTAAGCATCTGCCTTTAGCACAGGTCATGATGCCAGAGTCCTTGGATCAAGCCCTGCATCAGGCTTCCTGCTCAGCAGAGCAGAGTCTGCTTCTCCCTCTCCCTCTGCTGCTCCCCCTGCTTGTGCTCTCTCTCTCTCTCTGTCATATATATAAATAAAATCTTTTTTTAAAATAATATTATTCCATAAACTTTCAAATCTTTATTTTCTGTTTCATTTTAGGGAAAGTAGAGGCAACATATCCATCCATACTTCATCATTCTTAGCAAACTCTATACTCTACAGATTGTACATGCCTGTAGTCAAAACTTCAAAGACTTAAAGCAGATTATTTTTTCCCTAATGTATATATAAATGTACATTATTTTCTGGACTGAAATACTCAAACAATATCACCCCAAATTCTCAAAGTGATTTATTAAGATTTATTACTACATATTTATCAAGATGAGCTAAAAATCTAACTCCAATTAAAAAAAAAAAACCTAAGTGACAAAGTGAATACTTCAATTTATTATGTGATCAGTTAGCTCATAAACCCCAACTACGCTCAGCAATTAGCAAAAGAGAGGTACTGCCCAATTTCAACATCCCTACATACAACCTCCACTGCCATTTCTGTCCTTTAAGACAGCTAATGATATATATTTGAATCAAATTTCAGCCTAATTCCTTAAAGTCCACAGGATGTAATGTACAACACTGACCAAATGATTCCTATGCTGAGAAGTGCACCACGCACTCTAGATACATTTGTCATTCAAACCTCACAAGAATCTATGAAGTACTCTTAATGTCTTCATTCCACAAACAAGGACAGGAATTGAGGCACATCAGGGGGTAAAATAACTTCCCCTAAATTTCCCTGACAAGCTCACAGTTACCAGTTGTCTACTTAGAATTATTTCACCAAATATTTTATCTCTCATCATTGTTCTACTTCTCCTCAATAGTTATTTCAGTCTTGAAATAGCAAATACTTTGCTAGCAAATACATTTTCTTGTTGTTGTTCTTCTAGCCTAGGCTTACAAGAAGTTAAATCCACACCTAGCTGTTTACAACTGAGAAAGAAGCAGGGGAAGATTTTATCAGCACACCATTACTGATTTCAACCAAAACATAGAGCAGCTCCATGCACGTCCCTGAGCGAAATTCTGGGGATTTAGCAAAAACAAGATTGCCCCTGCCTATATAGGCAATGAATCTTCCCCGACATTCAATGTGCTCATCTATATTTCTTTCAACTATCCTAGACAGGACATGCAGAATACACCTCTGCCTGCGGGCTGCTGTGCCGGCATCAAGCGTGGGGGGCCAGGGCCTAGGTTTCCTTCCCAGATGCAGAACCTAAAACATGAAAGGAAATCCCACATGGAAGTATCATGTTTTGAAATTTGTCAGTTCTCAATCCTCTCTCTCAGGTTCAAGAAACCTAATCAAAAATGTTTATTGTAAGAATCCAGGGGCTACAAAGGAAAGAAAATGATAAGACCTGTTTCATGACTAGCTTATAACCACCATATTTAGACTATGACAATACAGGTCACACTGGGGTTGGCTGAAAGTGGATAATGGATTATAAAAAACAAGGTGCAGGTTGAGTAAATTGAGAAATAGAGACACAAAAGGATATGTATATTATAAGATCAAATGATAAAAGAAAATGATAAAAAGAATGCAAGAATCCCCAGAAAGTAAGATCTAGTGCCAAGAACAACCTCTCTAGAATTTACTAGAAGATTAGGGAAGAGATAAACATCAAAGATCCAGGCACATGCAAACTGGAGTGTGTGAACAAAATGCAGGTTGAAGCGAAGAGAACTCAGGTCAGAGGCTGGGTCCACGTAACGAGATAAATACCGTTCATCGAATCTGGTGTCTGCTGGGGTTGGAAGAGGTACCACTGGCCAATCCAAGAGTCTGAACAAGGAGACAAAGCTAGAAATTCAAGAAGTGACAGACTTAGAGGATAGTATCAAAGGCCTATGACCATAAACAAAGCTCCATTATTTCTAAAAGCTGCTCATCTGAAGGAATTAATCACATTAAACTAATACATCAAGTAAGGAACAGTACAAATATACCCTCATAAATTGGATGACATTGCATGCTAAATGTTTTGATATTAAATGCATAAGAACTGATTTGATATTGTGAACAAGGACTGCTTTTTGATGTCAGCAAATTTGGTCTTTGCTGATACTACATAGTAAGAATTCCTGTCATTTTCATCTAATAGCACACGCTGATTCAGGCATCAGAATCAAATAGATTTGCAGTATATTTAAAGTGATAACCACAGATAATGAAACCATCTAAAATCCTGTGTTAGTAAATTAATGAGATTTTCCTATAAATCTCAAATAACTTACAGAGAAATTTGTCCCTGAACCCACCATCACTCTCATTAAATAACAATAAAAAGTTCTGATATTTGAAGTTAATTATGGTTTATCTCCATCCTGTTCTTTTTTTTTTTTTTTTTTTAGGATTTTTATTTATTTATTTGACAGACAGAGATCACAAGTGGGCAGAGTGGCAGGCAGAGAGAGAGAGGAGGAAACAGGTGCCCTGCTTGAGCAGAGAGCCCAATGCGAGGCTTGATCCCAGGACCCTGAGACCATGACCTGAGCTGAAGGCAGAGGCTTTAACCCACTGAGCCACCCAGGCGCCCCCTCCATCCTGTTCTTCCACTGAAAAACCGATACATGATTTTTCAGTGAGACATAGAGAGAGTATAGGAGGAATAAAGAGAATATAGAGAGGGGCGCCTGGGTGGCTCAATGGGTTAAAGCCTCTGCCTTCGGCTCAGGTCATGATCCCAGGGTCCTGAGATCGAGCCCCACATCAGGCTCTCTGCTCAGCAGGGAGCCTGCTTCCTCCTCTCTTTCTCTCTGCCTGCCTCTCGGCCTACTTGTCATCTCTGTCTGTCAAATAAATAAATAAAATCTTTAAAAAAAAAAAGAATATAGATAGTCAAATTTGTTATAAATTTGTATATTACTCCCACACCACTGGTCTAGAGGAAAGGACAACCATGATCACAAGTGTATGTAACATATGATCAAGTAATATCTTCAAATTTAGTGAAACATAAAAAGAAATTAAATGTTGGCTATTTTATATACTAACTTTATTTGGACATTCGTAAGGGTTTCTTAGATAATAAACATTAAAAATGAGCAATGATAATAAATAATGTCTTTGTTAATAATAAAGTGACAGGGCTCCACTCGCTTTGAAAGAAACAAATCCATTACATTTTAATAAGATTAAAAAACAAGTACTGAAATACTGTTTAGAGCATGAGTTCCTATAAATCCTCATTTAACATTTAAAAATAGAGCATTTATAAAGAATGTAGCTATGTATACTGCCATGGGATTTGGAAAATTACTTCATTTTCTGGTAAACAGAGTGTGTTGCAAAAAACAAAGACGAAGTGGCCTTTAGTTGAGGAAGCCATAGGACTTCATGGATACAACACTGGGTGACTTTGGCAAGAAAAGGGTCAGAACCAGTACACTAGCGTTAGAACAAAATGGTTTTGTATCTCAGTCTTTGAACTTCTTTTTAAAAATCCTATGCAGTCAGTCCATTTTGTCTTTTCAAGACACATTATGTGAAACATAATTTAGGACAAAAATGAATTCAAATAAAAAACTGTCCCACACCAGTGAGTGTCTTGAACAAGAATCTTCTATAGTTCCTCTTTTTCTAGAAATTAAAGTCACAAACAAACAAAAACTTTCCATGCTTGGGATTGGAGAGCTGAAATAGATGGTTATGTTGTGTTCGTTAAGTATAAAGTATCAAGATGCATAATTGTGTTTTGACTTCAAGGAACCTAGATATAAGCCTAAGAATTTAATAATACTCAAGAACAATTTATTATGCTTGTTTCCTCTCCCAAATTCTCCTGCTTTCTTCATTATTTATTTATTTATTTATTTATTTAAGATTTTATTTATTTATTTGACAGACAGATCACAAGTCGGCAGAGAGGCAGGCAGAGAGAGAGAGGAGGGAGCAGGCTCCCTGCTCAGCAGAGAGCCTGATGCGGGGCTCGATCCCAGGACCCTGGGATCATGACCTAAGCCGAAGGCAGAGGCTTTAACCCACTGAGCCACCCAGGCGCCCCTGCTTTCTTCATTTTTTAAAGATTTATTTATGGGGCACTTGGGTGGCTGGGTCATTAAGCATCTGCCTTCAGCTCACGTCATGATCTCAGGGTCCTGGGATTAAATCCCACATCGGACTCCCTGCTCAGTGGAGAGCCTACTTCTCCCTCTCCCTCTGTTGCTCCCCCTGCTTGTGCTGTCTCTCTGCGTCAAATAAGTAAACAAAATCTTTAAAATGACAACAAAAAATGAAAATAAAACATAGAAAATAAAAATAAAAATAAAGATTTATTTACTTATTTGTTTTAGACAAGGGGTGGGGCAGGGGGAGACCAGGTCTTGAGTTCAGCATGGAGCCCGGCACAGGGCTCAATCTTATGACCCTAAGGATCAAGACCTGAGCCAAAACCAAGAATCAGCCCCCTAACTGTCTGTGCCACCCAGGAGCCCCATACCCTGCTTTCTTTATTAAATTAGCATTATCAGCCACCAGTGTTTGAGACAAACATCTACGTCACTCTTACCTTTAAACCCACATTTGATTAAGTATGATTTTCTTGTCCTTCTGACACATGCCTCCTTCCATTATAATTCCCTCCCTGACTCCAAGCATGATATTCTCTCCTAGGTTACTGAATATAGTTCCTCAATGATTTCACTGCCAGTTCTGCCTCTCCATTCTAAGATTTACAGTGCCATAAATACGATCGTGTCATCTCTCTGCTTATCGCTCTTTTACCTATTCCAGACTAATTTTAAGCCTGACCTCTCATCATTTTCTCCCAAGCATCTGATACTCCAGCCTCCACCCACTCTTTCCCTAGCACAACACAGAGTCATTTCTCCAAAAATCATCTAAGACTCTGCCCTTTACTTGTAATATATTCCCAAACCCAGATTTATGCTTTAAGATTCCACTCAGCTGTAACTTGCCCATGCAAATAACCAACTCTCCTATTTCCCAAATGTTGAATTGGAACTAACGTTATAGTTCCCATCAAATTATTTTTGCTTGTTAATGCCTGGGGTTCAACCAGGGGCCTTAAGTACAACCAGGGGCCTTATTTATCTCTCAGGCATGCAATATAATATACATACTAATGCTCCAAATATTGTCTCCAACTCAAAATAATTGAATTAACATGTTTTCCTGAATTGAGTAATATTTGATAAGGAATAAAATAAAGTATTTGTAGTTTTAATGAAGACAGCTATATGATCCCTAGAATTCAAATTATACCCTTACTTGAACCTGTTAGTCATAATTTTCAATGGGTAACATAAAAATCTTCTCAATTTTTAAACAAGAGTATTACAAACTACAGCTTGAACTATACTATCTAGCCAAAAGTGGTAACTATAGAAAAAGCATATTCAACCAGTAGAATCAGAATCAGCATCACTGGGGCACCTGGGTGGCTCAGTGGGTTGAGCCTCTACCTTCGGCTCGGGTCATGATCCCGGGGGCCTGGGATCGAGTCCCGCATGGGGCTCTCTGCTCAGGGAGCCTGCTTCTCCTCATCTCTCTCTCTGTCTGTCTCTCTGCCTATTTGTGATCTCTCTCTCTGTCAAATAAATAAATAAAATCTTTAAAAAAAAAAAAAAAAGAATCAGCATCACTATGATTCCAGCAAATACAGTACTTCATGTGAACTTGGAGCTTTAAGATTATAACTTAGTAGCCAAGATTCGAATTTAGATGAAGCTTGTTCAGTTCCGTAAGGATTTATTGAACATCTATAACGGGAAAGAAAACGCTGAATCAAGTATGGTCCATTCATTCATGGAAGAGATTATTTTTTACAGGGAAAAGCTATCTAAACCGAATGAGGGACAGGTTGAATTCAGAAAGGCAGTTACAAAGACTGGTAGAGAGGACGGGACGTTCGAGGGAGAGAAAAGAACCATGAGCAAGGACTTGGACATATTAAAAAGTAATGAAAAGTTGTCTAGCTGATTTAAGTTTATGATTTGTGAAGGAGATGTCTGGATGTAACCTATACTTGTTGGTACGCAATTATGGTGACAGTGAATGCCAAGATGGCAAGTGCGCCCTCTAATTCTTTTTGTAAAATGCGTAGGCAATGAAGACTGTTAGAGTATAAAAAGAATCTTTACAATAATTTCAGAAATATTATTCAGCAGTAACATGTAAGAATAATTTGTAGGGCTATTTGCAGCCTTTAGAATATGCTGAATAGTAATGCTATATAAAAGAAATTTATGTATCTGATGGATACTTTAGACATAGAAAAATGAAGGAAACCAGGAAACAGGATAAAAATCAACATCATGTGCCTCCTGTTTGTAGATAACAATTAAAAGAGAGAATAGGGATAAAAGGAATGTTGTAAATCCAGATATTTTAGGAGGATCATGAGAATATTAACTAAAAAGAATAGGAGGTAAATATTGGTGGGAAGACAGTGAAATTTCTAAGTATTATCAGGCAGAGACATTGATCCGGCATTTGGAGATACAGAATGGAAGTCAGAAGAAAAGAATGCGATCATAGATAACAATTTAAGAAGAAGAATAATCTGTAAACAGAAAACAGCAAGTATTGGCGAGAATATGGAGAAAAGAGAACCCTCTTGCACTGCTGGTGGTAAGGTAAACTAGTGTAGCCACCCTGGAAAACAGTATGGAGGTTCCTCAAAAAGTTAAAAATAGAGCTACCTTACAACCCAACAACTGCACTACTAGGTATTTATACAAAGGATACAAACATAGTGATTGGAACGGACACATGCACCCCAATGTTTACAGCAGCAGTGTCCACAACAGCCAATATGGAAAAAGCCCAAATGCCCCAAAACACATGAATGGATAAAGAAGAGATACACGTGGAATATTACTCAGCCATCAAAAATGAAATCCTAACATTTACAACAACATAGATGGAACTAGAAGGTATTATACTAAGCAAAATAAGTCTGTCAAATACCAGGATTTCACTCACATGTGGAATTGAAGAAACAAAACAAAGGAACATAAGGGAAGGGAAAGAAAAAAAAAAATAAGACAAAACCAGAGAGGGAGGCAAATCATAAGAGACTCAACTCTAGGAAACAAACTGAGGGTTGCTGGAGGGGAGTTAGGTGGGGGGATGGGGTAATTGGGTGATAAGCATTAGGAGGGCATTGAAAGTAATGAGCACTGGGTATTGTATGCAAATGAATTATAAAAAAAAAATCTAAGTTCAAGAACCATAGACTTTATATTGAAAAAAGGAAAGGACAGATACATCATGGATGGGAACAGCTGGAAGGACAATAATTTTACTGCATATGACAGACAGACACGTTAAATACGCGTGTGTGTAGCCACGTATGTCATACAAGGGTCGAAGAGGTGACAAAACAAGAAAGGGGTCAAGGGTAAAGGATGAGTGTAGGAGAAACAGTAAAGGCAGAATAATTTTCTGAAATTTATACTTTTAAGGGTCATTTTTTTTCAAGATAAATAAGAAAGCTGTTTAAAATAAAAAATCATCCAATTTATTTATATCTGTTTCCTTAGCAAGAAAAATGTCACCTCCGATTTATAAGGGTCATTCTCAAACGTTACTTGAAACTAGACCTTGACAGAAGTAGAAGCTAAGAATACATCATTGCTCCTGTCAAACACTCTCTCAACCTCCTAAGGACTATTTTACTCTTTCAATAATTTCTAAGTATAGTGACCTCAGAGTTCAAACATATCAGTCAGATTTACAGAGAAACTTCCTTATCACAGATGCAGTCCAGGTCAGAAAATTTTAATTGAACAGAATATTACAAATTTTTCACAAGCGCTTTGATTTTGCGATGTAATTTTTAGCTCAATATCATTCCTAAGATTTAAATTCCAGTGACTGAGAGTTACTAACTCTATCTAACCACATCTTGGGGTATTAACATTCCATGTTTTTGCTTAGTTAATTAGTTCAACTAATATTTAATATGTTCCCGGTACTATGCTGAGGACATAGTTGTGAAAACAAAGAAGGACTCTATGGAGCCTAGCCTACGTATCAAATAGACAAAAATGAACATAATAGAGAGATAGATAGACAGACAGATAATAGACTCCTTTCTAATAATACTTACTACTATGAAGGAAATTAAATAGATTAATGTGAAAGTGACAGAGTGATTCCAATACCTACAGAGAGTTTTATATTTTTATATGCATTTTAGCATGCAAATTTCTAAAAGGGATTATTAAAATATTCATAACTTCTTTCCACTCTGTCATATTCATATTTATCACCTCACTGGGAGCATATTAGCCTTATCATTCCATCAAAAAATGCCTGCAGAAAGACAATGGGTAACACCATGTTGGGTATAAGGACTTTTCAGAAGTACAAAATATTTCTGCCAGTCCCTGTGGAGTTTTCCAGGTAGCTAGGGAAGACAAGTTACAAAGGCCTAAGAAGTCAATCTTGGAAATCTGCTAACAATGTTAACAATTCCGTATATAAATGCATGTCACAGAAATTCCAAGAAAAGTGTCCTTAATATCCAGCGGAGAAGAGTGGGATCTAGGGGGACCCTGAGTGAGGGCAAAGGCTGGCAAGGGAGGGAGGAGGATGAGGAAGTCCCAGGCAGTCCGCAGTTTAAAAGTCGAAGAGAGGGACACCTGGGTGACTCCGTCACGTAAGCATCTGCCTTTGGCTCAAGTCATGATCCCAGGATCCTGGGATCGAGCCCTGCATCAGGATCCTTGCTTGGTGGAGAGCCCGCTGCTGCCCCTGCTTGGGCACTCTCTCTTCTCTCTCTCAGACAAGTAAATAAATGAAATTATTATTTTTTTTAAAGTGGAAGAGAAAATTTACAAGAATTAGAAGGTAATAGCTTTAACAGAAGCTCAAATAGCAGTGGCAATAGGAAAGCACACATATAAAACAGATAAGACAACATGTCTGATGAGAAGAGTAGGTTAGAGTCCAGGAAAAAGGAGTTGTCAAATGCATTACCAGCAATAGGAAAATACTTATGACTTTATTGCCAATAACACTTTGCTATATTAAAGACTACTATTGAGTAAACGAAGCAATCACAAAGAGACAATGGATACTTTTGATGATGTCTTCACACTTTTAACTTGTCCCATTTTTTAAAACATTCATTATGTTGCATGTTTTATATGAGAGTATACTCACCTTTTCAGATCCTTGGGAAAATATTAATTATAACGTACTGAAATTTTAGTTTGGGATCAGTGATGTACTAGCCATTACTTTCTTTACCTCTACCATGATGTTTCTGTATTTATATGTAACAGTATTTTTATAAAACCATCTGTTTTTTGATTTTTACATTCCTATCAAAATCATTTGGTCCAGTATTACTTGTGATCTTCAGATATTTATAGGTTTAAAAGAAATGAACAGGAAGGGGCTTAAGAGGATGGGTGAAATAGGAAATTTCAAGAATCATACATTTTTTTTTTCCTATTATCTATATATGCTAATCAATTCCTGTCTCCAGCCTACATCTCTCTTGCAGCGCCAAGTATTACATATTTAAATACTTTTTTTACTAACAATCTCTATAGTTGGACAATGGCTATGGATCCCAACCTGTATTTCATAGAAGGTATTAATTTTCTCATCTATAAATCTTACCACTAGAGTTTTCAAAAAAAAAAAAAAATGACCTCAACAGTTACAGGGAAACTCTATTTCTATATTCTAACTTTGGGGAACATGATACTGTTTCACACCACGGGGTCGTTGAACATATTCTCTCTACCAGGAATGAACAGCCACCAAACCCAGGTCCCATCATCCCCTACAATTTGATTATTTGTGAACACCGGGAGAGTTCATTGTTCTCCTGTATATTCAGCAATATCCCTTGTACGCACTATTTTATAAGTATGTACTTAGGAAGTTTTAAGGAACTTAGTACATTTTCTCATAACTATCTATAAGTCACTCTTGCCAGATCAACCATGACCAGCTGAACTAAGTGCTCACTGAAAGAAGACACTGCCCAGCTAGATGTGCATCGCAAGTATGAATAACAGGAAACAGAGCGACATCACTAACGAGTTCATGGACTGCATAAGCAAACGAACACACAAGAATCAGAATAGATTTATCCATATGAGACGTGATCTTGGACACATCGTGGCCCATTTAGGGTGGGATGCTGATCACATTCCATGTCTATAAACTTTTATTCCATAAATAAAATTTGGAAATACTTTAAAGAGAAGCAAAAAATGATTTAGAGTGTCACCTTTAATTCTTCCAACAAACAAATTCTAAAGCTGCTAAGACCAAGAAGCTAAAGAACATCCACTAACCCATAATGACAAGGGTATTACACTATACTTGAACAACTCACTTTCGAAATCATAAAATGAACGCAGTACCCATCATCTCTGACTCTTGATCACACGGCAAAATGAAATTAATTCTTTTTGTCCTTTCATATTAATTGAGTTATTCAGAGTACACCAGGTCTCTAAAAATTTAAAGACTAATTTAGTTTTTAAAATAAATACCAAATTTATAAAAAAGTATTTATATACTGTGCAAGCTTCAAATTTATGTATTTTCTTTTCTTAATTTACATATATCTTGTATTAGGAACTAATTCATCTTTTCTACATATTTTTAAATATGCTAGAATATATAAAATTGTTTTTGTATTTTAAGAAAAGCAAGATTAAAAATCACTCAAGAATAGAGACAGAAGGAAGGTGATTAGTAGAGACAAAAAAACACACTAGGACTAGAAAGGATGAAAATGATCATAAAATGAGACACTCTCTCATTTTGTCTCAAACTGATAGACTGTAACCACAGCTCTCTCCCCTGACTTACCACCAACATGCAATTATTAAAACAGTATGTGTATTCATCAATATATATGGAAAACCTTGGAATATAAGTTTAGATATTTATTACCAGAAAAGCAAATGCACATGAACAAACGCACACATAAAACATATATGTACACAACACTCAGTTATCTTGTCCTTAATAAAACTGAGGCACTTGGGGATGCCTGGGTGGCTCAGTCAGTTAAGTGTCTGCCTTTGGCTCAGGTCATGATCCCAGGTCGTGGGATCAAGCCCTGCATCAGGCTCCCTGCTCAGCTGGGAGCCTGCTTCTAAATAAAATCTTAAAAAAATCTTAATAAATCTAAATAAAATCTTAAAAAAAAAATAGAGGCACTCATAAAGAAGAACAAATACTATGAAGCTGCTGTAATCCCTATCCATGTGTAAACTGACACAAAGTGTATTTTTTAATATGAGGATATCATAAATGCAAATGAGAATATTTTCAAATACTTCTTGAACTTATCTCCCATCTGATCTTGCCTAAGGTTGAATTTTTTTGATCTAGCAAAAATATTTCCTATATTCTATAGAAGCAACAATGTTTTACAACCTCTTTAAAAAATAAATGACCCAAAAATAGACTCTTAACATTTTGCAACATACAAACTGCTGACAGACATGTAAGACAACAGTTTAGACATAAGAATAGCCTGCAAAGGGAAATCTGTAATACACAGGCAATGCTCTTGGCTGGGTAAGCATGGACAGGAATATTAAATGGCCCAGTGTTCCTAAGGATTTTAATATGAATCTTGAAATATTCTTAGAACTATCTGACAAAGTCTAATATTAAAAGTTTCTATCTTGGGGTGCCTGGGTGGCTCAGCGGGATAAAGCCTCTGCCTTCAGCTCAGGTCATGATCTCAGGGTCCAGGGATCGAGCCCCGCATAGAGCTCTCCGCTCAGCGGGGCTCTCTCTGCCTGCCTCTCTGCCTACTTGTGATCTCTGTCTGTCAAATAAATAAATAAAATCTTAAAAAAAAAAAGTTACTATCTTGAGATCTTTAAGATTTTGTAATGATGACTAGTATAAAAGTGACTACTAATAAATAAAACTAACACAATGAAGATTCATATCCCAGTGATAACATTAATTTGGATGGCCCAAAATAACTAGCTATTCTTCTTATTCCCCCCAACTAGCTATTTCTAATTCAAAAGCTCCAAGAACGGAAGTGATTAGATTTGTTTTACCTTTGGGACTATTTCACAGGCTATTTCATAGAGAATGGGCTCTCAGGGGACAACAGAGGCAGTGGAAGACCGGACAAGAGACTAAAACAGCTGTCCAAGTGAGAGATAAACATTGTGGATTATACATTGATCAGAGGAGATGGTCAGAAGGAATTAAATTAGTACATACTTTAGAATGGGACAGTATACAAACAATAGAATACGACAAAATAACTTGTCAAGTCTATATGTAGAAACCTGAACCGACCTATCTATTTTCACATTGAAAATGGGCACATATACATTCATCAAGAAATATACCAGTGTGGAAAATTTAAGATATTTACAAAGAATTCATAAATGTTGGAGTTGAAATTTAAGCAGAGGATTATAATGGGACCTCTACTTTTACTCTCTATATTTAGTATTATCTTTCCTTCTTATTAGTGAGCCTGAACTCCTTCTGAAATGATGAGAAATACTTCAATCATGAAAGAAAACTAAATAAATGGCAAAGTCAAAGATTCAATATTAATTTTATGGACTATAACCTCCATAAAAAAACAATAGTTCTATTTGTACAAAGGATATCAAATTTAAATGGTCAAATCCTAAAAATAAACCAAAATATGATAATAATCCCATATAACTATAGTATTGCTGATAAAATATTTTCAAGATATATAGCAAAGCAAAATGGTTCTGACATTCAAAAATGTGGGTTAGCGGTACCCAGGTGGCTCAGTTGGTTGAGCCTCAGACTCTTGATTTTGACTCAGGTTGTAATCTCAGGGTCATGGGATCAAACCCTGTATTGTCAGCCTCCACAATCAGTCTGCTTGAGATTCTTTCCCTCTGCACCTCCCCCTGCTTGCGTATGCTCTCGCTCTCTCTCTCTCTCAAGTAAATAAAACAACTTTAAAAACAATTAAACAGGGCACCTGGGTGGCTCAGTGGGTTAAAACCAATGCCTTTGGCTCAGATCATGATCCCAGACTCCTGGGATAGAACCCCACATTGGGCTCTCTGATCAGCAGGGAGCCTGCTTCCCTTCCTCTCTCTCTGCTTGCCTCTTTGCCTAATTGCGATCTCTGTCTGTCAAATAAATAAATAAAATCTTCTTAAAAATTAAAAATGAAAATGAAATAAAAGATAAAAATAAAAACAATGAAACAATTTTTAAAACAACTAAAAATAAAAATGTTCACTTTTTTACTTCAACATCACCTATAAAAAATGGAGTTATGAATTCTATGTTCTACAGTTTAATGTTTGAAAACGATCTCATAGAAACAAACTGATATTTTTAAAGCTCAGTGGTCATACTATCATATGAATCAGTCTTATAAAAGTGAATTATAATTGGGGCACCCGGGTGGCTCATTTGGTTAAGCGGCTGCCTTGGCCTTGGGTCATGATTCCAGGGTCCTGGGATTGATCCCCGCATCGGGCTCCCTGCTCAGCAGAGAGCCTGCTTCTCTCTCTCCCCCTCTCCCTGCCATTCTGCTTACTTGTGCTCTCTCTCTAGCTCTCTGTCAAATAAACAAATAAAATATTTTTTTAAAAAAAGTAAATTATAATTCATTAATATTTGAAAATATTTGCAAAGCCCGTTTGGTTTCAAAAATTATTGTGATGATATGTATCTCTTTCATAAGTCTCAGTTTTTACAATTTTTATCAGTTAAACCAAGCTGAATATTTTTTTTTTTTTTTTTTTTTTTTTTTGTTATAGAGAGAGAGAGAGAGATACAGAGCGCAAGCACAGGCAGACAGAGTGGCAGGCAGAGGCAGAGGGAGAAGCAGGCTCCCTGCCGAGCAAGGAGCCCGATGTGGGACTCGATCCCAGGACGCTGGGATCATGACCTGAGCCGAAGGCAGCCGCTTAACCAACTGAGCCACCCAGGCGTCCCCCAAGCTGAATATTTTAAAATCAGCTCTAACCGGGCACCTGGGTGGCTCAGTGGGTTAAGCCGCTGCCTTCGGCTCCGGTCATGATCTCAGGATCCTGGGATCGAGTCCCATATCGGGCTCTTTGCTCAGCACGGAGCCTGCCTCCTCCTCTCTCTCTCTGCCTGCCTCTCTGCCTACTTGTGATCTCTCTCTCTGTTAAATAAATAAAATCTTTAAAAAAAAAAAAAAAAAGACCTGGATTTGTTCCACATTATAAATAAATAAATAAATAAATAAATAAAATCAGCTCTAACCAAAAACTCTGAAGCTGGCATAGCTGAAGAACTTTAGTTAATTTTGAACTTACTCAATGATTAAGAAGCTAAATATTCATTAAATGCAGTAGTATAAAGTACTCTTTTTGATTTGAAATTATTACATCCCAAAATTTGAAAACAGTTTTAAATAGAAGGATTCAGGATAATCATTAAGATTTCATTGACAGTTTATACCAAAAAACTATGCTCTATGTGTTTATTATCTATTCTAACTTCAGAAACAAAGGATTAAAATCAAAATGCCATTTCATTTTATTACTATTAGAATACATGTAATTTCATAGTTGGATAACATATATTTGGAATTAAAGAAATATATACACATTGTACTTGCAACACTGCTTTGATTTAAGTCCTGACTCATTCTGTCAGAACTTATCATAGTGTCAAAGTTCCAGAAAGATTTTAATAAAAAATGTCATTTGAATTTACCACAAATAATCTTAGGGTCAATCAGTACAGGATTTGCCAGCAAATCTTCGAAATTTTGCTGTAGCCGACATCATTATCAAGGTATCGTTTATCAGTGATTATAGAAGAATCTCCTTCAGGACACTCCAATCAACCCATTCATTTCGCAAATATCTTCTGTTAACTACTGTGAGCCAGATACTGATCTATCACTTGAAAAATGACAAGAATCCAAACTCACCTAATCCCTGCCCTTAAGAAGCTGACGTTCTAGTAAGGTGACTGAATCAGAAAACTAAGTGGCATGTACAAAGTCAATGGTATTTAGGAATAAAATGAACATGGGATCCAGCGGAGACATATTTGGGGGGAAGGGTTATGATTAATAGGACCTGATGAAGAAGTAGCTTCTGGGGGAAGACAGAGATATCAAGAATAATTCAAAAGTTGGTGTCATGATGAAAGCCTTATTTAATGATATATGGCAGTCTGGTAAACAGAACAGCAATGGAGGGCAGAGACAGATTTTAAAAATTCTTTTTTAAAATATTAACTTTGAGAAGCCTAGGAGATAGATATCCAAGTTTAGACATCAAGTAGGCAGCTGGATATAGGAGTCTGGGGCTATGAAGAAAAGTCCGTGAATTTGTGAGTTAGTCACATAAAGTCAGTATTTACAGAACAAGAATGTTAAGAGGTGAAGTAGGACACAAAATCCAAAGAGTGAGCTCAGTATTTACTAACAGGTAAAGGAGGAAATCACATGGCTTTGCCTTCAACTGAAAAACAAATATAAGAGATATAGTTTGGTTCATTACATTTAAAAAAAGGAGGAGAATTCAGTATTTTGAATACTACTGAGACTTAAGGAAGATGAGACTGGAAAATACCATCATACTTTGCAACATAGAGAGAAGAGGTGGCTTGATAGAGTAATTAAAAAATGCGCACAATCATGAAACTACAAATTATCAAAAGCCATGCATGCCTCTGTAAACATTTCACCACCTAATACAATATTGAAACATCTTATACAATGTGTATATATTGATATATTTAACAAAGGTTTATTAAATTCCTCCTAAGTGATGAGAAATCTATTGTGGGCTGACAACAGGAAGGGGAGTAATAATACACTTAACGCAGTCTTTGTAAATAACAAGCCCAGATCAAAATGATACAAATACACGAGACGCTGACTAGCAATATCGATGAAATATGGGAGTCATTAGAATGCAGAAAAATAATCATTTCACTTCTCTGTTCCACAATTTTCTTGAGAACTTCTACTTCTAAATGTTAAAATAGACCTTATAAGACTACTGGTTTATAGTGTATCCTTATGCTGAACTTTAAGGAATTAGTAACTGTATGCCTATACCAGAAACAACAAAAACACCAAGTTTAGGTAAGAAAAGTATCATAATTAATGAGTCACTTGCAACACTAATTTAGGATTAAGAATAGTCCAACCTACTTATTACTTATCAGGTTTCTCTTGCCTTTTAAAAGTTAAAGCCTCCCTTATATTCTTATTTGCATAGTAGATATGAAATCCATTAAAAACAAATGAGCACAGAAGAAATATTTCATGGCAAAACAGTCACAACCAAGTTAGTATGAAATAATGACTTAAAAGAGTCAAAGTTTTTGTCTTTAGAATTATGACGAATAAAAATGTATGATACAGAATCATAAATGTGGCAGCACAATTTCAATTATATCTTGAAATAATCCAGTATCAAGAACCTAGTCTGACACTAATTCTTCAAGGGAAAAAATGATTGATTTACATACGTCAAACAATGCAATTGATTCTACAAAAGGCTCCAAGAAAGCCCAGTAGGTTCACTTTCGTATTACTAATGATTAAAAAATAATAGCAAATATTTAACTTACTCTGTGCTAGAACCTTTCTGAACACTCAATCACCATAACAAAACTATGAAGGAGTAACTATTATCTTCTTTTTACTTACAAGGAAACTAAAGCAGAAAAAAATTAACTTATCTATAGTCACGTAGACAGAAAGTATTATTGAGATTATTATATTTTATTAAGGGCTTAAGTTATTTTTTTTAAACATTATAAGACTCTATTAGACAAGTATATTATAAGGTATTACTGACATCAATATTGTAACTTCAAATGCCTTCCGGCCTGAGGAAGATTTAATATTACTCTGTCTTTTCAGATTTTCTTGCTTTCGTTTTATTCCAATCATTTTTTTTAAAGATTTTTATTTATTTATTTGATAGACAGAGATCACAAGTAGGCAGAGAGGCAGTCAGAGAGAGGAGCAAGCAGGCTCCCTGATGAGCAGAGAGCCCGATGCAGGGCTCAATCCCTGGACCCAGGGATCGTAACCTGAGCCAAAGGCAGAGGCTTAATTAACCCCCTGAGCCACCCAGGTGCCCTATTCCAATCATTTTTGATTGGGGCACAGATGCTGATGCCAGATGGCCCTCAGGTCTCTTGGTCTTGTTTCATAGAGGGATTGTTTAAAGCACCTAAAGACCCTATTTCACGGTCCAAACAATTTACCTCAAATTCCTCACCAAGACAGACTGTTTAAAATTAAATGGACAAAAACTATACAGAGGCTACATCCCAATCCACCTCTTTTCTTTGGTTACTAGTCATCACTAATAATGATAATGATTACAATGATAAGAAATTTAAAATTTGAGGGCCAGTTTATCTTACACAGACATCTCCAACTTTGGGAAAAGGCCAGTACTTATGGGAAGAGAATGTATACAAGCAATCAATGATTATTTGAACACGAAAGACACTGACTTTGAAACAACTGTTTAAGACTCATTATTATTTTAACAGCACCAGAGGCTTTCCTGAGCTCCTGGTTTTAATGTTGTCCCTAAAGCTCTGCTATCCTTAGTATCAAAATCCTCAGTGAAATACGTTCTGATCCCAAGATATCAGATATGGAGAGCATTCACAAGAAAAATCTTAATATGCAAAGTGAGTTAGTGTTAGGTACAATTTCTTAATTCTGTATTATCTAAGGGACACTGAGAAATACCACCTTTATAAGGAATGAACAAAGAACGAAATTAAGTATATAAATTTCTCAAGCTGTATTTATTTTCATATCTCAGTTTTATGGACTGCGGGTTTTAAATACAAGCAATGTTAAAATGTACATTTCAGTAGGAATAAAATAACTTGGCTAAAAGATTGAGAAATAGGAATAAATTTTCATTTGAATTCAATATTGTTAATGCAAGTTGCATGTACAAAGTCTTGGTCTCCCTACAGAGGTTGTACTCTAAATTGAAATGTCATTGGTATACTTTTATAAATCAGAAGTGCTAGTTCATGTATATTTTATTCTCTGTACCAATCCTTTTAGGACATAATTAAATGCAAACAAACAGAAAAGAACTAACCCGAATCAATGTGTCCTTCTGAATGACATATCCTTCATACCTGTGAAGCCATCTCATCAACAAGACAATTGCACTCACGCTCATAAATCTGAAAAGGTTGGTTGAGTCCCTTCCAATCCCATTTACATTTAGAAATATGTAGCCATATAACTTATTTTTCTATTAATTTATAAAATGCTTCAGTCATGATGAAAGGCAAAATTACCTGTTTCCAAAGATAAGTTAATATTTTGATTATCTTTCTATCTCACTGCTGAGATAGCTTTTGAATATAAACTGAAATGGCAGACAGATTTTGTTGTGTTTCAAAAGACAAAGCGTTCAGTTAGGATACTCCAAAGCTGTCGATGGGATCATCTTTCACTAAAGCCACTTAAGCCAATATATGGATAAAATGATTCATCACTTCAGCTCTACAAGCCATTATTTCTAATTAAAAACTGACCCATAAATACCTATTTTATTTTGACGTCTGTGTGGTAAATAAATTCAAGTGATCAGTAAAACACTCACCAAGGAAATTACCTTAAAAAAATTACTTCATTTCCAAGTGTATCTTCCTAATTAAAATGAATATTTCCAATTCATATTTCTGAACTATAAATTATGATAACTTGAGTCTCTGACTATCCAATACTTAGGCAAGGTTCTTGCCCTAATTTCTTAAATTATACTGCCTACAAAATAGTAGCTGTTTTTAACCATTTATTGGCCTTTTATAAGCATGTGCATGAGAATTTACAGAGCTACCTCTTATGTTTAAAAATAAAAGCAATAAGCTGACGAAACTCCAAAATCACTTTCCCCAACTTCAAATAGTAGTGGTGAGGATAAAATCCACCTACATTACATTTATTATAAAATTATCTGGGAATATACTAAAAGATAGATGATACACGAACCCACATAATGATTACCATTACAGTCGGCAAGGCCTTCTCTCCCCACCAGTTTACCTAATGTATGCTTCATTCATCTTCCCCTTGAACTTTTTGGTTTGTTTTCTACCCATACTTCCTTTTTTTTGGAGAGACAACATGACACAATGGAAAACAAAAATTAGGATTGTGTTTCTTTAGATACAGATGTGTCTTTACACCGCCATTTACTAGAAGTACCTCATGGGCAACACAATTTCCTTGCTAAGTCTCAATTTAAAATTGTCAAGGTCCAATTCCCTTTATTTCCTATGCTCCCAAATAAATTCCTACCCAATATGTTGTATCTTACCACATCTCAATATGCAAATAGGAACTACATGTTCATAGAGCCATGCCTTTTCAGATCTAACTTCAATAACTAATGGCATTAATGTCCCCCCCCCTTTTTTTTCCTTAAAGATTTACTTATTTATTTGAGAGAGAGAGAGCAGGGTGAGAGGGAGGGGCAGTGGGAGAGAGAGAAGCCTGAAGCAGACTCCTCGTTAGGATGGAGCCTGACCCAGGGCTCCAACCCAGGATCCCAAAATCTTGACCTGAGTAAAAATCAAGAGTTGGCTGCTTAACTGACTGAGTCACCCAGGTGCCCTTGTTGTTTCTCTTAAAATTCTCTTGAGTACTATCTTCCTGCACCATTGTCCTCCCCTTCCACGTCCACTTCTTTTTTGTTGTTTGTTTTTAAGATTTTATTTATTTATTTGACAGACAGAGATCGCAAGTAGGCAGAGAGGCAGGCAGAGAGAGAGGAGGAAGCAGGCTCCCCACCGAGCAGAGCGCCCAATGCTGGGCTCGATCCCAAGACCCTGGGATCACGACTTGAGCCGAAGGCAGAGGCTTTAACCCATTGAGCCACCCAGGCGCCCCCTGCAACCCCTTCTAAATCCCTATTTAATATTAATTCTTCTCAGCTTCCTTCACTGACACCTCATCCTCTATTACATCTTTAAAGGGAAGTGTTCATCAGAGTCCCATTTTTAAACATGTTCTTACTCTACAATCCATTTTTGGCTGATGGCTACTGTATACATATTATGCCCAACTCTTATCTCAAATTAACCTTGGCGTTGCTTCTAAGATCCAAAACAATGCATTATCAACTGCATCAGGAACAACAAACACAACCAAGATTTTCAGGAAAACTGAAACATCCTACAACAATTAATTGCCCTTTCCTAGTAACCCCAACTCTTACATTCCCTGTGAGTTCAGTCTATTAAAATTGTATCACTAGTCTTCCAGTCAGCCATGTTATAAATTCTGTTATAATTTTGGAGACCTCCTTCTACTACATTCTTCACCCTCACCTAATCACATGAATACTTTTAAACCAATTCCAAAATACCCCTTAATGCCATCCCGTTCCTTTTATTTCTATCATTCCGCGAGTTGAAAGTTCTTGTGAATTCATTTGGCTCTTATCTTCCACACCAATGCCGGACAGGCCTATTTGAAATGGTCTCTCCCTATACTTTTATCAGGTCTCCTATAACTTCACATTAGTACAGCATTCAGTAACTCCCAAAATTCAACCTCAATCTATCTTCCAGATAATTTCTCACTAATCTTCTCCAAACTGGATTCGCATTCCCTGAAATGTCATGAACGTTCGTGACCTCCCACTTTGCCCTTGCTATTCCGAGTCTCATCCCCAATTCTTCTCTCTCTACCCAAAAGAATTTAGCAATTCTGTTTCTTGACTGAAAAGTTCATTGCTTTCTGGTTTTTGCTTCTCAACTCCAATATCCATCTCCTTAGAACACTCAATGCACAGAAATACTATGTAAGCCAAATAAGTAAAATTGTAAACCAACTCAGACAAAGCTATATATTGCGTTATCTCAAAACTCCAAACAGTTTTCAATTTGAAAAAGTTTTAACCCCTCACACCAAAATTAATGACAAAACTCATAAAATGTAGTCCCCTTAGAAATATCTCTTCATAATATTAAGGCTAAAATTAATCTGTTTCACCTATATTTTTCTTAAAATATCTGAAAAGTGCTAGTTTTTCTGTTATCTGCTAAACTTACTTTTTATGGGCAAACTAATACAGCAACTTATAATTTCTATTTATCTGTTCTTAGGTATATACATATATATATACACATTTTTATGCATAATTCATATGTCAAGAATATAGAAACTCCTAAAACAATTCATGAATATCACATTACCAAAATTTTATGCAAGTGAAAAGTGTGTTGACAGATTGCTATTAATTAATAAGACAGCAGGATATCCCCACCACACCTTAACAATAACAATGAATTAGATATTCTAAAGCATTTAAGTTGGCATCAAGTATTTATTTGCATATGCCACCTAAAAATAACTTGGACTAATTCTGTTTTCTTTTTTTTTCATGTTTACAGAAAATATCTTGGAAACCTTAGTATACATTATAACCAAATATAAAAATAAGATGCTACATAATACTTCCATTTTGTCTTATCTGTGTTTATGCATAAACATGATATGTTTGGGAATATGTTAGTATGTATTGATAAGCATAGTAATGACATATGTTTGTCACAATCTTTGCTGCAAATACATGATGAAGAATGAAATAAACTAGAACTTTAAAAAAAAATTTTATTTAGAAAAAGCCAAATATCTAAAATGTTTTAAGGAAGACATTTTGAAGATTTTCTAGTATATCCTTGTACAAGTTATCAAAGCTATATAAATTAAGGGATGTGTGAAATAGGTGAAGGGCATTAAGAGTTCATTTATCTTGACGAGCACTGAGTACTATATGGCATTGGTGTATCACTACATTAAACACCTGAAACTGTTATAACATTGTAAGTTAACACTGTAAGTTAAATACACTGGAATTAAAATGTTTAAAGAGTGACACAAATTAAAATATAAGTCAGGAAAAGATTCTCAAACGTGGTAGTACCTCATTGGGACCTTGAAGGATAAATAGATATTTGAAGACCAAGAAAGATGATGGAAAGAAGTAATGATGATTTGAAAAAAATTCACATCTAATTATAAAACTGTGAATGGTATTTAACCACGAATATACAAGAGATACTGACCTCAGCAAAAAATTATGTTTTTATTTTCTGGAAAATAGACATTGAAGTCAGTACCATGAAGGTACTCTGACTCACGAGTATCAAACATATTTATGAAACTATCTAGCATCAAATGACTTTACTAAAGGTCCTAATATTTAGTTATTTGATACTGCAGATAATAATATCTGTATAAATTAATTTTAATCAATTTGTTAAGTTAATAAAGTCATAAATTAAATAATGCTGAAATCGTAAGGTAAATTTTCCTACTTGTATTCAGCATCATGACGTAGAGAAATATTTTTCATGCGTTCTCTGTATACAATACAGGAAAAATAAGCAGGTCAAATGAGGAAGGCACTAGAGCATTAATAAAGTGCCATAGAAATATAATGATTCTTCTTGTTGATACTATTACTAGACTCCAGTGTTTTTCACATGCATTTCATTTGATCCTCACAGCAATTGTGTTAATTTGTTAGTTCCACGGCATTTACCAGTTTTACAGAAAACTGATAACAGACAAGTATTTTGCCCCAGGTTATTCAGTACTTAAGAGATAAAGCTAAAACTTGAATATAGCTCTTCCAACAGCATTCTAAAATAACTAGAGTGGGACTTCTATCTGGTGTGCAAATTTCTTTGAGACGGCAATTAAAAAAAGGAAATATTTAAAGAATGAAGTTCTAATCCACCTTACCAAATAAGGGGCTTTATTGACCTTGGATAAGATTAATCTGTGCTTTTGTTTTGTTGTCTATAAAAATGAGACTCTGAACTAATCGCTAAACTTTTGTCCCATGGAAATATTTCATTATTCTAGGATTTGCCATGATAGAAGTATCTATGAAGAAATACTAACCAATGTTATTTAGGGAAGCCAAAATGTTTTAAGAGTAATAGTTAGTAAATCTAAAGCTCCCTAATATAAAAGATATCATGGAAGAAAAAAATGAAGAGAATAGAAATGTGGTCCTTAAAGTTTTTGACTGTGTAGTCAGTCACACCAAACCATATCTAAAGTTGTAAAAACAAAGAAAATATTGTTTAAAATATTTAAATATATCTTACTTCTTTGAAAATACAAAAGTAAATACAGTCATAATGACTCTAAAAATCTACAAGCATATATTATAAATGAATTGTAACTACACTTAACACAATAATTATTATCTAAGCTATGAATTTTGAGATTATAAAGCCAAGGAAAACCATAATATCACATCTTGAATCAAGGAAACTATTGAAATGTAAGACATAGGATTTCTATTCATAGTCACTAAAATGTAATAATATCTGAATTAAATTAATATACTTTTACCTCCTATAAATTATAGTGCCTTTAAATCTTACTATATACTACCTATATATCCAGTTGAGTATCTGTGTCTAAACTGTCCTCAGAAGCAGGACTATTCACCACAGTTAATAAAATTAAGGACTGAGCCATATTACTTTCATTAACAGATATTAATGTGAATGAATAGAACATTTTACTAGAAAAGGAACCAAACAAAGATTGGGCCTTATTAATTTTCTGAACAGAATGTTGTTTCTCTATTCAAATGGTCTGTTTTAATTCAAAGTGTTTCTTTCACAGAATTTTTCAATCTGTATCATTTTATCAAAGAATAAAGCACTTAGCAAGACCCCCCCCCCAAAAAAAAGTGTCAATAAGAACACTGTCAGAAGAATAAAGCCCTGGAAGACCATAAGGATCAGACACAGATGACTCCAAACAAAATTTGATCTAAATTTGCTGCCTTTTTGGAAACAAAAGAAGTTCCGACGTTCAGAGCTCCAAGCATGTTCAGCTGCAGAATATCAACAACCACTATGGCAGAGACTGCTGGGTGATTACCCAATATCCATTCTCTCTTTCCTCCTGACTGACATAACTCCACTTCCTCTAGCACAGCCCTGTCCTCAACTTAAAAAGAAATTACACTGGGGTGCCTGGGTGGCTCAGTTTCTTGAGTGGCTTCCTTCTGCTCAGGTCCTGACCCCAAGGTCCCAGGATGGAGTCCTGCATGGGGTTCCCAGCTCCGCAGGAAGTGTGCTCCTCCCTTTAACCCTCTTCCCTCTCATACTCTCCTTACTCTCTCTCTCTCTCAAATAAATAAATCAAATCTTTTCCAAAAAATTATACTTCCATTATTTCAGATATGGAAGAATACAAAGCATTATTTTTTCTAATGAATTATGAGTAAGTTCTTGAGTAATGCCTCAGTAATCTCCAAAAGGAAAGGCAGTCCTCGATGAAAGGTGCTAAATCAATTTCTCCAGCTTTATTGAGATATAATTCACATACTTTTGTATTAGAATGTGCAATATAATGTTTTTGATATATGAATATATTGGAAAATGGGTACAACAAGTTTAGTTTTAATAAACCTAGTTTTAAAGTTTCTTGTCATTTTTTTCAAAGATTCACTTTATTTATTTGACAGAGAGACGAGAACAGGCGGGAGGCACAGAGGGAGAAGGAGAAAGAAACTCAAGCCAACTCTGTGTGGAGCACAGAGCCCAACGTGGGGCTCAATCCCAGGACCCTGAGATCAGACTTGAGCAGAAACCAAGAGCTGAAAGCTTAATTGCACCATCCAGGTGCCCCAGTTTCTTGTCTTAATTTATTCAACACTATTCCTATTAAAAATACGTAAAATATTTTCTAACATCAAATAAAAAACTAGGTAATATCTGTAAGTAAAAATATAGCACCTTTCCATTCAGATACAATTTGGAAGCCAGCTTAGAACATTGGTCTGTAAATTTCAATTTTTAGCACAACCAGAAAGCTATAATATAGATTAAGTAATTAATGTCTTTACTTAGGATTGCCATAAAAGGTTGGAGGATTTAAGCTGAGATGATAATGTCAACATAAAAATGTTACTATCATTAATTTGATGACAAAAACTGGAACATCTTATCAAATTTTTAATCATAATTTAACCAAATTTTGTGTTTTACAAAAAACTAAGTGAAAAATTATTTTTATAATATATGACAAATATCAATCAATTCCTATCACAACCAGAGAAAAAACAGCCAAAAAAGTAAGAAATATAACACTTTCATTCCATGTGTCCCTGCAAGAGACAAGTAACTCCCATATTTTGTTTCCTCTCCTGTCTTTTCCTTCGTATAACTGCAAAAATACTGGTTAATCAATAACCAAAGAATTAAGCAAAATAACAAGCATAATAATACAATAGTTGGAAATATTCATTTGGATCATGTAACTTTAAATAACTCTTATCTCTTTACCACAGGAGAAATGATTCAAGCACATAAAATTCTTCTATGGGAATAAGAGTGGTATATACTTAAAATATAAAACAATAAAGAAAACTGATGATCGGCTCCAATGCTCAAAATAATGAACATGCATCAAATAGGAGAAAGAATATCCTTGGCAGTTTCTGTTTAAATTACATGCAGGGGACAATGTATCGTATATTTGTGAAGCATTTTTTCACTGAAGAGTTTAGGTAACTTTACAGATTTTAACTAGGCCCAACCAGAGGCAGGTGGAAGCCTCTGTTATACTATTATTCCTCCTTTTCCAGGTAAGTTAGCTCCTGGGCACCTGTTACTATGAAACGCTTTCTGCCCTTCAGAATGATCCATGACTGCTGAAGAGTGACGTCGGATACAATTTCCTGACTTGTTTCCCACGGAGGTGATGAATTCAAGTCACAACAATAGGGTTTAACCTAACATTGAAAACAGGAATTCTGGACGTAACCATTCATAATAGCTGCAGGAAAATCACACACAGCTACCAATTATGTAGAAATTATTTGGAAATGCATAAGTTTCATAAATTGGTCCCAAATCAGTAAGATCCAGGATATACCTTGTCAATGTTTGATTCCCGTTTGGCTTGCTATTCTAAGGTACCAAAACCTAATACAAGGGAAAGAATAAACTAAAAGAAGGAAAGGAAGGTTACATATAGTCTCATATTAAAAAAAAAGAAAAACCACAGTTAATTTCTCACTCTTCAATATACTCATCATTATTAAACTTGAATACATAAAGGGAGAATATGTTTTCATTTGCCATGAAAACTCTAAAGACTTAACTTGTTAAATGAATTAATTAGTCTGGATCATTAAAGAAGAGAAAATACTGTCAATTCAGACAAGGAATGAGATAATGAAGATTAAAATTAAAACCATGTAAAGTTTATGTAAAAGTTTATGCAAAAATAATGGCGAAGTTATGGGTTGGTAATACGGAAGTACCTATTAAGTATAAAATTCCATACTTATCTAGCTTTCATATATAAATACTTCTTACCAATGGAGCATGTAACTTTAATAATTTTTCATCAATAGTAAGAATTAGTAATAACGCATTTTCTCTCCTTAATCCTGAATCTACATATATTAGTATACATATTCAAATTGATATTTTCTGAGGTCATAATGGTATCTTGAATTGCCCTTGTTAAAAACAAGGTAAAGAGAACACTGATCTAAGAAAGAAGGTATATATGTATTTTTTTTCTATTTCTCTAGCTAAGTGAAACTAAAAATCCTGGACATTATATATAAAACAAACACAAGAACACTATGAAGAGAGGAGAGAATAAGTTAGACAGTCTAGAAACTTCAAGACTCAAGGAGCAAAGAGGTGGTGAGATCCCTGTGTTCTGTTTGTTCGCTTGCTTGTTTGGACTTCTATAACCCAGACTTGGAACACAAGAAGCTGACCACCTCAAAACACAAACAAGTATAGATAAAAAAAAAATAGTCCAACTAAAGCTTGCTCTAGAAAAAGGGCGGCACGATAATTCAGAAACCACGCTACCAACAGACAAACAGCACAAAAGACACTGTAGCCTTACCTGCATCCGTGCCACCAAAGGCCCAAGCAAGCCTATAGTTGTACTTCCACTAGGTTATGATAATGCACCACAATGCTCCCCACCCAACAATGGTGGTATCAGAGAAGGCTCAGTGGGAAGTTTGGACTTTCATCCCCTCTAGGCAATAATAATTCTCCAACTAACTCCATGTTATTTGTAAGATTACATGGAGAACCTGGATACACCCTGAAACAACAGTAATGAAGCACACCCCTTAACAGGGTAGTTTGAGCAGACACCAAGAACAGACAGACCTTTACCACTGCCCATAAGTAAAGAGACTCCCCTGACCTGTGATGTCACTATAGGCCACAGGGAGGGTAGTAACAAAACATCACAAACCCTCCTACAACCAGGGAGTTATTGGTAGAGGACAAGTGAGAACTAGAAGTCCCAGCTGCGTCCAACAGTAACAAGAAGCTCTCTTTCAGGTTTTAAAGTAGTTAAATATGAAATCTGGACTTCTATTTCTACAGTAGTGTGACAAGGCAGTACACAACTTCCCCAGCTGAGACAGTGACCACCCCCCCCCCAAAAAAAACTCAGCTAAAACAGAAGTTTTAAATAAAATCCATAGGGTCACAACATAATACACAAAAAGTCCAAATTTCATAAAAATTCATCTGTCACTTGAATAACCAGTAAGATCACAAACTGAATTAAAAAAAGAATAATGTCAATACTGAGATGACAGAGATGTTGGAATCATCTGATTTTAAAACAACTGTCATAAAAATGTTCCAATGAATAAAAGAAATAAGCACGGATACAGAGAAACTCAACAATGTCATCAATCGACATACTGACATTGTAGAACACTCCACTCCAAAACAGCAGAAAATACTTTCTAACAGAAGACAATATCCTGGAATAGAAAATAAATGCCAGCAAATTAAAACAACTGATATCATGCACTGTGTGCTTTCTGACTTAATGGAATCACTAATGGAAAACTTATAGGAAAATATTTGAATACTTTGAAGACTAAACAACACACTTCTAAGTAATCTAAAGGGAAAACAGGAAGTCTCAATTTTAAAAAAAGCACATATCAAAATTTATTGGACACACCTAAAACAGTACTAAGAGGGAAATGTAGAGTATTGAATGCATATTAGATAAAAGGAAGAATGTCAAATGAGTAATCTAACCTCTGCCCTCAGCAACATAGGTAGAAAAAAAAAAGAACAAAATAAGCAGAGGAAGACATAATATAAGTAAGAGCAGCAACCAATGAAATTAAGACAAACAAGCAAAATACAGAAAAATCAATGAAAGAAAAAGCTTCTTCTTTGATAGGGCCAATATAACTGAAACCTTTAACAAGACGGAAAAAGAAAAAACAAAGGCATAATTGACCAATATTAAGAATCAGACAGGGCCTATAATTAAAGACTCTACATACCTTCATAGGATAATAAAGATATGCTACAAATCACTCTTAACCACTTAGATGAAGTAGACCAATCACTCAAAAAAACAAATTAACACAACTCAACCAATACACTTTGAATAGCTCTGTAACTACTAAATAAATTGAATTTGTCAGTTAAAACCTACCAAAATATGAATCTCCAATCCTGAATGGTTTTGTTAATTAGAGAAGAATTAACATTAATTCTATACAATCTCTTCCAAGAAATGTAAGAGGAGGAAACACTTCTTAATTCATCTTATAAAGCAAATACTACCATGGTAGGAAAACCAAATACACATAACACCACTCGTGAACATGTACATGAAAATCCTCAGCAAAATATTACTGAATATTAGAGAGGCAGATAGATAAATAATACATGGTGGACCAGGAGGGTTTCATTCCATAGATGCAACATGGGTTCAATATTCAAAAGTAATCAATCAGGGGCACCTGGGTGGCTCAGTGGGTTAAGCCTCTGCCTTCAGCTCAGGTCATGATCTCATGATATCAGGCTCTCTGCTCAGCAAGGAGCCTGCTTCCTCCTCTCCCTCTCTCTCCCTCTCCCTCTCTCTCTGCCTGCCTCTCTGCCTACTTGTGATCTCTATCTATCAAATAAATAAATAAAATCTTAAAAAAAAAAAAAAGGAATCAATCAACTAAGGCAGACTAAAGAAGGAAAATCATATGATCAGGTTGATCAAAGCAGAATAAGGATTTTACACAGTCCACCACCCGTTCTTGATAAAAACTGACAGAAAAAAAATAGGCATTAAGAGATAGTCCCAATTTGATAAGAGGCATCTAAACAAAATGACAGCTAAAATACTTAGTGGTGAAGGAATAAATGATTTCCTCCCAAGATCAGGAATGAGGCATGGATGCCCTCTCTCATTAGTCTTGTATTGTTATAATAATAAAGCCTGGGTGCTATTGGGACAGGGATAGCCGCAGTGCAGAAGCTCTCTATTATGATGAATTCCCAATAGCTAAGTTTGCTTTTGTTTCCCTCGCCTCAGGAGACATATCTAGTAAGAAGTTGCTGTGGCCAAAGTCAAAGAGGTTATGGCCTGTGTTCTCCTCCAGGATCTTAGTGGTTACCTGTCTCATACTTAGGTCTTCCATATATTTTGAATCCATTACTGTGCATGGTGTAAGAAAATGGCCCAGTTTCATTCTTTTGCATGTTGCTGTCCAGTTTTCCCTACACCATTTGTTGAAGAGACTGCCTTTTCTCCACTGGATATTCTTTCCTGTTTTGTTGAAGATTAACTGACCATAAAGGTGTCTTTTAAAAGACATAAAAACCAAAGTAAGATACCACCTTAACACCAATCAGAATGGCAAGAATTAACAAGGCAAGAAACAACAAATGTTGGAAAGGATGTGGAGAAAGGGGAACCCTTTTACACTGGGTTTTCTCTTCTATTCCATGATCTACATATCTATTTTTGTGCCAGTCCCATGATGTCTTGTAATGTCACCTGAAGACCAGAACTGTGACATCTCCAACTTCACTTCCCCTTTTCAAAGTTTCCCTAGTTATTCGGGCTCTTTAGTGGTTCTGTACAAATTTTAGGGCTTTTTGTTCCAGCTTTGTGAGAAATGCTGGTGGCCTTTTGAAAGGGATCACATTAAATGTGTAGATTGTTGTGGGTAGTACAGACATTTTAACAATATCTGTTCTTCCAACCCATGAGCATGGAATATTTTTCCATTTCTTTGTATCATCTTAATCTCTATCCTAAGTGTTCTATGGTATTTAGAGTACAGATCTTTGACCTCTTTGGTTAGGTTTATTCACCAAGTACCTTACAGTTTTGAATGCAATTGTAAATGGGCTCAATTCCTTAATTTCTCTTTCTCCTGCTTCTTTATCAGGGTATGGAAATGTAATAGATTTCTGTACACCGATTTTATCTCTAGAAATTTTACTAAATTCATCATCAGGGAAATAAAAAAGAAACTACAATGAGATATCACCTCAAACCTCTCAGAATGGCTAAAATCAACAACAGAAGAAACAACAGGTGTTGGCAAGAATGTGGAGAAAGGGAAACCCTCTTAACACTGTTGGTGGGAATGCAAACTGGTGAAGTAACTCTGAAAAACAGTATAGAGGTTCCTTAAAAAGGTAAAAAGAGAACTACTCTATGATCCAGCAATTCTACTGCTAGGTATTTACCCAAAGAGTACAAAAGTACAAATTCAAAGGGATACACACACCCCAATGTTTGTAGCAGCATTATCTTCAAGAGCTATATTACAGAAACATCACAAGTACCCATCAACTTGATAATTCAATCAATCAAGAAATGGGCAGAAGACATGAATAGACACTTCTCCAATGAAGACATAGAAATAGCTAATAGACACATGAAAAAATGTTCATCATCATTAGCCATCCGGGAAATTCAAATCAAAACCAAAGTAAGATATCACCTTACACCAATCAGAATGGCAAAAATTTACAAGGCAAAAAACAACAAATGTTTGAGAGGATGTGGAGAAAGGGGAACCCTTTTACACACTGTTGGGAATGCAAGCTGGTGCAGCCACTTGGAAAACAGTGTGGAGGTTCCTCAAAAAATTAAAAATAGAGGGGCACCTGGGTGGCTCAGTGGGTTAAAGCCTCTACCTTCGGCTCAGGTCCTGATCCCAGGATTCTGGGATCGAGCCCCACATCGGGCTCTCTGCTCAGTGGAGAGCCTGCTTCCTCCTCTCTCTCTGCCTGACTCTCTGCCAGCTTGTGACCTCTGTTAAATAAATAAATAAAATCTTAAAAAAAAAATTAAAAATAGAGCTACACTATGACTTCGCAATTGCACTACTGGGTATTTACCCCAAATACTCAGATTTAGTGAAAAGAAGGGACATATGCACCTCAATGTTCATAGCAGCAATGTCCACAACAGCCAAACTGTGGAAAGAGCTGAGATGCTTTTCAACAGATTAATAGATAAAGAAGATGTGACCCAAATATACAAGGGAATATTACTCAGCCATCAGAAAGATGAATATACAACTTTGCATCAACATGGACGGGACTGGAAGAGATTATGCTGAGTGAAATAAATCAAGCAGAGAAAGTCAATTATCATATGGTTTCACTTACTTGTAGAACATAAGGAATGGCATGAAGGACATTAGGAGAAGGAAGGGAAAAATGACGGGGGGTGGGAATCAGAGGGGGAGATGAACCATGAGAGACTGTGGACTCTGAGAAACAAACTGAGGCTTTTAGAGGGGAGGGGGTTGGGGGGGGTTGGCCTGGTGATGGGTATTAAGGAGGGCACATATTGCGTGAAGCACTGGGTGTTATACGTAAGCAATGAATCTTGGAACGCTACATCAAAAACTAATGATGTGCTGTACGGTGACTAACATACATAATAAAAATTAAATAATAATATATGAGAATATTTTACTTAGGTACACTATACGATATTTCATTGTTTTACTACTTTACAAAAGATTATCAGACCTCGGGCTCATATCAGAGTTTGTAATTTGTAACATAATTTAATAGAGTATTTTTCAAATGAATCTCTTTGATAAATATTTCATGTACCCCTTAAACTGTATAGACAATTTTTCCCAAGATACTAAAGAAAAACTGGTTTGAAATACCACAAAGCTGGTTATCAAAGCTTAGCTGCAACAATATATATAATAACTATATATAATAATACAATAAAATAAATATTATATATGTGTGTGTGTGTATATATATATATATATATATATATATATTTAGTTTTTCATGTAGTGTTCAATGATTCATTAGTTGTGTATAACACCCAGTGCTCATCAGATCAGGTGCCTCCTTAATCCTTGTCATCCAATTACCCCAGCCCCCCAGCCCCCGCTTCTTGCAATCCTCAATTTATTTCCCCAGAGTCCTTTTAAATCATTTTCCTTAAAAATTCAAGACATTTGGAAGACTTCATTTGAGATTAACAAACAAACAAACAGACTACCTTAAAGAACATCTAACTTTCACCTTAATATCTTTAGAATGAAATAAGAATATAAAAGCCCACCAATCATCAGGGAAATGCAAATCAAAACAACAACGAGGTCTCACTTCAATAGTCCAAAAGACTATTAACAAAAAGATAAAAAGTGTTGGTGAAGTTGTGGAGAAAAGGGAGTCTCCTGACTGGTTAGTGGAAAAGCCAATTAATCCAGCCACTATGAAAAGTAGAATAGAGTTTCCACAAGAAAATTAAAAATAGAACTACTATATGATCCAGCAATTCTACTTCTGGGTATTAAGAAAATGAAAATGTCAATTCAAAAATCTATATGTACCCCCATGTTCAAATGTAACATTATTTACACATTCAATTTAGTTAAACAATTATTCATTCTGGTCTTAAGTACTGGGTTGGAATATCCTCTCCAGTACATTTGACGTTTAACGCTGTTTCAATTCCTGTTTGAGGTAGGTGTAAAGTACTTTCAGGGAGCATGCAACCTCTTTGGGGGAATCAAAACAAATCCATTAAATTTACTAAAAATGCATTATAAAATGAAAAATCATTAAAGATGATATAAGCACAAGCTCTCCAATTTATAAAGGTAATGAATTATTCCCTCTGTGTAGAATGTTATCACGGGACACCTGGGTGGCTCAGTGGATTAAGAGTCTGCCTTTGACGCAGGTCATGATCCCAGACTGCTGGGCTCCCTGCTCAGCAGAGAGCCTGCTTCTCCCTCTGCCTGCTGCTCTCCCTGCTTGTGCTCTCTCTGACAAGTAAATAAATAAAATCTTAAAATCATAATAATAACAAAGAATGTCATCCCTAGCCTTCAAGCACCTTTTAAAATTTATTCAACGGTAGGCAAGCTTTTCAAGAGATATAACACTTCACTAAATGTCTAAGCTGAGTCAGATACCCACAACAGTGTTTCCAGAAACTCCCCTCTTTTCTTGGGCCGCACACCACTGAACTGAAACTACTGGGCTACTTGTCTGGGTTTTTGACCAAACACTGAGCTTTTGGAGACAAGAGACCACAGTACCTAATCTAGATTTGAGATTTGAAGGTGACAATATTACCCAGAACTCAACTCATATTTATTAAAATGAATGAATAAGGCTTCACACATGCTGAACATTTAATCTAAAAATAAGAAAAGTTTAAATGTCTTAATTATATTTAAATCCTTTTAAAAACTGATTTTCATCTTAGAAGAGAATTATCATTTCATTAGTTGACTTTTTTTTAAATGATCTTCTTGGTATTATCACTAATTTTGAAAGTGTTTAGGAAATCTCTCCAATCTCCCAAGTATATCCTAACATCTAGTAAGTAAAATATAAGCAGTCATCCCAACAGCTCAGTTTAAGATGTGCTTGAAATTTCTGACAGGTCACAGAAAACAAAATTTAACAATAAGATAAAGAGAATTGATCATTTTTTCATCAAAAGATAAAGATCGAAATATTAGCTGAAATTCAATGTTAAAGTACAACAATATCATTAATGATTCCAACCTAGAAGTTAAATATTGCTCTAAGGTATTAGCACAGATCATATCATATTTGGAATAGCCAGTTATCCCTATAAAAGGAAACAAAAATTTGACAGGCTAAGAGGAAATCCTGCTTATTCTGTTACAGCATAATCTCTACACAGAAAGGAGGGCTGGCAAATTATTGGTACTTGTCTCCTGATAAGATGTCCTGGAAGACCACCACATTGCTTCTGTAATCCTGCCAAAATAATGCATGACATAAATCTAATTATGAGAAAACAGAAAACTCAAATTGAGGGACATTCTGTAAAATAACTGTCCTGTATAATTCACAAGTGTCAATGTGATGGGAGGCAAAGAAAGACTGAGAAATCATTTTTTTAAAAACCAAAAAGGCATGATTAACTGAATGTAACGCATGATTAGGGATTTTCTTTTGTATGATGGACATTAGTGGGACAATTGACAACATCAGAGTAGGCGTATTATTAACATAACCAGTTTAAAAGACATGCAACCAGTGCAGCTACATCAGTGCTATGCTCAAAAGAATCCACATTCAGGGTGAAAATGCTCTTCTGTAATCACCTTGAAATTATTTTATTTATTTGTTTGTTTGTTTATTTGACACAGAGAGAGAAAGCACAACCAGGAGGAGTGGCAGGCAGAGGGAGAGGGAGAAGCAGGCTCCCCAACGAGCAGGAGCCCAGATGCCAGACCATCCCAGGACCCTGGGATCATGACCTGAGCTGGAGGCAGATGCTGAACCACTGAACCACCCAAGCGCCCCATCTTTAAATTCTCTTTTTTTTTTTTTTAAGATTTTATTTATTTATTTTACAGACACAAGTAGGCAGAGAGGCGGGTGGGGGGGGGGGGGGGGCGGGGGGGGGGGGGGAAGAAGCAGGCTCCCTGCTGAGCAGAGAGCCAGATGCAGGGCTCAATCCTAGCATACTAGGATCATGACCTGAGTCGAAGGCAGAGGCTTTAACCCACTGAGCCACCCAGGTGCCACCCCCCATCTTGAAATTCTTAATTATCTTTGCATTTGTGTTCTGTAAGTAAAACATGATGCAACAACATCCACTGTGCTAAAAAAAAAAAAAAAACAAACAAACCTTTGGTCTTTTTTTAGCAACTTTTTAGCAACAGGTAAAATGTTAATAGTTGGAGGAATGTAACTTAAAAGTATACAGGAATTCTTTGTATAATTCTTGCAATTTGTCCAATAAAAAGAAGGAAACAATCCTATTCTATCTAGCCCACCTCTCAATACTGCTTGTTTTTTAACCTGTGCATAGAGAAGTACAAATACAAAGCTATGAAGGGACCCTGGGTGGCTCCCGTCCATTGAGTATCTGCCTTTGGCTCAAGTCATGATTCCAGAAGTCCCAGGATCGAGCCCTGAATTAGGCTCCCTTCTCAGCAGAGAGCCTGCTTCTCCCTCTGCCCCTCACCCAGTTCATGCTCTCTCTCCCGCTCTGAAATAAAATCTTTTAAAAAAATATATAAAGTTATGAAAAGATGTTATTTTGAAACTTTCAACATCAGTTCTTTTAAAGTAATGAATAACTGGAAACAAAAAACTACAGACTTCCAGTTTTTCTTCCCTTACATTTGCAAGAATGCTGATTTAAGCGGTTTTATTTCTCAAAAAGGACATTAAAATTTTTGTATATCTGTCCTTATGTACAAAAATGTAAGTAGATGCTTTCTCTACCTACATCTTTCATTCTGTGATCCTAAATTAAGCTCTGAACTAAGTTTTAATTTTATAAAAGGCTGATTTTAAATAGCTCATTTAAAATACAAAGTTTATGCTTTTTAGAAAGACATTATTAACTTTAAAGATCGAATCACTTTTTATTTTAATAATAAAAAACATAAAAATCAGTGCAATTGTTTTTAAAGCTCCAGTTAAAATATGAATCCATACCTATAAATCATTTTAAAAAGAAAAGATAACCTTGCATTTTCTGGTTCAAATTTTGGTTGAAAGGGGCCTATAGCATATATATATATATATATATATGTATATATACATATATATATATATATA
>NC_081557.1:251988999-251998085 GCF_022355385.1 Mustela nigripes | reverse complement strand
TATATATATATATATATGTATATATACATATATATATATATATATATGTGCTATTACTAAGAAGAATAAAAATTGAAATAATTTTGTTTATAACTGAAACATTTAGACCTCTACACATTTTTTTAGGATGCCTTTCTTTCTTTTTGTTCATTTGGACTAGGGTTTTGGAGTTGTGAGTTAATTAAGCCTATAACAATGTCTTAGCTTTATACATATTCGAAAAGAAAGTAAGTGTTATGTATCCAGCATGATAAATATGAAAAGGAAAAGCCTGGGATAAGACAGATACAGTTATAAAAGTTTTCAACAAAATGGTAATTTTTAGTGCCTTCTTTTTTCTCAAAAGCATACCTTTGCTTTTATTAAAAGATAACAGGAAAAGCAATTAATAAATCAGGCAGAGCCAGGCTATGGCAGAAAATGTCAGTATCAGAATTCCACAGCTGAAATCATTATGCATATGACATGTTAAAAAGTCAAGAAGACAAATACAGGAAACTGCGTTATTTAGACTTTAGGTCGATATATGTAAGCTGAGAGATCCACACATTTTATTACTGATTCTTTTACATTAATCTATAATAATTACTTCAGAAGTCTCATAAGTAAGCTTAATAGCATGTTAGATTTAGCAAGAGGCAATACACTTTGGTATCATCGAAAAGTGGTCTTTTCTTATAGAGATAAAAAAAAAATCACACTATCACAAAATTTAGATTGCATACTAGTTTTAAGAATGGTAAAATGCATCAATACTGAACCTTTTGTACTTTATTATATAAATAAAATAATCAACACTAAAATCAATTTCCAATTTAAATACTGGTAAGTAAAGGAATTTTCACAAGGCTTAAAACCAAAAACCAGGCTTCAGGCCAAAGTCAGTCCTCCATACCAGCCAAGGCTGAAAAATAGATGTGGGGCTTCTGGTAACCTACTCTCATAAGCGAGGAATGATCAAATTAATCTCTGCACTCTGCAACCAGGCAAGTCTTTACAAGCAACAGAGCGGGGGGGGGGGGGGGGTGGACAGCAGCTAATACCCCCATGGGTTGCAAATATCCAGGTTCAGGGTCAGTAGTTTAACACAGCCTTCTCCTTGGCCAACAGGGGCCCTATAATAGAAGGAAGGGACAAACTAATAAGCTTGGCACATTTGGAATTCATTGAAGGCAAAGAGAAGGGAAAACCTCCACAAAAAGAAAGCACACAGGATAATGTAATAGTCAATTTAATGTGCTCTTTTAAAAAACCCTTGCTAGACATTATATTTTGTAAAATGTCTCTGAGAATCATAGATCTGTTTTACAAATAGTGCTGGCCCCTTCCTTTTACTCTGGTAATATCTGATTCTCCTTTCCTTCTCCCTCCGTCCCTTGTCCTATCAACTTTTTCAAAACAGGATGGCAATTCACTATCATGTGCATTTCATGGTTATTTCTCCAGGTACATTCCTTATAGATATACTCTATAAAATGTACGTTATGGGAAACTAATGATAATTTTGGGTCTGTGATTAACAAAAAATTAACAAAAAATTCCCTTTATTTTTCACTCATTCTCTAATGAATTCATTCATTCAGTTATAGTGTTTAACATTTATACTTGAGAATGCAAGTCAAAGCCAAAAGAATTTTTATAGCTTTAAAACAGGCATTCATGAAATTAATGGTAAAATATGTACAGTACATATGAGCTAATCCAGCCTCCTTCGTCTCTTGGGATGTGAATCTCTATTGCCTTTTCCGAATCCTTCAAGGTGTTCTATAATGATGACAGAGAAACTGTTGTAATAGAGTTTGGAAGGTAAAACGAGATACAATGTAAACTAAAAACTGGTTTACACAGCTGCCAGTTTCTTTTGTTTCTTGTGGACAACTCTATGACACCATCAAAATGTTATGAATAAAGAAAAACTGTGAGAACCTCAAAGGAAGTTTCAGGGCTTCATAAGATACAAAGAAAGGAAATAAGAGGATTAATTACTATATTTATTGCATTATACTTTCAGACTTTGTCCAAATCTTAAAGGGCTGGGACTATTCTCTCATTATGGATCTGAGCAAAGAAAAATTAATATGTGTAAAACTAATGACATATCTACTTCTCCAATATCAAAGCAAGTTATTTTTTAAGGATATTATTATTATTATATAATTTTTAATGCAAGTTTTTCCATGTGGCTCTAATCTTGGCTTATAGTTGGAAAAAATATTACCTCAAATTATTTACATCATGAACAATGTAAAATTATAACAAAGTATTATAAGGTTTTATTTTATCAGATTTAGGCACTGAATATAAACTTCATCACTGAAACCAAAGTAGAGTCCTGCTGAATTACCTACATAATTACTTGCCTAGCAATGCACTGCCATAGGAAGAAAATAAAACCTGTACAAATCAGACTAACATAATCACATCCATAACATTCTATTTTGTTATTCTAAATCTGAGTTCGTAATATGAAACCTTGTGCTCTATGACATTTGGTTCCATGAAATGATTTGTGGCATACAGCATACTGTTATTAGCTAAAGGAAATACCAATGACATCATTTAGCCATTATAGGAGATAAGCTCACCTATTAAAGAACAATACTAACAGTGTTTTATATTTTTATTAACCTGGCATGTCAAATAAATTGCACAGAATATTTTCTTCTATGAACACATTGTGTGTAGTTAAAATATCTGAACTACACTTGCCTCTCCAAATATGAATGTGTAATATTGCAAAGGTTTGATAAATCCAGTGACCTACTATAGCCACATTATCTATCCTGTTGAATTTCAGTAAATAAGAAAATTTAAATGAGAAAGGAAAAAAAGTAATACAAGTCTGGAAATAACTTTTGTTTAGTAAAGAATGTTATGTATCAACACAGACATATTAGAATTTAAAGCAAAGTTAAAAAAAAAATCTGCATGTTCACCAGAGAAAGTCATCTTAATAAAATGTTGCCTCATTTATTTCCCTTAAATGAACTAGTAATTGACAGTAGCAACATGCGGTCCTTCATTAAATACCACAAGAATCAAGTCATTGGACCAAAATATGAAATGTAGCCATTCAAGTTATTCTCACAAGTAGGGTCAAAAATTACACGACCATAGCAGCACAGGTGGAGGCTATATTGTGCAATGTCTGTTCTCAGCCTTGCATTCAAAGCTTGGCTCTCCCGCATGGTAGCTGTGTGGCCATCCATAAATTATTCCTACTCAGTTTTCTCACCTATACTATGAAGCATAAATAGGATTTGTTCGCACAGAGTTAGTATGAGAATTAAACAAGATGATATAGATGTAAATAACAGGTGTCCAGGGCCTTCTCAATACATGTTCCCTATTTTCATTATGAATGTTTTTACCATTTCAGTGAATTAAAGAATAAACTGTTTGAGGTTTGTCTGTTCCTGGTAATATTCTTAATTCTTCTCAAATACATTTACAATATAATGTAACCCTCAGTCACATCTGGCAAGAGTATTTCTGGTAGGCTTAGCATTATAGTGACAACCAGATGTTGAATTATACAGATCAAAATGCATTCTTTTTCTCCTGCGGTTGACCACTACACTGAGCAATGTTAATTATTTAGAAAGCTTAGCATTAGCAATGTGAAAAATATGGTTTGCATTTAATACAAAGAGGCCTCCAAACACAAGAATTTAGCCAAGTTAGGTTCAAATTTAAATTTTATTTTGCATTTCTAAATAAAAAGAAAAAAACCTCTGTCTTGTAGTATTAATATTTACCCATAATTTTAAGTTACGTATATATATATATATATGTGTGTGTGTATTTTTATTTCAAGATTATGGGAGATCAGTATCAACCAAAATGAATGATATGTACTGGATTGCAATCCGTTATTCAATTCAACTTAATGGAATGTCCTCATGCCAGAGGAATGCTTCAGTCACTCTTAACAAAAGTTTCTATTGTCACCACAAATCTCAAATTAAAACATCCCTTTGGATATTATTATAGAAATTTACCTATGCTACATTCTAACTAATACAATTATGACTCAGGGCTTCACAAATAGTACCTCCTATAGATCTGTGCCCTTTACGTAAGAAATGTGAATTGTTACTATTATATCGAGTATAATTAAGACTGAGTTCCTAACACACATGGAAAAGTTTGTCAAAGCCCATGAAATTCTACATTTCTTTTCCTAAAGGAATCATTTATTCTCTATAAAATCATGATTGTTTTTTAATCTGCCAATATTTTTATATTCTCCAAAATAAGCAAGAGGCAGTGGTTCCAAAGATGCCTGACATTTAGGTTGCCTCTTCAGTTAATTCCATTTCTTTTCAAAGAGATAGTAGCTACTATGAAAACTCCCCAAGATCAGGTCTAGGAAAGGGCTTAGTAAAGACCTTCTGGTCAAGTAGAGGGCATGGTAAGTGCACTCACCACAACTTTACTTACATTTCAATTTTCTCTGTACATCCCATCAGTTTCTATGGTACTGTCATTAATACTGCAAATATTTTTAGACATTCTTTTGGAATATGAAGATACTAGTAACATACTAGAGATCTAAAACGATAAAAAAGTTTACTTAATCCATTCTTTTATCATGATTCTGAAACTTTTGAGTTATTAAAAACATGAGATATTCCTGGGGCGCCTGGGTGGCTCAGTGGGTTGAGCCGCTGCCTTCGGCTCAGGTCATGATCTCAGAGTCCTGGGATCAAGTCCCGCGTCGGGCTCTCTGCTCAGCAGGGAGCCTGCTTCCTCCTCTCTCTCTGCCTGCCTCTCTGCCTACTTGTGATCTCTGTCTGTCAAATAAATAAATAAAATCTTTTAAAATAAAAAAAAAAACATGAGATATTCCCCTTTGATATTAACAGTTCTTATACAAAGGACAAAGTAAACATGGCATTGATATGAACTAAAATACTTACATACAGTATGAAGATTGTTATTTTTCATTCAGAGTGGCAATACAAAATTGATAGATTGAAAAATGTTTCCACTTCTTAACAACACTCCATTGAGGCATCCTCAATATTAATAAATATTAAAGCTACTTTTAATGTCTTAAAAAGATTTTATTTATTTGAGAGAGAGAGTCGGGGGGACACCGAGGGAGAGTGAGACTAAGGACTGAGCAGGGAGCCCTATGCAGTGAGCTCTATGTGGGGCTCGATCGCAGGAAGCCGGGATCACAATCTAAGCCGAAGGCAGACACTTAACTGACTGAGCCACCCAGGCACCCCTGAAGTCATTTTTGATTTTTTGAGGAACCTCCATATTGTTTTCCACAGTAATTGTACCAATTTATATCCCCTTCAATAGTGCATGAGGATTCTTTTTTCTCTACATCCTTACCAACTCTTGCTATTTCTTGTCTCTTTTTTATTCCTTTTCCTTTTTAAAGTAATCTCTGTGTTCAATGTGAGACTCAAACTTATGACCCCAACATCAAGTGTTGCATTCTCTACCAACTCAGCCAGTCAGGTACCCTATTTCTTGTCTTTTTGAGTCTACCCATTCTCAGGTGATAGCTCACTGTGGTTTGGATTTGCATTTCCCTGATGAGGAGGGATGCTGAGCATCCCTTCAGGTGTTTATTGGCCGTCTGGAGGTGTTCTTCGGGAAAATATCTATTTAGGTCCTCTATCCCGTTTTTAGTCATATTTTTTGAGGGGTTGGATTGTATAAATTATTAATATTTTTGGATATTAACTCCTGATTGGAAATATCATTTGCAAATATTTTCTCCCATTCAATAGGTTGCCTATTCACTTTGTTATGGTTCCTTTCGCTATGTAGAAGGTTTTTATTTTGATGTAACCCCAACAGTTTACTTTTGCTTTTGTTTCTCTTGATCTGAGACATATTTAGTGAATAGTTGCTACAGCCAGTGATTTTTTGTGGAAGGTGAAAGACAGTGGTCTACTTTCATTCTTTTGCATGTAGCTGTCTAGTTTCCTACAACCTTTGTAATTACCTTGAAATCTGAAATTGTGATATCTCTAGCTTTGTTCTTATTTTTTTTTTAAGATTTTATTTATTTATTTGGCAGACAGAGATCACAAGTAGTCAGAGAGGCAGGCAGAGAGAGAGAGGAGGAAGCAGGCTCCCTGCTGAGCAGAGAGCCTGATGCGGGGCTCCATCCCAGGACCCTGAGATCATGGCCAGAGCAGAAGGCAGAGGCTTTAACCCATAGCTTTGTTCTGCTTAAGATTGTTTTGACTATTTGGGGTCTTTTGTGATTCCATATAAATATCAGTATTATTTGTTCTAGTTCTATCAAAAATGCTGTTGGTATTATCATAGGGATTACTCTGAATCTGTAGATTGCTTTGGGCAGTATGGACATTTTAACAATATTAATTTTTCTAATCTATGAGCATGGAATATCTTTCTATTCGTTTGTATCATCTTCAATTTCTTCTGTTAGTGTTTTATAGTTTTCAGAGTGCTTTCAGGTCTTTCATTATATCATTCAGTAATTCCACTACTATGGAAGATACCCAAAGAAAATGAAAACACTAATTTGAAAAGATGTGTGAACCCTTATGTTTACTGCAACATTATTAATAATAGCCAACGTATGGAAGCAGTCCAGGTTTCCACCAGTAGATGAATAGATAAATAGATAAAGAAGATGTGGGGTAGGTTAGTATGTAAATGGACTATTACTCAGCCATTAAAAAGAAAAAAATGAGATCTTACAATTTATGGCAGCCTAAATGGACCTACAGGGTATTATGCTAAGTGAAGTAAGACACAGAGAGATAAATACCATATAATTTTACTAATATGTGGCATCTAAAAAACAAAAACAGGGTACCTGGGGGGCTCAGTCATTAAGTGTCTGCCTTCAGCTCAGGTTCTGATCCCAAAATCCTGGGATCAAATCCCATATCGGGCTGCCTGTTCCTTGGAAAGCCTGCTTCTCCCTCTCCCACTCCCCTGGTTGTGTTCCCTCTCTCGTTGTCTCTCTCTCTCTGTCAAATAAATAAATAAATAAAATCTTAAAAAATAAAATAAAATAAAAAAATAAGTAGAATAGACCTATAACCATAGAGAACAAATTAATGATTAGTGGGGTGAGGCGGATGGGCAAAATGGGTGAAGAGTGGGAGACAGAGGCGTCCAGTTACGGAATGAGTAGGTCACCAGAATAAAAAGTACAGCACGGAAAATATAGTCCATGATACTGTAATGGTGCTGTACGGTGAGAGATGATAGCTATACTGGTCGGGAGCATAGCATAACATATACCATTTTTTAATCCCTGTGTTGTATCCATGAAAGTAATGTAACGTCATATGTCAGTTAGACTCAAATTTTTCAAAAATAAATAAAAAATATTCTTCCAATCTATGGAAACAAAAAGATCAGCAGTTTCAAGAGGTGGGTCAGGGGGAGAGGTGAGTAGTGGGGCTCAGAGAATTTTTCAGGATAGTGAAATTATCTGCATGGTATTATAATGATGAATATACGTCATTGTACTTTTGTTCAAACCCACATAATAGACAACACCAAGAGTGAACCCTAAGATAAGCTTGGACTTTGGGGAATTATAATGTGTCAGTATAGGTTCATCCTTGTATTAGGTAAAAGCTAGACATGAGCAGTGGAATGAATACCCAGAGGCAGAGTCCCAAGTCCTTGAAAGGGAAGTTAAAACACAAGTTGCGGGGGGCACCTGGGGGGCTCAGTGGTTAAGCCTCTGCCTTGGGCTCAGGTCATGATTTCAGGATCACATCAGGCTCTCTGCTCAGCAAGGAGCAGAGAGAGCTTCAACCTCTCTCTGCCTGTCTCTCTGCCTACTTGTGATCTCTCTCTCTGTCAAATAAATAAATAAAATATTTTTAAAAATTAAAAATAAAAGAAACACAAGCTGGAAGCAAGGACAGTGATAAATAAGTTACCTATTAAAAAACCAGGGGCACAACAACCTGACCTTATGGCTTCTAAGACCTTGGGGCTGACAGATCAAGAGCAACAGGTGCAGAACATACACTCTCCTCTTCCACATCTGCTTCAGGATAACCTCTGGACTCATTATAATGCGTATGCATTGTGGGTCTCTACCCCCCATCTCTTTAGAGAAAGGCTGCCATGACAGTTATAGTAGAAACCTTGGAGGGTCAAAAACTCCCCTTCCCAAGCTGTGGGAGAAATCTCCCAAAGGACTGGAAATAGCAACCATTAGAGACCACCCCATTATAGAGCACTGCTCTTCCCGGGCCAAAGATACCCAATAATACCCGGTTCCAAAACAACCTAGGACCAACTGCCTCTCAAGAAACCTGCCAGCATTCCCACCTTTAGAATGTACTTTCACTTTAATAACCTGCTTTGTGCTTGCAACTTTCCTTCCGGTTGTCTTTATTTCAGTGCAGGTCTCCCACATACACCTTCTCATGGGAAATCCAAAGACCCAGACCTCCATTCACACAAGGCAGACTCTCCCACTGGTATCACTTGGTTCAAAATATGTATATACCACTCCGGTGGTGGCCTGTTTGATACGGGGAGGCTCCTGTGTATGTGGCGGGGATGGGGTATGTGGGAAATCTCTGCCTGCCTTTCAATTTTGTTGTAAACCTAAAACTGCTCTGAAAAAAAAAAAAAAATGAAGTCTTCAATAAAAAGTAAAGGGAATATCTATATAGATAGATAGATATCTATATCTTTATTCTGAGATATCTATCTATCTATCTATCTATCTATCCCAGAATAAAGAAGTATTAAACATGGTTCTAAACTTTCTCAGGTAAGCTGTTTCAAATTCAACTAAATAAAGTTTATAGACTGTGGACTCCTTCCTATATTTCTGCAGACCAAAAAGAAAGTAAGCTGCAATTATAAAAGTGCAAGGTACCATTCCCCCTCGCAGTTGGGGAGCTGTTGGAAGGACTACGGAAACATGCCCCCTATAATGACAGGGGACCTTTTTTTTTTTACAAACTGCTTCTTTTTGATAGGACACTTCTAGTCTCCGGAGAGGACTTCTATGAATGTATCAGGCTAAGTTCTTTTTTTTTTTTTAAATGTAATATATATATATATATATATATATATATATATATATATATATACACATACAT
>NC_081557.1:251979883-251988899 GCF_022355385.1 Mustela nigripes | reverse complement strand
TATATATATATATATATATATATATACACATACATACATATATATATTCTTTATTATTATAATGTTCTCAAAAATATTATTCCTTTCCTCAAAGAACTTATTTCAGTTTGCAGTTACACATTAATTCATGTCTCGGTCAATACAGTATAAATAGCAAAGTAGCAGAAACTTTCTGATTAATAAATATATCTATATATAGTAACCAGAACAAAACCTGGTAGAGAGTAGGTGTTATGGACTGAATTGTGTTCTTCTAAAATTCACACATGGAAGCCCTAACCCCCGCCATGTGATTGTATTTGGAGATGGGGCCTTTACAGAAGTAAATAACATTAAATATGGCCATAGGGATAAAGCCCCAATCCAACAAGATTAGTGTCCGTATAAAAGAAAAACCAGAGAGCTCACTCCCTCTATTACTCTCTCCATACACATGTATGGAGGAGAGGCCATGTAAGGACATAGTAAGAAGACAGTCCTCTGCAAGCCAGGAAGAGAGATTTCACCAGCAACCAAACAGGCACCTTGAGATGGGACTTCTAGCCTCCAAGACTGTGAGAAAATACATTTTTCTTTGTTTCAGCAACCCAGAGTGTTCTTTTGTTATGGCAGCCTAACCGAGCTAATACAGTAGGCAACCAAAAGGATGTGAATGAATGAATAAAAGTAGGAGGGGGCCTCTTTCCCCTCAATTCACATTTCGTAACAAAGAACAGTAGCATTTAATATAACTTTCTGGCATCTGCCAGCCTTTATTCATTCTGCTAACGGGAAAAAAATGACTTCTGTAACCGATGAGTTCTAGGAAAAGAACATGACATAGCCAGCTCTTTCCTTTTTCCCTCTCTCATCTGTGGGCAGCTGGATGCACACAAGAGACACAGATACTGGTGTGTTATACTAGACCATAAATCTGACACTGGCATCGCCCTACATGGAGAGGAATATATGTATCCTGATGAGTGTGAAACTGCTTAATTCTGGGATGCAACATTAGGGAGCATGGCAGCCATCTGTGTAAGTTACATTCTCCAACCACTTTATTAACATTTCGACCTCTTTCTAAATTTCTGTCTAGCTTTCAATTTGCTTAAAACTCACATGCAAAAAAAAAAAAGCTGTTAATTGGACCTCTGAAATCTGCATAGATGAAGTTACAATTGTTTCAAAATAAAATGGATCATCAAATATTCAAATGACCAATGGAAACTGTATAGAATTTTAAAATGTAATTTTGAATGCATAATGTTTAGTATTTAAGTATGATTTTTATCATGCAGGTAGACAACATACTTTGAATGCTGATAAATAACTTCATCACCAGAAACACACAGAAAGATAAAAATTAAAAAAAAAAAAAAACCAGGGTTTGAGAAATGACAACCCAAGAGACTGATCTGCCACTCTATTTTTATATGTCCCACAAACTAAGAATTTTTTTTTTTACATTTTATAATAGTTGGAAAAAATCAAAACAAGAATATTTTATGACATTTACAAGTTATATGTACTTTACTCAAGATTTTGAGTGGCCATTGAACTTTTATTTTTCAAGATTTTTTTTTTTATTATTTATTTCTTTGACAGAGCAAAAGAGTAAGAACAGGACCACAAGCAGGGGGAGCATAGGGAGAAGCAGGTTTCCTGTTGAGCAAGGAGCCCTACTTGGGGCTGGATCCCAAGACCCAGGAATCATGACCTGTGCTGAAGATATATGCTTAACCGACTGAGCCAACCAGGCGCCCCTCCACTGAACTTTTATTGGAACACAACTAAATTCATTTTTTAGCATTCTTCCTATAGCTGCCTTTGTACTACAACAGCAGAGTTCAGCAGTTAGCATGGAAAGGGCATGTCCTGCAAAGCCTAAAAATGTTTACTACCTGGCCCTTCATAGAGATAGTTCACTAACCTCTGCAACAGACAAATGGTCTATTAAATTATGCTTGATTTTAATGTCTGACCCACTGGCATTCATCCATGACTAAGTATTAACAGAAGAATACTTCATCTATGTTATCTTATTTGAATATATGTTACAAGTCACTGAACTACTTCATAAGAAACATTAGTCTGATCAGCATTTTCTATACTTAGAAATGAAAATGTAGAATAATCTTTGTCCTTACTTTTACTAACTCTCAGCAAAAATGTCACTAGCTCATATGCTCCTTGAAACATATAAATATATGTAAACATATTATAAACATATATATATTATAAACATATAATGACAAACTTAGCATAACTAAGCCCCTAATAGATGCTCAATAAAGCATCAATATAATAAGTGAAAAATTTCTTATCTCAGAGGCCTCTTCTATTCCTACGGCACAAATATTCCTCACTCAACATGAGTGTGTGTGTGTGTGTGTGTGTGTGTATTTCTATGCAACATTGGTTTTCCAATATATACTAAATATTACATTTCTAGCAAAAGTGAGACAGGAATGTATTATCCCCATTCTTGAGTAAAATGTATTCTTCAGAAAATGTTCTCCACATACATTTTTACCTTTAGTGATCAGAATCTTCAACTACCTTTTACTATTACAATCATTTTATGCTCCAGTGTACTACATGCCTTGAATTAGTCTTTCTTGCTGTGATTCTTTTCATGATGATAAAAATGAACGTAAAAAAAAATGGAGCTTTAAACAACTGTCTTAACCCAAATATTCAAAATGAAAGATTATAACAAAAACCCAGAGCTACAACTACACATATTTAAAAAGATTTTCAGTTTAAAAAAAAAAAAAAAAAAAACAAAAAAAAACACCTCTCCCACATGAATTACCATGAGTTTCCTGAAGTCAGATTCTGCAGATCTTTTAAAAATGAAAATAAATTGAATACATTAAAAAATGCAAAAGGTGCTATAAAAATAATCATTCAAAACCTAATGAAAATACATCAGCCACATGAGAGTTACAACAGACCTTTCAGTGTACTGCACAAGCACGTGACATACTATTAAGCAAATATAATTAAGGACAAGGGAGCTGGACTTTTTTTTTTCTTTTTTTTTTTTTGGTAACTTTAGCTGCACATATGGAGCATTTTGTTTCACTTCTGGTTTACTTTCTATTAATCAAAGACCCCCACTGTAATGCCTTCACACAGGGTTCAGTGTTGTAGTTACCATGGAAACCATAATTCTGAATGTCCTAACTTGTGTGATTAAAATTTAACACAAAGTAACATTGATAGTCTCCCTCATTTCCACTACCACCAATATCCAATTCTAATTAGCAGCACAATAACTGGTTTGGAGGGAATAAAGAGCTCTGACTACTATAGCCTCACATTGCCAGTCATTCACAGGGAATTTCATGGACAATATATAGTGATGGGTTCTCTTTTACAAAATGCTAGCTTTAAACAGAGGAATTATTTCTACTTGACGTTCCACACTCCTCTAAAAAATAAAATATATCATTTTCTCCTGACATATTATAAGAATTTTTAAAATTCATATTTAACGTGCCTGTTCAACTGCAACAAAAGCTTTTTATAATGGTATAATATACTAAGACAATAAAAAAACGACATGACATTTTAATTCCCCAAATCTACTTGGAATAATTATACTCATTTCTATAATTGTTACAATGGTCTCCTCAACATGGAATTAACCCTTCTAGATATATTAATCATTAAGCTTCGACATATGCAAAACCGTTCTATTTAACTGACACTTAAAAATCCATGGGATCTTTTCCCTTTTCATTCTTTTTTTTATGAGTACACTAATAGGAGCTGATAAACTCAATACTCCATTAAAAAAATATATGCTCTCTTGCTGATTATTTTGATTTGCAGAAGATTATATTGTTTCAGGGGCACCCTTGCTCTGATAATGTGTTCTGGTTCTCATCGCCTATGCTTATAACTAAGCATTAATTTATTGCATTAGTCAACACAACAGCTTAAATTTGGAAATTATACTGTCATTATGACCGAGCTTCTTGTCTCACTTATTATATATAAGAGCAAACATGAATGACATTCCTCCCCACTCCTAAAATCCCAAAAGGAAGATTTAAGTTTACACAGTAAGAGGGGGAGGTTTTAAATATTAAACATTTAAAGTCTGGACGATATCTTAGTCATTAAGTCCAATGCTCTCAATTTTTAAAGTAGAAATTGAGGCCCAATGAAGTTAAATGATATCCTTAATATATCCAGTAATAGAGCCAGTACTAGTTGGGTTAAAGTACTCATTTAGCATTTTTATTCATTCACCACACAAAAGTGACATTTCTATTATTAGTTGGCAGCCTTTTTCTACTTTTAATTATAAACGTAAATACCTTAAAAATATAAAGCATATATAGTATTTATAAAATAGTTATTGAAAATTAATGAAATTAACACAAACAAATGAACTAGGGATATATTAATAATTTTCCTTTACATTATTGTCTAATATTGATATATGTCACTTAAATATTTAATTTTATATTGGAAATAAGCTGCTCTTACAATTACATCATAAGCCACATAATGCACTTTTAAAGTCATTGTTAAACTAGTCAGCAGTGCCCTAATATTAGTTCCTAATATGAAAAATATCTTAAAAATCGTACCTATTCATTAGTCTTACATAGTCCATTTAATGCTATTTATTTATTTATTTATTTATTTATTTTTATGATGCTATTTATTTATTAGTAAAGACCTGGCTATTAAGTAAGGAATTTTTACTTCAAATATCATTTTCACATTTGAATAAATAATAATTTTAGTAATGTCTGAATATGGACAATTTCTATTTCTGTATACTTTCTACGTACAAGTAAAGGATTGTCCTCTCCTATAAATGGTCCATTCAGAACTTTTATTTCTCATTAGAATATGTGAATACATTCAAGTTGCCCTAGTATAAGTTATTCTTTCCTTTTCCGCAAAAAAGAATGAAGGCAAGAAAAGGACTGGTGCAGGGAATGTGCAGAGGGAGACAGGATTAGGGAGACAGTTATGGAAGGAAAAAAAGAACATGCAAAAGAGAAGAGGAGAAAAGAGCTTTCCTTTATTTATATTTTCTCTACATCAAGTCTGATACAGTTATTTAAATAAGTACTTTAAAGATCCCTTGAATATGTCAGTTCATATTTCAGGAGTATACCAAGTAAGGCAAACATGTAAAATTTACTTAAAAAAAAAAAAAAGCATTTTGTATTAGGGGCTCCCTAAATGGAGCTGGAGAATAAGAGTGTACATAGTAAGCCAAAAAGATAGAGTGATTAGTCAGAAGAGGCATAGTAAAGATTTTATTTTTCTATGTAATTGTGAATCACATTAACACTGATAGACAGGATTATCATAAATTAAACTCGCTAAACAAGTCTGGATGAAGACTTTAAATACGAAATTCTTTACTGTGCTTGAAATATTAAAAGATGCGAAAAAAGATAAAGTAATCTCAATTTAAAAATTACATTATTCAGGTTAAACTATGGTGCAATTTACTGTCAATAAATTTATTGGCTATTAATTCTCACTCCATGATCATTTAATAAAAGGTCTACTAAAATGGGTATTTTCAATCAATCAAAATCCAAAATTCAAAGCTAAAATCCCACTGTTTCTATCTTTAGCGTTTCAAAGGCTGCTTCTGCATTAATAAACTACATCAACTATTCCTTGATTTTAATTGCTAGACACATCAACAAAGGGCATTGACAAATTTTCAGAACTGTAGTTTCTGTAAAACGTTGTCCAGTGATTTTTTTTTCTCAAGGTAAAATACATCAAAACTAATATCGTGCTGTTATTTCATCAGTCAGGTTATTGGATGTGACGAAGACTTCTAGAATATTAGGAAGAGTGGTTTACTCCAGAAATTTCAAGAGACCATCTACTTACAAGGTCCAGATTTTCTTCCCTGTTCAAAACATGGTGTGGTGATGGTGCTTCACTGACTAATTCATTAATCCTATATTCCATTTCTACGATTACACACTCAAAACGTCTGTACAGTAAATTACAAACAAGAAGCAGAATCTTTAATATAAACTTAAAAGTTTCTTCTTTGAAAAAATAGGATTTTTAAAGAGATTCAATATACCACTGTGGATCCTACAAAGATGAATTACTATTTTCAAATCTTTTATGGGAGATTTAGCAGCTCCTATGGTTATTCAAATTTTCCCAAGATAGGTACTTAGACGTAGCACTAAGAAAATACAAGAAACAAAACAGGACTCATCTCAACCAGCATCAGAAACACTGCCCTTCCAGCTCTGTAGTACAAAAGAGGGAGGAGGAAAAGTTGGTGAGGACATAGATAGGAGCTAACTAGAAATTGAGAGGGAGAAAGATGTTGTGAAAAACACAATTCTCTGGAGCATTAAGGTGGTCTCTAGAGGTTTTAAAAATCAGGACCTCCAGAGATCATGTGCTTCCACATTTTCACATCCTCACATTTGCCTCACTGCCCTTTCGGATATCTTTTTGACTATGGGTATCTAATGCCAGCCAGACCACAGCCATGGAGGGTAACTCTGCATTAGTTACATCTGTCCTGTTCCTTAATGTCTTTTGCAATTTTTTTTTGAAATTCAAAAACTTTTTTGAAAAGACAGCAAATTCTTACGTGGGGGAAAAAACAAAGGCTATATTAATATGCAACATAGAAAGGCCTCTAATGAAAAGTCCTAACTTTATCTAATTTTGTAATAATTGCTACATGATGTAATGATTCCATGACATTTCCTATAAAAATGAACTAAAGAGTCGCCTGGGTGACTCAGTCAGTTAAGCGTCTGCCTTGGGCTCAGTTCATGATCCCAGGGTCCTGGGATTAAGTCCCACTTTGGGCTACTTGCTCAGCGGGGAGCCTGCTTCTCCCTCTGACTACTGCTCCTCCTGCTTGTATGTATATGAACATGCACTCTCTCTCTTTGTCAAATAAATAAATAGAATCTTTAAAAAATAAAAATTAAAAATTAAAAGACTAGAAACTGCATTATTATGTATATTTTAAATTCTAACATTATATTGAAAATTAATAATGAAATATAAATCTTTATTCTACTAAATCAATTTTCCATTCCTCTCAATAGTAACAGTAATAATATCTTCCTTATATATTAATAAATGATAAAATAAATTACATGAACATTCGTTCCATAGTGCATAGGACATAATAGATATCTAATGATATGAATTTGAATGTGATGAGTATCCAAAAAAACAATCAAAGTACTACCCAAATAGATGTTATTGGGGTCAACTTATACATTAATTTATGAATGGGAAAATATGGGGGTTCATAGTAGATTTATGATAAGTTCATTATACATTAATATAACAACAATAAAGGTTTCCCTCTTGGATGAGTGATTTGCATGTCACAGAAAAGGCAGTGATTGGGAAAGCCCAAAGTGTGCTGGTGACTCTTGGTATTCCCCCAACTACATGTTGTCAGAGATCAAAGTGCTTCAAATGATAAAATACTCAAAACTCAGTTCAAATCCGTCAAGTCGGCAATAATTTTCCAATGTAAGTCAAAACAGGAATCTCTCCTTCCAGAGTAACATAACAAATATGTTCAGTGTAACCTGATATATTTGTATTCCCGTAAAAGCTTTTACATACTAAATTTTGGTTGATGTAGGACATTATCAAGGATAGTAAATTAAAATCTTTAATATCATTAATGACAGAAATAGGCCAACATTAAAATTGTATTTGTATTCTAAATATATTAAACATGAAGAGACATAAATGACATAAATAAATACATGAAAAATCTAATGCTATTTTATTAATTTTAAACCTTGTTAAAATTTCACTTTCTGCTACAGCTAAAGATAAAAGAATTTTGTTACCGGGTATCATATATGTACAGGAAATGTGTCAAGTACTTGGGTGAAATGCACAATGTAGATAACACTTGACAAATAAACCTTTTCCCTTTTTAGCCAAACAGGCTATAATAAATGCAATTTGAAATATGTATCTCAATTCAGATGTGGTCTTCAATCTATGGTGAATAGTTTGGTGGAGACTCCATTAGTTCATTATCCCTTGTTTGTATATTAACATAAGCAAAGTGTGTGCTCTCAGAAAATGGAATTAAAAAACCTATTAGTGTTATTCTTCCTAAACAGTTGAATTATTCTCCTACATATCAATATTTTCCAAATTTTATTCAGTATTAAATTTTTGCTTCATATTCTAACTAAAGTCCACACCTGTCAAAACAGCTTCAGGTTTTTACCATTCTTTATCTATTTCAAATGGGTTATATTGATACTTTTTAAATCAAAGCTTTAATGTGTTGTGGTATTTTGCTGAATGGATTTAACAACCTGTTGTAATCTTCATATTTTTTTCTACTTATTGTATATAATTAGCCTAAAAGTATGTTTTATCTGTGGCCAAGAAATAGTCCAGTACAGTGGAGCAAACTTACCAGAAATGATCTGTACAGCCTTTTGACCAAGGATAATTTTTCAGAAGGTTAATCTCAAGCAAAGGTTTTATAATACACTTCCTCCATGTTGCATCACCACTTCCTCATATCCGGGAGATGGGGGCTTAAGTGGGTAGGAGAAGAATCAATGAAACAAGATGGGATTGGGAGGGAGACAAGCCATAAGTGACACTTAATCTCACAAAACAAACTGAGGGTTGCTGGGGGGAGGGTGTTTTGGAGAAGGGGGTGGGATTATGGACATTGGCGAGGGTATGTGCTTTGGTGAGTGCTGTCAAGTGTGTAAATCTGGGGATTCACAGACCTGTACCCCTGGGGATAAAAATATATGTTTATAAAATATAAAATAAAAAAAATAAAAAATAAAAACAAGAAGTTCTCACTGCACTGGGCTACCACTCCTTCTACCCATGAACAATGGAGCCTGCTGGATGCTGCCTGGTCCACCACAGTCCCTCTACCCTCCTTTTTTTTTTTAAGATTTTATTTATTTATTTGACAGAGACACAGCAAGAGAGGGAACACAAGCAGGAGGAGTGACAGAGGGAGAAGCAGCTTTCCACAGAGCAGGGA